>NC_133126.1:95164767-95464767 GCF_048418815.1 Hemitrygon akajei
CCCCTCTCACCCTCCCCTATCCATGACCCTTCTACTACCTGTACTCACCCCTCCCCAATCCATGACCCTTCTATTACCCCCCTCACCCCTCCCCTATCCACGACCCTTCTATTACCCCCCACCCCTCCCCTATCCACGACCCTTCTATTACCCACTCACCCCTCCCCTATCCACAACCCTTCTATTACCCCTCTCACCCTCCCCTATCCACGACCCTTCTATTACCCCCCTCACCCCTCCCCTATCCACGACCCTTCTATTACCCCTCTCACCCCTATCCACGACCCTTCTATTACCCCTCTCACCCTCCCCTATCCATGACCCTTCTATTACCCCCCTCACCCCTCCCCTATCCATGACCCTTCTATTACCCCCCTCACCCCTCCCCTATCCACGACCCTTCTATTACCCCCCTCACCCCTCCCCTATCCACGACCCTTCTATTACCCCTCTCACCCTCCCCTATCCATGACCCTTCTATTACCTGTACTCACCCCTCCCCAAACCATGACCCTTCTATTACCCCCACCCCTCCCCATCCACGACCCTTCTATTACCCCCCAGCCCTCCCCTATCCATGACCCTTCTATTACCCCCCTCACCCCTCCCCTATCCACGACCCTTCTATTACCCCTCTCACCCTCCCCTATCCACGACCCTTCTATTACCCCCCTCACCCCTCCCCTATCCACGACCCTTCTATTACCTGCACACCTGCACTTACCCCCTCCGCTTTCTCTGGACTCCGCTGCCATTTCCAGCGCCACCAACGGGCAGCACCCTCCCAATTTGTTCTTCAACAGATACCAATCCATCTTGGGGACACTGTTCGGTTCTCTCAGTCGGATCCAAAAAGGATCCCCTTTCTGAAGTATTTTAAACACATAATACTTTATATAAGTCTGGTTAGAAATGCTGGGGCTGTTAGCAGCGATCTGAAACGTTGAGTCTTTTTTTCTTTCCACAGATGCTCTCCGATCTGCTGAGTCTTTCGAGCGTTTTTGATTTTGTCTCAGAATCTGTAGTTTTTCAGGGCAGCTCTCCCAACCGCTGAGCACATCCTCACAAAATAATGTTGTAGGAAAGTGGCATCCATCATCATAGTCCCTGCCACACGGGGCACGCTTCTTTCTCATTGCTGCTATCAGTAAGAAGGTACAGGAGCCTCAGGACTCACACCAACAGGTTGAGACACAGTTACTACCCTCAAACATTAGATTCTTAACCAGAGAGGATAACTTCATTCAGCTTCACTCACCACATCATTGAAATGTTCCTACACTCTACGGGAAACATTCATGTTTGCTGTTGTGTGCTGGGGACAGCAGGCTGAGGGTAGCAGACACCAAAAGAATCAACAAACTCATTTGTAAGGCCAGTGATGTTGTGGGGGTGGATCTGGACTCTCTGACGGTGGTGTCTGAAAAGAGGATGTTGTCCAAGTTGCATGCCATCTTCAACAATGACTCCCATCCACTCCATAATGTACTGGTTAGGCACAGGAGTACATTCAGCCAGAGACTCATTCCACCGAGATGTAACACTGAGTGTCATAGGAAGTCATTCCTGCCTGTGGCCATCAAACTTTACAACTCCTCCCTCTGAGTGTTGAACACCCCGAGTCAATAGGCTGGTCCTGGACTTATTTCCACTTGGCATGATTAACTTATTATTATTTAATTATTTATGGTTTTATATTGCTATATTTCTACACTATTCTTGGTTGGTGTGACTGTAACGAAACCCAATTTCCCTTGGGATCAATAAAATATGTCTATCTGTCTGTCTGTCTGTCTGTCTCACTTTCACGGACTCTTCATTTCATGTTCTGGATACTTTCTGCTTATTTATTGATTATTATTATTTCTTTCTTTCTGTATTTGCACTGTTTGTTGTCTTTTTCACACCAGTTGAATACCCAAGTCGGTGCAGTTTCTCATTGGTTGCTACTCTATGGATTTATTGAGTATGCCCACAAGAAATTGAGTCTCAGGGTTGCATATGGTGACATTGATAATAGATTTACTTTGAACTTTGGAGTTATCGTGGAAGGAGGGCCAAAGATGGGCCGAGTGGACTCCCTTTAGTTGTCCCCTATGAACAGAGATGAGGAGGAATTTCTTTAGCCAGAAGGTGGTAAATCTGTGGAATTCATTGCCACAGGTGGATGTGGAGACCCAGTCGTTGGGTATGTTTAAAGCGGAGGTTCTTGATTAGTCAGGGCATGAAAGGTTACGGGGAGAAGGGAAGAGAATGGGGCAGAGAAGGAAAATAAATCAGCCATGATCGAACGGTGGAACAGACTTAATGGACCACATGGCCGAATTCTGCTCTATGTCTCATAGTTTTATGGTCCAGTGGGTGCTGTAAGGGGCCACTGTGCTGAATGCCTGAGACGGTGGGGTGTTAGGTGGGACTGTAAACTGGTTCAACGGCAGCAATCAGACATTAATCTACTGGGAAATCTGTGGTTTTAAGGTGGGCAAATATTAAATCATCCATTTTGGACTAAAGTGTCCAAAATTACTTTTCCCACCAAAAGCTGGAAGAAACAGAAGTTCAGTGATTTGGGATCTCTTTGGTCCATGAGTACATCTGTCTTATTTTGGATCTTCACGGCATGGCTCATCCAGTCTGTCAGCTGACTCTATCCCTGCCCAAGCCACATCCCTCCAGTCACCTGGATGTCTAAAAATATATCGGGCTTGGAATTGACTACTATAACTCCTGGTGGGGAGAATTCCAAAGTTTTACAATCCTCTACATAAATTTCTCCTCATCTCTGTCAGTTCCGAACCCTTAGTCTAAGTCTGTGGCCTATTTCTGAACCGTCTAGCTCATACCAGTATGAAAAGTCAAAGGTAAAGGTGAGTTTATTGTCAAGTGTGCACAGATGCAATGAAAAATTTCCTTGCAAAAGCAGCATAGGTGCTTGGCATCATACGAGCAGAATTTACATAAAATATGCACCAATTTTACACAAAAGATCACAATTTTGGTGACACGGTAGTTAGTGGTTAGCACAACGCTTTATAGTACAGAGAACAAATTCCCACCGCTGCCTGTAAGGAGTTTGTACGTTCTCCCCGTGACCACGTGGGTCTCCTCCAGGTGCTCTGGTTTCCTCCCACAGTCCAAAGACGTACCGATTAGTCGGTTAATTGGTCATTGCAAATTGTCTAGTTTCCTGATCAGTCAGGGCATCAAAGGATATGGTGAGAAGGCAGGTGTATGGGGTTGAGTGGGATCCGGGATCAGCCATGATGGAACAGCAGAGCAGACTCGATGGGCTGAATGGCCTAATTCTGCTCCTATGTCCTATGATCCCGAGATTAGGCTAGGATTAAATGGGGCGGTTGATGGGCAGCATGGCCTGGAGGGCCAAAAGGGGCTATTCCGCACTGTATCTCAATAAATAAATAAACGGAACCGATCAATCAATAAATAAACAAATAAATTTGCACAAAAGTAGCAAAGTGATCAAAGTGTGAGAGTGCAACTGTACTGAGGTCGACTGGAAGTCCAGAAGTTAATCCCTGATGGCTTGGAGCCCCGAGTCTCCAGATCTCTGCGAGTCTGCTGGGGCCGTCCGCCGGTGGCTGGAGGCCAAAGGCGGCCTATCCTGGGATGAGAGGACGGAGCTCGGTGCCCGGCCGGGGTGGGTGTGAGGAACGGGGCCTGTTTCGCTCTTGCCGTTCTGTGGCTTGGTACGTTCCATTTTTGTTGTGTTCTGCGTGTGTTGCGTTGCGTGGGCAAGCTATGTGTAGATCCTGTTAGCACACACATTTCTCTGTACGTTTCGATGTACTGCACCTGTGATAAATAAATTGGAATCCAGAGTCACGTTGGTTGGTTATAGAACCAATCGGTTGAAGGGAAGTGGATGTTTGTGAACCAGTGGCTATGGGAATTGAGAACGTTTCAATAACATACTTGATTCTACTAGATTCTCGTCAGTTTACTCAATCTCTCAGCGGATCGTGTTCTCAGCTCTGGAATCAGAACTGCATTTCTCCCATGCAAACAATGCCCTTTCCTCTCTCTGGAGAACGATTCCATCTCCCTGCTTTTCTTACAGCTGGACTTCGAACCCCTTGCAATAAAGATCAACTTAAAGTTCACTGTCTGAATTGCACTTGAATTATTTTGTATTTTATGGAGCATCTTACCAGTTCACTCTGACTCTGCTGTAGTACGGAGAGGGGGCAGTGCTGGGTGGGGTGGAGGGGGGCAATGGGGCAGTATAGAAGATCCAGCCAAGACTCCACTGATTCTGCTGTACAATGGTGAGGGAGTGTCGGTGGGCTGGGGGGTGGGGATCCACGGGCAATGGAGCAGTACAGAAGATCCAGCTAAGCATCTGGTTAAGGGTGATTTAAGCTTGCAATGTGACAGTAATCACAGGTTTATATTTGTACAGTAAGTGTGAAACTTACACAGAGGTCTAATATAACTCCATGTCCTGTGCTGACACTAATCCCAACTCAAGTTATTCAGCAAAATATCACAAGGACCTGACTCCCAAAAATATCTTGCACTAACCTTTTATGTATCCTGTTTGCTATAGAAAATTATTGGAAACACTTCCAATTGAATTTACTTCCCTTTTCCGTTTGGAATATTTTCTCATGGAAAATATCTTAACCCTTCCTTTCCTGAGGAGGATTTACTTTGTGTCTGTTTGCATGTACGTATATAATCCAGAAATGCACAGTTTAGGAGTGTGTGTGTGAGTGTGTGAGTGAGTGAGTGAGTGAGTGAGTGAGTGAGTGAGTGAGTGAGTGAGTGAGTGAGTGAGTGAGTGAGTGAGTGTGGGTGTGTGAGTGTGTGAGTGTGTGAGTGTGTGTGTGTGTGTGTGTGTGTGTGAGTGTGTGTGTGTGTGAGTGTGTGTGTGAGTGAGTGTGTGTGTGTGGGTGTGTGTGTGAGAGTGTGTGTGAGTGTGTGTGTGAGTGTGTGTGTGGGTGTGTGTGTGAGAGTGTGTGTGAGTGTGTGAGTGTGTGTGTGTGAGTGTGTGTGTGTGAGAGTGTGTGTGAGTGTGTGTGTGTGAGTGTGTGTGGGTGTGTGTGTGTGAGTGTGTGTGAGTGTGTGTGTGTGTGGGTGTGTGTGTGAGAGTGTGTGTGTGTGAGTGTGTGTGTGTGTGTGTGAGTGAATGAGTGTGTGTGTGTGGGTGTGTGAGTGTGTGTGTGTGGGTGTGTGTGTGTGAGTGTGTGTGTGAGTGTGTGTGGGTGTGTGAGTGTGTGTGAGTGTGTGTGTGGGTGTGTGAGTGTGTGTGTGTGAGCGTGTGAGAGTGTGTGAGTGTGTGTGTGGGTGTGTGTGTGAGTGAGTGAGAGTGTGTGTGTGGGTGTGTGTGGGTGTGTGTGTGAGTGTGTGAGTGAGTGAGTGAGTGTGTGTGGGTGTGTGAGTGTGCGTGTGTGTGGGTGAGTGTGTGTGTGTGTGTGTGAGTGAGTGTGTGTGTGTGTGAGTGTGTGTGTGAGTGTGAGTGTGAGTGTGCGTGTGAGTGTGTGTGAGTGTGTGTGTGTGTGGGTGAGTGTGTGAGTGTATGTGTGAGTATTACACGGGTTTGTGAGAATACACATGCTGAGTATATCATTGGTTTGCCTGTGTGTGTGTGTATTACATGGGTTTGTGAGTCAATGGGAATGAAGGGGAACTCTTCAAGCAATGAATTCCTACCTCACACAAGGGTGGTTATATCCCAGTTCTGGTGCTACAGATTGGCATCCTGGACCCAGTTGCTCCATTGGTGGTAGGAAGACTTGATAATGACTGTGATAGGACAACTGATGTATCAAGATTTGATAGTGGCATACATCATTATGAGGGGTGTAGATAGGGTAAAGGCAAGCAGGCTTTTTCCACTGAGGTTGGTGGGACTATAACAAGAGGTCATGGGTTAAGGGTGAAATTGAAAAGTTTAAGGGGAACATGAGGGGAAACTCCTTCACTCAGAGGGTTGTGAGAGTGTGAAATAAGCTGTCAGCACAAGTGATGCATGCGAGCTTGATTTCAACATTTAAACTAAGTTTGGATAGGTACATGGATGGTAGGGGTATGGAGGACTATGGTCCCAGTGCAGGTTGATAGGAGTAGACAGTTTAAATGGTTTCAGCATGGACTAGATGGGCCGAAGGGCCTGTTTCTCTGCTGTGGCTCTCTCTGACTCTAAGAGCCTGACAATATTCAGGTGAGTTACATTCCTGGTATAAAAGCATCGGGCAAATGGCCGTCTCCAGCAAGAGAGGATCTAACCATCCACTTTTGACACTCAACGGCATTACCATCACCAAATCCCCAGGATCGTAACTGGAACCTCAACAGCCACACCGATACTGTGGTGCCTGTGATATACAGCCACACCGATACTGTGGTGCCTGTGATATACAGCCACACCGATACTGTGGTGCCTGTGACATACAGCCACACCGATACTGTGGTGCCTGTGACATACAGCCACACCGATACTGTGGTGCCTGTGACATACAGCCACACCGATACTGTGGTGCCTGTGACATACAGCCACACCGATACTGTGGTGCCTGTGACATACAGCCACACCGATACTGTGGTGCCTGTGACATACAGCCACACCGATACTGTGGTGCCTGTGATATACAGCCACACCGATACTGTGGTGCCTGTGACATACAGCCACACCGATACTGTGGTGCCTGTGACATACAGCCACACCGATACTGTGGTGCCTGTGACATACAGCCACACCGATACTGTGGTGCCTGTGACATACAGCCACACCGATACTGTGGTGCCTGTGATATACAGCCACACCGATACTGTGGTGCCTGTGACATACAGCCACACCGATACTGTGGTGCCTGTGACATACAGCCACACCGATACTGTGGTGCCTGTGGTATACAGCCACACCGATACTGTGGTGCCTGTGATATACAGCCACACTGATACTGTGGTGCCTGTGACATACAGCCACACCGATACTGTGGTGCCTGTGATATACAGCCACACTGATACTGTGGTGCCTGTGATATACAGCCACACTGATACTGTGGTGCCTGTGACATACAGCCACACCGATACTGTGGTGCCTGTGACATACAGCCACACTGATACTGTGGTGCCTGTGATATACAGCCACACTGATACTGTGGTGCCTGTGATATACAGCCACACCGATACTGTGGTGCCTGTGATATACAGCCACACCGATACTGTGGTGCCTGTGACATACAGCCACACTGATACTGTGGTGCCTGTGATATACAGCCACACCGATACTGTGGTGCCTGTGACATACAGCCACACTGATACTGTGGTGCCTGTGATATACAGCCACACCGATACTGTGGTGCCTGTGACATACAGCCACACCGATACTGTGGTGCCTGTGATATACAGCCACACCGATACTGTGGTGCCTGTGATATACAGCCACACCGATACTGTGGTGCCTGTGATATACAGCCACACCGATACTGTGGTGCCTGTGATATACAGCCACACCGATACTGTGGTGCCTGTGATATACAGCCACACCGATACTGTGGTGCCTGTGATATACAGCCACACTGATACTGTGGTGCCTGTGATATACAGCCACACCGATACTGTGGTGCCTGTGATATACAGCCACACCGATACTGTGGTGCCTGTGACATACAGCCACACTGATACTGTGGTGCCTGTGACATACAGCCACACCGATACTGTGGTGCCTGTGACATACAGCCACACTGATACTGTGGTGCCTGTGACATACAGCCACACCGATACTGTGGTGCCTGTGACATACAGCCACACCGATACTGTGGTGCCTGTGACATACAGCCACACTGATACTGTGGTGCCTGTGACATACAGCCACACCGATACTGTGGTGCCTGTGACATACAGCCACACCGATACTGTGGTGCCTGTGACATACAGCCACACTGATACTGTGGTGCCTGTGTGATGCACCATCAATAACTCACTCTGAGACGTAAGAAGCGAGATATCGGCTTTTATTGACTGGAAGAATGAACAACACTACATCCTGGAGACAGAGAGACCGGGCTCAGGCCTCAATCGCCTTTATACAGGGGTCTGTGGGAGGAGCCACAGGAGCAGTCCAGACAGGTATATGTAGTTCACCACACTGTGATATACAGCCACACCGATACTGTGGTGATAAAAGAAAGTCAGAGGCTGAGACTCACCTGCTGACCACAGGACAAGTCAAGGGTGTGACTGGGTGAGTGTGGCTCCTTCAACACCACTCTCAGCACGCTCAGAGCCACCCTGCCGGACTGGCTCTCATCATAACACCGTGTTCTGCATTCTGGTTTCCCCTCCTCTTGTCCCACACTTAGTTATGGGATGCTCTGTCCAGGTGTCATGAAAAAAAATCACTGTAGTTTGGAACATAACCAATTATAACGAAGCATTAGTTTCTTCTACCCTTTTCGCAGTGTGAACCAACTACAACATGCACGGTAGTCACTTGCCCAGGCCACTCCAGCAGCAGGTTCGAAGCCTGCGACCTCGACCGTAAAGAAGTCCAAAGGCAGAATATGTATGGACCATCAGTGCTGGGAGCCCTCACCGAAGTGGAGAGAGCGGATTCTGAGGGTCAGTATAGCGATGCGATTACGAAGAAGGCACAACAGTGCCTATATTTCATTAGGAGTTTGAGGAGAGTTCTCCAGATGTACCGTGGAGAGTATCTGACTGCATCACCATCTGGTATTTGGGGGGGGGGGGGGCGCAGTGGAGGGGCACTGAAATAAGCTGCAGGAAATTGTAAACTCACTCAGCTCCATCATGGGCACAGGCCTTCTTCGTACCCAAGACGTCTTCAAAGAGCGATGCCTCAAAAAGGGGCATCCATCATTAAGGACCCCCATCACCCAGGACATGCCCTCTTCTCATTGTTACCCTCAGGATGGAGGTACAGGAGCCTGAAGGCACACACTCAGTGATTCAGGAACAGCTTCTTCCCCTCTGCCATCAGAGTTCTGAATGGACATTGAACCCTTGAACACTACCTCACTACTTTCTTTTCTCTTTTTTCACTACTTATTTAATTTAACTCTTAAAAATATATATCTCTTACTGTAATTTACGAGTTTTTATTATGTATTTAAGTTACTGCTGTCGCAAAGCTAACGAGTTTCACAACACATTCCAATGATTTTGATTCTGATGCCATGTGTAGGTGAAAGAAACTTTTGACAGATTTCTCCTGTCCCTCCATCTTCCACAACTCACGGGCTTCGCAGAACTCGTCCGCACTGAGATGGAGACTATTCCTTCAGCTGCAGTTTCCTGCCTCGAGGGTCTCCCACACCCTGAGGGCTACTAGGGGACATTACCTGAACGGGGAATGACAACAAGGGGAAAGATCTTCCAGAGGGAGGGTGGATTGAATGTGGTAAGGACAGGGAAATTATGTGTTATAATATTCAATGATTATTCCAAACATGGATATATTGTAAACACAAACAGATGTTTGGTAACTCTGAAATAAAAACACAATGACGGTACACTGGACTAGTCTTAACCAGATCACTCAATGTTTTCAGTAAAGGAAAAATCGCAAAGTCTTTTCCTGTTCAGATGTCAAAATGCCTTCTGTAGGTCTTGACCATCCTGTTGTATTCTGTGGTAAGTCTATTATCTTCACTCTGTTGCTTTGTGCTGCTGGGTGAGTGAGTGATTCGGGGGGAGATTGGCAGCCCGTGCATGTGTAGACAGTAGGGAACCCTAGAAATGAGCAACTCCAGGAAGCTTCTCTGCCTCGTCCTCTCTTCCTTTCTCCATCTTTTCCAAAGGTCAGTCCCAGTCTCCTACCCTATCCAACCTTTTAAGTATCCCCCGCTTTCCTATTTTAGGGCCAAATCTGGAATTTTGATCAGGCAATTACATCAGTGACAATTCTCCATATAAAAAATATTTCCCCAAGTGCCTTCCTTGATAAATGGCTAATCTTTAAGTATTTTCCCCCCTGACTTACTTAGTTGCTTTATCCCCTTTGAATGTTACGAGTCAGAGAGTCACAGAGACGTACTGCATGGATGGAACTTGGCCTTCTAACTAACTGAGCTCATCCCATTTGCCTGCCTTTGTCCATATCCCTCTAACCTTTCTGATTCTCATACCTGGTTAAATGTCTTTTAAAGATTTTAAAACTACCTGCCTCTAGATCCTCTATATACTTACCACCCTCTTGTGATACAAAGTCACCCTTCAGGTCCCCTTTAAATTTTTCCCCTCTCACCTTAAACCTACAACCTCTATTTTTAGACTTCTCTACCTTGGGAAAAGTACTGTGACCACCTACCCATGTCCCTCATAACTTCATCAACTTTTCTAAGGTCAGCAATCAGTCTCCTATGCTCCATGGAACACGCTCTAAGACTACTGAATCTCTCCTTACAACTGAAGCCTTCTCCACTCCTGGTAACATGCCTGAGAATCGTTTCTGCTCCCTTTTCACTTTATGATGTCCTGTCGCTGGGGAGCCAGAACTGCACAGAATCGATTTCGCCCATTGAGTTTACGCCGGCTCCGAGAGAATTCCCAGCTTTTGGATGTGGGAACTAACTAGTACAATCCAGAGAGATCCACACTGTTTCAGCTACAAGCCTAATGGGAAGCGATTGGAGCACCACACCAGAACCATGGTCAGTCCAGCCTCAGTGATTGGAGCACCACAGCAGAACCATGGTCAGTCCAGCCTCAGTGATTGGAGCACCACAGCAGAACCATGGTCAGTCCAGCCTCAGTGATTGGAGCACCACACCAGAACCATGGTCAGTCCAGCCTCAGCAGTTGGAGCACCACAGCAGAACCATGGTCAGTCCAGCCTCAGTGATTGGAGCACCACACCAGAACCATGGTCAGTCCAGTCTCAGTGATTGGAGCACCATAGCAGAACCATGGTCAGTCCAGCCTCAGTGATTGGAGCACCACAGCAGAACCATGGTCAGTCCAGCGTCAGCGATTGGAGCACCACAGCAGAACCATGGTCAGACCAGTCTCAGTGATTGGAGCACCACAGCAGAACCATGGTCAGTCCAGCGTCAGCGATTGGAGCACCACACCAGAACCATGGTCAGTCCAGCCTCAGTGATTGGAGCACCACAGCAGAACCATGGTCAGTCCAGCCTCAGTGATTGGAGCACCACACCAGAACCATGGTCAGTCCAGCCTCAGTGATTGGAGCACCACACCAGAACCATGGTCAGTCCAGCCTCAGTGATTGGAGCACCACACCAGAACCATGGTCAGTCCAGTCTCAGTGGTTGGAGCACCACAGCAGAACCATGGTCAATCCAGCGTCAGCGATTGGAGCACCACAGCAGAACCATGGTCAGTCCAGCCTCAGTGATTGGAGCACCACAGCAGAACCATGGTCAGTCCAGCCTCAGTGATTGGAGCACCACAGCAGAACCATGGTCAGTCCAGCCTCAGTGATTGGAGCACCACACCAGAACCATGGTCAGTCCAGTCTCAGTGATTGGAGCACCACACCAGAACCATGGTCAGTCCAGTCTCAGTGATTGGAGCACCACACCAGAACCATGGTCAGTCCAGCCTCAGTGATTGGAGCACCACAGCAGAACCATGGTCAGTCCAGTCTCAGTGATTGGAGCACCACAGCAGAACCATGGTCAGTCCAGCCTCAGTGATTGGAGCACCACACCAGAACCATGGTCAGTCCAGCCTCAGTGATTGGAGCACCACACCAGAACCATGGTCAGTCCAGCCTCAGTGATTGGAGCACCACAGCAGAACCATGGTCAGTCCAGCCTCAGTGATTGGAGCACCACACCAGAACCATGGTCAGTCCAGCCTCAGTGATTGGAGCACCACACCAGAACCATGGTCAGTCCAGCCTCAGTGATTGGAGCACCACAGCAGAACCATGGTCAGTCCAGCCTCAGTGATTGGAGCACCACACCAGAACCATGGTCAGTCCAGCCTCAGTGATTGGAGCACCACACCAGAACCATGGTCAGTCCAGCCTCAGTGATTGGAGCACCACACCAGAACCATGGTCAGTCCAGCCTCAGTGATTGGAGCAACACACCAGAACCATGGTCAGTCCAGCGTCAGCGATTGGAGCACCACAGCAGAACCATGGTCAGTCCAGCCTCAGCGATTGGAGCACCACACCAGAACCATGGTCAGTCCAGCCTCAGTGATTGGAGCAACACACCAGAACCATGGTCAGTCCAGCCTCAGTGATTGGAGCACCACACCAGAACCATGGTCAGTCCAGCCTCAGTGATTGGAGCACCACACCAGAACCATGGTCAGTCCAGTCTCAGCGATTGGAGCACCACAGCAGAACCATGGTCAGTCCAGCCTCAGTGATTGGAGCACCACAGCAGAACCATGGTCAGTCCAGTCTCAGTGATTGGAGCACCACAGCAGAACCATGGTCAGTCCAGTCTCAGTGATTGGAGCACCACACCAGAACCATGGTCAGTCCAGTCTCAGTGTTTGGAGCACCACACCAGAACCATGGTCAGTCCAGCGTCAGTGATTGGAGCACCACAGCAGAACCATGGTCAGTCCAGCGTCAGTGGTTGGAGCACCACACCAGAACCATGGTCAGTCCAGCGTCAGTGGTTGGAGCACCACAGCAGAACCATGGTCAGTCCAGCGTCAGCGATTGGAGCACCACAGCAGAACCTTGGTCAGTCCAGCGTCAGTGGTTGGAGCACCACACCAGAACCATGGTCAGTCCAGCGTCAGTGGCTGGAGCACCACAGCAGAACCATGGTCAGTCCAGTCTCAGCGATTGGAGCACCACAGCAGAACCATGGTCAGTCCAGTCTCAGCGATTGGAGCACCACAGCAGAACCATGGTCAGTCCAGTCTCAGCGATTGGAGCACCACAGCAGAACCATGGTCAGTCCAGCCTCAGTGATTGGAGCACCACAGCAGAACCATGGTCAGTCCAGTCTCAGTGATTGGAGCACCACACCAGAACCATGGTCAGTCCAGTCTCAGTGTTTGGAGCACCACACCAGAACCATGGTCAGTCCAGCGTCAGTGATTGGAGCACCACAGCAGAACCATGGTCAGTCCAGCGTCAGTGGTTGGAGCACCACACCAGAACCATGGTCAGTCCAGCGTCAGTGGTTGGAGCACCACAGCAGAACCATGGTCAGTCCAGCGTCAGCGATTGGAGCACCACAGCAGAACCTTGGTCAGTCCAGCGTCAGTGGTTGGAGCACCACACCAGAACCATGGTCAGTCCAGTCTCAGTGATTGGAGCACCACAGCAGAACCATGGTCAGTCCAGTCTCAGTGATTGGAGCACCACAGCAGAACCATGGTCAGTCCAGCCTCAGTGATTGGAGCACCACAGCAGAACCATGGTCAGTCCAGCCTCAGTGATTGGAGCACCACACCAGAACCATGGTCAGTCCAGCCTCAGTGATTGGAGCACCACACCAGAACCATGGTCAGTCCAGTCTCAGTGATTGGAGCACCACACCAGAACCATGGTCAGTCCAGCCTCAGTGATTGGAGCACCACAGCAGAACCATGGTCAGTCCAGTCTCAGTGATTGGAGCACCACACCAGAACCATGGTCAGTCCAGTCTCAGTGATTGGAGCACCACACCAGAACCATGGTCAGTCCAGTCTCAGTGATTGGAGCACCACAGCAGAACCATGGTCAGTCCAGTCTCAGTGATTGGAGCACCACAGCAGAACCATGGTCAGTCCAGCCTCAGTGATTGGAGCACCACAGCAGAACCATGGTCAGTCCAGCCTCAGTGATTGGAGCACCACACCAGAACCATGGTCAGTCCAGCCTCAGTGATTGGAGCACCACACCAGAACCATGGTCAGTCCAGTCTCAGTGATTGGAGCACCACACCAGAACCATGGTCAGTCCAGCCTCAGTGATTGGAGCACCACAGCAGAACCATGGTCAGTCCAGTCTCAGTGATTGGAGCACCACAGCAGAACCATGGTCAGTCCAGCCTCAGTGATTGGAGCACCACACCAGAACCATGGTCAGTCCAGTCTCAGTGATTGGAGCACCACACCAGAACCATGGTCAGTCCAGCCTCAGTGATTGGAGCACCACAGCAGAACCTTGGTCAGTCCAGCGTCAGTGGTTGGAGCACCACACCAGAACCATGGTCAGTCCAGCGTCAGTGGCTGGAGCACCACAGCAGAACCATGGTCAGTCCAGTCTCAGTGATTGGAGCACCACAGCAGAACCATGGTCAGTCCAGTCTCAGTGATTGGAGCACCACACCAGAACCATGGTCAGTCCAGCGTCAGTGGCTGGAGCACCACAGCAGAACCATGGTCAGTCCAGTCTCAGTGATTGGAGCACCACAGCAGAACCTTGGTCAGTCCAGCGTCAGTGGTTGGAGCACCACACCAGAACCATGGTCAGTCCAGCGTCAGTGGCTGGAGCACCACAGCAGAACCATGGTCAGTCCAGTCTCAGCGATTGGAGCACCACAGCAGAACCATGGTCAGTCCAGTCTCAGCGATCGGAGCACCACAGCAGAACCATGGTCAGTCCAGTCTCAGCGATTGGAGCACCACAGCAGAACCATGGTCA
The DNA here is from genome assembly GCF_048418815.1 of Hemitrygon akajei. NCBI lineage: Eukaryota > Metazoa > Chordata > Chondrichthyes > Myliobatiformes > Dasyatidae > Hemitrygon > Hemitrygon akajei. The sequence goes on from NC_133126.1 coordinate 95,179,325, forward strand.
GTCCAGCCTCAGTGATTGGAGCACCACAGCAGAACCATGGTCAGTCCAGTCTCAGTGATTGGAGCACCACACCAGAACCATGGTCAGTCCAGTCTCAGCGATTGGAGCACCACAGCAGAACCATGGTCAGTCCAGTCTCAGCGATTGGAGCACCACAGCAGAACCATGGTCAGTCCAGCCTCAGTGATTGGAGCACCACAGCAGAACCATGGTCAGTCCAGTCTCAGTGATTGGAGCACCACACCAGAACCATGGTCAGTCCAGTCTCAGTGATTGGAGCACCACACCAGAACCATGGTCAGTCCAGTCTCAGTGATTGGAGCACCACACCAGAACCATGGTCAGTCCAGTCTCAGCGATTGGAGCACCACAGCAGAACCATGGTCAGTCCAGTCTCAGCGATTGGAGCACCACACCAGAACCATGGTAAGTCCAGCCTCAGTGATTGGAGCACCACAGCAGAACCATGGTCAGTCCAGTCTCAGTGATTGGAGCACCACACCAGAACCATGGTCAGTCCAGTCTCAGTGATTGGAGCACCACACCAGAACCATGGTCAGTCCAGCCTCAGTGATTGGAGCACCACACCAGAACCATGGTCAGTCCAGTCTCAGTGATTGGAGCACCACAGCAGAACCATGGTCAGTCCAGTCTCAGTGATTGGAGCACCACAGCAGAACCATGGTCAGTCCAGCCTCAGTGATTGGAGCACCACACCAGAACCATGGTCAGTCCAGCCTCAGTGATTGGAGCACCACACCAGAACCATGGTCAGTCCAGCCTCAGTGATTGGAGCACCACACCAGAACCATGGTCAGTCCAGTCTCAGTGATTGGAGCACCACACCAGAACCATGGTCAGTCCAGCCTCAGTGATTGGAGCACCACAGCAGAACCATGGTCAGTCCAGTCTCAGTGATTGGAGCACCACAGCAGAACCATGGTCAGTCCAGCCTCAGTGATTGGAGCACCACACCAGAACCATGGTCAGTCCAGCCTCAGTGATTGGAGCACCACACCAGAACCATGGTCAGTCCAGCCTCAGCGATTGGAGCACCACACCAGAACCATGGTCAGTCCAGTCTCAGTGATTGGAGCACCACACCAGAACCATGGTCAGTCCAGTCTCAGTGATTGGAGCACCACACCAGAACCATGGTCAGTCCAGTCTCAGTGATTGGAGCACCACAGCAGAACCATGGTCAGTCCAGCCTCAGTGATTGGAGCACCACAGCAGAACCATGGTCAGTCCAGCCTTTGATCAACGTGTTCAAAGAAGTTTAGAGAGGAGGTTTCATATCGTCATCCTGCTTCCACATTGCACACCCCCACCAAAGGCCCATGGCATAAACCTGGAACCACGCCACTGAAGGTAACTACTGAGTGAAGTTCACCATTGCCTGAGTGCATGAGCACAGCCTTGACTGGACATTTGAAGAGCAAGATCTCAGAACCTAGTGCAAAAGTCATGGTTTACCATGTCTTTGTGCGTTTCTGAGCCCTGTACTCGTATAGAAGGCACCTCAAGGACCTGGAGAGCTATCACCAATATAGCCTCAGACATTCCTCCAAGTTCACAAGCAGGAACGCTGTGTCCTCTCCCAGTGGAGAGGTTTCAATTACACTGGGAGTGCCTGACACCAGGCTCCCAAAACTGGCTGCCTGCTTTGAGTTCTGTCATGTAGCAATGACCAAGGTAAGCAGAGGAGAAAGTCAGGAATGTTCAAATGACTCTGCCCGTTACTTTCTACAGTGGAGGGAAGAGCATTTGGGATGGATTGGGAGTCCCGAGTCCACTCATTGAGAGCACCTAGAAAGCTGTAAAACATGGAAGGAGTCAGTTGCCAGATTAAAAAAAAGTATTCATTCAAGGATGCGGGCTTCTCAGGCTGAAGCAGAATTTAATTGGCCACCCCTGGTTACCCTGGGGAAGTGGTACACGGCTGACTTCTTGCACTGCTGCCGTCCTTGAGGTGTGGCAGCGCCCACAATGTTGAGCCAGTGCCGAGGAGGGAATGGTGATATACACGCAGTGGCCACTTCATTAGGTACCTCCTGTACTTGATAGAGTGGCCACTGGATGTACGTTCATGGCCTCCCTGCCAGCTTGAACCAGTCTGGCCATTCTCCTCTGACCTCTCTCATTCACCCACAGAGCTGCCGCTCACGGCTTTCATTGTTCGCAGCATTCTCTGTAATCTTCACAGACTGTTGAGTGTGAAAGTCCCTCAGCAGTTTCTGAGGTACTCAAACCACCCCATCTGGCACCAACAATTATTCAGCATTTAATACCATCATCCCCTTGAAACTAATCAATTGAGACCTGGGCCTCGGTATCTCCTTGTGCAATTGGATCCTGGATTTCCTCACTTGTAGACCCCAGTCAGTTCAGATTGACAACAACATCTCCCCCCATGATTTCCATCAGCACAGGGTCACCCCTGCTCTGCTCACTTTACACTTATGCCTGGGGGGCAAGCACAGCTCCGATGCCGTATTGAAGTTTGCTGTTGATGGCTGGATCAGAGGTGGTGATGAGTCAGTATTTCGGAGGGAGATTGAAAATCTGGCTGAGTGGTGTCACAACAACGACCTCTCACTCAATGTCAGCGAGACCAAGGAGCTGATTATAGTCTTCAGGGGGTGGGGGGGGGGGGGGGACCAGAGGTCCATAATCCAGTCCTCATCGGAGGGTCAGCAACGTTAAATTCCTGGCTGTCACTATTTCAGAGGATCTGTCCTGTCCCAGCATGAAGAAAGCACAACAGTGCCTCTGCTTCCTCAGGAGTCTGCGGAGATTTGGCATGACACTAAAGACTTTGATAAACTACTGTAGATGCGCAGTGCAGAGTGTATTGACTGCAGTATCATGGTCTAGCATGGGAACACCAATACCTTTGAGCGGGAAATTCTACAGAAGTAGCCCAGTACCTCACAGGTAAAGCCCTTCCAACCATTGACCACGTCTACATAAAATGTTGTCGTAAGAAAGCAGCATCCATCATCAGAGACCCTCACCACCCCAGACACGCTCTCTTCTCACTGCTGCCATCAGGTAGAAGGTACAAGTGCCTCAGGACTCACACCAGCAGTTACTACCCCTCAACCATCAGACTCTTGACAAAAGGGGATAACCACACTCACTTGCCCATCCATTCAGATGTTTCCACAACCGATGATCTCACTTTAAGAACTTGTTATTTCATGTTCTCATTAGTTATTGCTATTTATTTATATTTACCTTTGCACAGTTTGTTGTATCATTGATCCAGTTATGGTTACTATTCTATAGATTTTCTGAGTATGCTCACAAAAGATAAATCTCAGGGTTGTATGTGGTGACATGTAAGCACTCTGATAATAACATTTACTTTGAACTTTATTTCAGAGTCACTTGGATCACATTTCTTCCCCATTCTGATGTTTGGTCTGAACAACTGAACCTCTTGTCCATGTCTGCATGCTTTTCTGCATTGGCTTGCTGCCACATGACTGGCTGATGAGGTGGTTACATCACAGAGGAGGTGGCCACTGGGGGTATTTCTAAGTCAGGGTGGGGTGTGGCTTTGAGGGCAATCTCTAGACGTTGGTGATTTGCTGCCGTTTAGATTTTAGCCGGGAGAGTCGTGGGGTTACAAGGTGCTGTCTAAGAGATCCAGGTGGCTTGTGCATTGCACACCTTGGTAGTACAAACTGCTCATACTGTGATCAGTGGTTGTAGATGGGAAGCCATTGAGTTTATTGGAACCATTAGATTAGTCCAAATGTTTCCTTCCATGACTTTCTGTTGACAAAGAGGTTGGAGTGAAGGTGGGATGGAGGATTAAAGTGACAGGTAACTGGGAAAGTCAGCGCCAGGTCTGAACATGTCAGTCTGTAACATGGTCACCCAGGCAACAATCTCTTTCTCCACTCTAGTTGAGATCTTGTCAAGAATGCTGGGCACTAGGTCGAAACAAGTGCAGGTGCTGTCTGGGCGAGAAGCTGGTGGATATTATATAAAAGACATGTACTGAGTTCATGTAGAAGTTGTTGTGATACTGCAAATATGAAAGGTCTGGGGATTGTGTAGTGCTGGAAGATCCCTTGTGACCTTCAGGAATGGTAGAGAAGGCTTGAGCGATGGGACGACCAATTGTGGCTTGTCTCTTCTCTGTCTGCAAGATGCTAAATTCTTAACAGGTGACAATGTCACAGGGAGATCCCAGAGTGTAACCAGTGAGACAGGAACAGGGCGATCCCAGAGTGTAACCAGAGAGACAGGAACGGGGCGATCCCAGAGTGTAACCAGTGAGACAGGAACAGGGAGATCCCAGAGTGTAACCAGTGAGACAGGAACAGGGAGATCCCAGAGTGTAACCAGTGAGACAGGAACAGGGAGATCCCAGAGTGTAACCAGTGAGACAGGAACGGGGAGATCCCAGAGTGTAACCAGTGAGACAGGAACGGGGAGATCCCAGAGTGTAACCAGTGAGACAGGAACGGGGAGATCCCAGAGTGTAACCAGTGAGACAGGAACAGGGAGATCCCAGAGTGTAACCAGTGAGACAGGAACGGGGAGATCCCAGAGTGTAACCAGTGAGACAGGAACAGGGAGATCCCAGAGTGTAACCAGTGAGACAGGAACAGGGCGATCCCAGAGTGTAACCAGTGAGACAGGAACAGGGCGATCCCAGAGTGTAACCAGTGAGACAGGAACAGGGCGATCCCAGAGTGTAACCAGTGAGACAGGAACAGGGCGATCCCAGAGTGTAACCAGTGAGACAGGAACAGGGAGATCCCAGAGTGTAACCAGTGAGACAGGAACGGGGAGATCCCAGAGTGTAACCAGTGAGACAGGAACGGGGAGATCCCAGAGTGTAACCAGTGAGACAGGAACAGGGCGATCCCAGAGTGTAACCAGTGAGACAGGAACGGAGAGATCCCAGAGTGTAACCAGTGAGACAGGAACAGGGCGATCCCAGAGTGTAACCAGTGAGACAGGAACAGGGCGATCCCAGAGTGTAACCAGTGAGACAGGAACAGGGCGATCCCAGAGTGTAACCAGTGAGACAGGAACAGGGCGATCCCAGAGTGTAACCAGTGAGACAGGAACAGGGCGATCCCAGAGTGTAACCAGTGAGACAGCAACAGGGCGATCCCAGAGTGTAACCAGTGAGACAGCAACAGGGCGATCCCAGAGTGTAACCAGTGAGACAGGAATAGGGCGATCCCAGAGTGTAACCAGTGAGACAGGAACAGGGCGATCCCAGAGTGTAACCAGTGAGACAGGAACAGGGCGATCCCAGAGTGTAACCAGTGAGACAGGAACAGGGCGATCCCAGAGTGTAACCAGTGAGACAGGAACAGGGCGATCCCAGAGTGTAACCAGTGAGACAGGAACAGGGCGATCCCAGAGTGTAACCAGTGAGACAGGAACAGGGCGATCCCAGAGTGTAACCTGTGAGACAGGAATGGGGAGATCCCAGAGTGTAACCAGTGAGACAGGAACGGGGAGATCCCAGAGTGTAACCTGTGAGACAGGAACGGGGAGATCCCAGAGTGTAACCAGTGAGACAGGAATGGGGAGATCCCAGAGTGTAACCAGTGAGACAGGAACAGGGCGATCCCAGAGTGTAACCAGTGAGACAGGAACAGGGCGATCCCAGAGTGTAACCAGTGAGACAGGAACAGGGCGATCCCAGAGTGTAACCAGTGAGACAGGAACGGGGAGATCCCAGAGTGTAACCAGTGAGACAGGAACGGGGAGATCCCAGTGTAACCAGTGAGACAGGAACAGGGCGATCCCAGAGTGTAACCAGTGAGACAGGAACGGGGAGATCCCAGAGTGTAACCAGTGAGACAGGAACAGGGAGATCCCAGAGTGTAACCAGTGAGACAGGAACGGGGAGATCCCAGAGTGTAACCAGTGAGACAGGAACAGGGCGATCCCAGAGTGTAACCAGTGAGACAGGAACAGGGCGATCCCAGAGTGTAACCAGTGAGACAGGAATGGGGAGATCCCAGAGTGTAACCAGTGAGACAGTAACGGGGCGATCACAGAGTGTAACCAGTGAGACAGGAACAGGGCGATCCCAGAGTGTAACCAGTGAGACAGTAACGGGGCGATCCCAGAGTGTAACCAGTGAGACAGTAACGGGGCGATCCTAGAGTGTAACCAGTGAGACAGGAACAGGGCGATCCCAGAGTGTAACCAGTGAGACAGGAACAGGGCGATCCCAGAGTGTAACCAGTGAGACAGGAACAGGGCGATCCCAGAGTGTAACCAGTGAGACAGGAACAGGGCGATCCCAGAGTGTAACCAGTGAGACAGGAACAGGGCGATCCCAGAGTGTAACCAGTGAGACAGGAACAGGGCGATCCCAGAGTGTAACCAGTGAGACAGGATCAGGGCGATCCCAGAGTGTTGGACGGACAGTTCTAGCACACGGTTTCCAGGATATTTCACAGGGTGCTCCTGGAGTGTTGAACAAGAGAGATTCTTTGCAGGTAATAAATCAATCAATTATTGATGAGAAACGTTACTTGCCAATTAATCAGTGGACAGTGAAGTAGATGTCAGGAGGTTTGGGCTCTACGTTATTTCTCTGTTCATGACCTGCTGACGAGTTCCATCTGCTCTCCCACTGCCCTCTCCGAACCTCCTACTCTCTCTCTCTGCCTCTTTTTCACTTTGCTTCCCGAAAGCCTAGCCTTTGTTCGAGTGTCATTTCAGAGGCCCCGGCTTGTTGACAGGAGATGTCATGGCAACCAGAGGCTACAAGTATTGTGTTGCAGTAACATCTTTCGTGTAGAAGATAACATTAGACTGTGAGGAGCCTGTGATGCAATCGTCTCCCATCCCTGACCACTGTGGGATGTCCAGCACAGATCTGCTGGCAATCTATAATAACACTTACAGTTCTCGTTTCCTTGTCCCCACACCATTATATTCAGGGGCAGCACAGTGCTGTAGTTGTTAGAGCCTTACAGTGTTTGACACGGGCTTATTCTTGACCCTAGGTGTGGTTGGTGAAGAGTTTCCACTCTGTCCCTGTGACTGTGTGGGTTTGTTCTCGACGAAGGCATTCCCTGACAGCGTGGATCAATAAGCTGCCAGAGCTGCTCGCAGTTGTAGTGGAACCTGGAGTAAGGCTGACAGGGGGAGATGGAGACTGGAAGGAAATTAATGGTGGAATATACATTCTCTGAGATCCAGTATACTCGAAGGGCTTAATGGCTTCCTTTACGACATGAGGAAAAAATTCCAACTTTCAGGCCTCTGTGAGCCCAAGCCCCAATAACCACTCAGACGGAGCATGACTTCAGAAGACTGACAGGTGAGCGAGCCAGCGGTGACACAACAGATCGCAGAGGTTTGGATCTCCAGCAAAAACAAATCAAACTACTGGAGGAACTCAGCGTGTCAGACAGCATCTGTGGAGGCAGATGAACAGCTGAGGCTTTGGGATGAGACCCTGCATCAGGACTGACCAATCCACTGATCTAATGGTGTTGTCAGGGCAACCGAAGAGTGCGGTGAAGTAGAGACAGTAGAATTCCTTCTGATGGGATCACAGGTTCGAGTAAGGAAAATCTTCTCACTCACTTGATCCTAGGGTTAGGGGTCAATGGGAGGAGCACTGTGCTGTAAAACCATAAGACTAAAAGGTATCGGAGCAGAATTAGGCAATATGGCCCTTTGAGTCAGCTCTGCCATTTCATCTATTTTCCTCTCAGCTCCAATCTCCTGCCCTCTCTCTGTAACTCTTCTGCTTTAAATATACCCAATGACCTGGCCTCAACAGCAATGAATTCCACAGAATTCCACAGATTCACCACTCTCTGGCTAAAGAAATCCCTTCATCTCTGTCCCAAATGGATGTCCCTCTATTCTGAGGCTGGATTTAGACTCCCCCACCATAGGAAACATTCTCTCCACATCCACTCTATCGAGGCCTTTCAACATTCAAATAGGTTTCAGTGAGATGCCCCCCCAATCTGAAATCCAGTGAGAAGAGGTCCAGAGCCATGAAACATTACTCATATGATAAGCCTTTCAGAAGGCCTTTGATAAGGTGCCACACACGAGGCTGCTTAGTAAGCTATGAACCCATGGAATTACAGGAAAGATTCTAGTATGGATAAAGCAGTGGCTGATTGGCAGGAGGCAAAGAGTGGGAATAAAGGGGCCGTTTTCTGGCTGACTGCTGGTGACTAGTGGTGTGCCACAGCGCTCTGTGTAGGGACTGATTCTTTTAACATTATATGTCAATGATTTTGATGATGAAATTGATGGCTTTGTTGCAAAGTTTGCAGACGATATGATCATAGCTGGAGGGGCAGGTAGGTTTGAGGAAGTAGAAAGGCTTAGACAGATTAGGAGAATAAGGGCAAAATATGGCAGATGGAATACAGTGTCAGGAAGTGTATGGTCATGCACTTTGGTAGAAGAAATGGAAGTGTGACTATTTTCTAAATGGAGAGAAAATACAAAATACTGAGGTGCAAAGGGACTTGGGAGTCCTTGTGCAGGATTCCCTGAAGGTGAATTTGCAGATAGAGTCTGTGGTGATGAAGGCAAATGCAATGTTGGCATTCATTTCAAGAGGGCTAGAATATAAAAGCAAGGATGTAATGTTGAGACTTCATAAAGGACTGGTGAGACCTCACTTGGGGTATTGTGAGCAGTTTGGGGCCCCTTATCTTAGAAAGGATGTGCTGAAACTGGAGAGGGTTCAAAGGAGATTCACAAAAGTGAATTAGGATTTAATGGCTTGTCATGTGAAGAGCGTTGGATGGCTTTGGGCCTGGACTCACTAGAATGAGGGGTGACCCTATTGAAACCTATCAAATGGTGAAAGATCTCGATAGAGTGGATGTGGAGAGGATGTTTCCTATGATGGGAGAGTTTAAGATCAGAGGACACAACCTCAGAATAGAGGAGCATCCTTTTAGAACAGAGATGAGGAGGGGTTTCCTTAAGCAGAGGATGGTGAATCTGTGAAATTCTTTGCCTCAGGCAGCTGTAGAGGCCAAGTCTTTATGTATAATTAAGGCAGAGGTTGATAAATTCTTGAATGGTCAGGGTATAAAGGGATACGGGAGAAGGCAGGAGATTGGGGATGAGTGGAAAATTGATCAGCCATGATGAAATGGCAGAGCAGACTCAATGGGTCAAATGGCCTAATTCTGCTTCTATACCTTATGGTCTTATGGTCTTTAAATCCAGGAATCATTTTCATGGACCTCCTCTGAACCCTCTCCAATGTCAGCACATCCTTCCTTAGATAGGGTCTCAAAACTTCTCACAATATTCCAGCTGAAGCCTCACCAGCACCTTATAAAGCCTTAACATCACATCCTTGCTTTTATATTCTAGTCCTCCTGAAATGAATGCTAACATTGCATTTGCCTTCCTCACCACTGACTCAACCTGCAAATTCACCTTCAGGGAATCCTGCATGAGGACTCCCAAGTCCCTTTGCACCTCAGTATTTTGTATTTTCTCTCTATTTAGAAAATAGTCAACCCTTTTATTTGTCTACCAAGGTGCATGACCACACACTTCCCGACACTGGATTCCATCTGCCGCTTCATTGTTGATTCTCCTAATCTGTCCGAGTCCTTCTGTAGCCTCTCTGCTTCCTCAACACTACCTGCCCCTCCACCTGTCTTTGTATCATCTGCAAACTTGGCCACAAAACCATCAATTTCATCATCCAAATCATTGACATATAACGAAAAAAGAAGCAGTCCCTACACAGACCCCTGTGGACCGCCACTTGTTAATGGCACCGAACCTGAAAATGTTCCCTTTATTCCCACTCTTTGCCTCCTGCCAATCAGCCACTGCTCTATCCATGCTAGAACCCTTCCTGTAATACCATGAGTCTTAATTACTGTGTGTGGCACCTTGTGAAAAGCCTACTGAAAATCCGAATACTTAACAACCACAGGATTACTATCCTTTGTCTATCCTGCTTGTTATTTCTTCAAAGAAATCTACCAGATTCATCAGGCAAGATTTTCCCTTAAGGAATCCATGCTGAAATTAGCTTATTTTGTCATGTGTCTCCAAGTACCCCGAAACCACATCCTTAACAATTAACTCCAACATTTTCCCAATCACTAACTGGCCTATAATTTCCTCTTTTTTGTCTCTCTCCCTTCTTGAAGAGTGGAGCAACATTTACAATTTTCTAGTCCTCCAGAACTATGCCAGAATCCTTTGATTCTTGAATGATAATCTCTAATGCCTCAATGATCCCTTCAGCCACCTCTTTCACAACTATAGGGTGTAGACCATTTGGTCCAGGTGACTTACCTACATTCAGACCTAGTAATGGCAACTTCACTCACTTCTGCCCCGTGACACTCTTGAACCACAGGCATACTGCTAGTGTTTTCCACAGTGAAGTCTGATGCAAAGTATTCAGTTCACCCCACATTTCCTTGTTCCCAATTACTACCTAAACGGCATCATTCTCCGGCAGTCGATATCTACTCTTGCCTCTTTTTTACATGTTATATATCTGTAGAAACTTTTGGTATCCTTTTTAATATTATTGGCTGGTTTGCCTTCATATTTTATCTTTTCCTTCTTTAAAAGCTTCCTAACACCTCACTGATTTTTGCTCTATTTAATGCCCTCTCTTTGGATTTTAGGCTGGCTTTTGATTTCTCTTGTAAGACAGAGTTGTTTCATCCTGCCTTTAGAATACTTATTCCGCTTTGAGATGTATCTATCCTGCATCTTCTGAATTGCTCCCGAAATTCCAGCCATTGCTGCTCTGTCGTCATCCCAATTTAGGCAGCTCCTCTCTCAGGCCTCTGTAATTCCCTTCACTCCACTTTAGTACTGATACAACTGACTTTAGCTTCTTCTCCTCAAATTGCAGGGGGAGTTCTGTCATATTATGATCACTTACCCCTAAAGGGTCCTTTCCCTTAATTGTAATCAATTCTGGTTCATTGCACAACATCCAATCCAGAATAGCTGATATCCAGTGGGCTCAACCACGAGCTGCTCTAAACACCATCTCATAGGCAATCTACAAATTCATCTTGGGATCCAACACCAACCTGATTTTTCCAATCTACCTGCAGATTGAAATCCCCCATGACCATTTGATATACATCTTCTATCTTCCATTGTAATTTGTAGCCCAAATCTTTACTGCTGTTAGGATGCCTGTTTGTAGCCTCCATCAGTGTCTTTTTACTCTTGTAGCTTCTTTGCTCTACCCACAATGATTCTACACCTTCTGATTCCATCTCACCTCTTTCTAATGATTTGATTTCATTTTTTACCAGCAGAGCATTGCCACTCCCTCTGCCTTCCTGTTTGTCCTTTCGATACAATGACATTAAGCTCCCAGCTATAATCTTCTTTCAGCCATGATTCAGTGATGCCCACAACATCATACATGCCAATCTGTAACTGTGCTACAAGTTCATCTACCTTATCCTGTCTACAGCGTGTATTCAAAAATAACACCTTGGCTTCTATATTCATCACCCTTTTTAATTTTGTCCCCCTTTTACATTGCAGTTCCTCCTGTTGACTGAAATTTTGTTCTATCATCAGCCTGTCTTTGTTGGCAGACTCACTACACACTGCCTCTGTTTGTAAACCAACTGCCCCATCCTCAGCCCTCTCACTCCGGCTCCCAACCCCAGATTAGTTAAAACCTTCCTGAACAACTCCAGCAAACCTGCCCGCAAGGATATTGGTCCCCCTCATGTTCAGGTTATACCTTTTGTACAGGGCATAGCTTCCCCAGTAGAGATCCCAATGATCCATAAATCTGAACCCCTGCCCCCTGCACAGGTTCCAGTCACACATCCAGCTGCCAAATCATCCTATTCTTACCCTCAGTGGCACGTGACACAGGCAGCAATTCAGATATTTCTACCCTGCAGGCGCTGTTTCTCAGCTTTCTACCTGACTCCCTAAATCTCTCTTCAGGACCTCCTTACCTTTCCTACCTATGTCATTGAGATCAATACTTATCAAGACTTCTGTCTGGTTCATCCCCCCCTTTAGAATGCCGTGGGCCCCATCTCAGATATCCCTGCCTCTGACATCTGGGGGAGGGGGGGGGGGGGTTTGCAAAATACCATCCGGGTGTCTCTATCTGGTCCACAGAATCTCACCTCTATTCCTCCAACAATGGAATCTCCTTATCAATACTGCAGTCCTCTCCACCTCTCTGCTCTTCTGAGCCACAGTGTCAGACTCAGAGCCAGACACCCAGTCACTGCTGCTCCCCCCAGTAGCTCATCCCCCTGAACAGCATCCAAAGGGGTACACGGGGAGCATCCACAGGGGTACTCTACACTGACATATACGTAAACATAAAGACTTATCCTCCATAGCTGCCTGTCGCAACAAATACCACAGATTCACCTCTGGCCAGTGAACGGGGACTCACAGTGTGTGGGGACGCGGAGACACAGTGTGTTTGGACAGGGAGACACAGTGTGTGAGGACGGGGAGACACGGTGTGTGAGGACAGGGAGAGACAGTGTGTGAGGACGGGGAGACAGACTGTGTGGGGAAAGGGAGACACAGTGTGTGAGGACAGGGAGACACGGTGTGTGAGGACAGGGAGACTCGGTGGGTGAGGACAGGGAGACACCGTGGGTGGGGACAGGGAGACACGGTGTGTGAGGACAGGGAGAGACAGTGTGTGAGGACGGGGAGACAGACTGTGTGGGGAAAGGGAGACACAGTGTGTGAGGACAGGGAGACACGGTGTGTGAGGACAGGGAGACACAGTGTGTGAGGACGGGGAGACACAGTGTGTGGGGAAAGGGAGACACAGTGTGTGAGGACAGGGAGAGACAGTGTGTGAGGACGGGGAGACAACGTGGGTGAGGACGGGGAGACAAAGTGTGTGAGGACGGGGAAACACGGTGTGTGAGGAAAGGGGAGACACGGTAGGTGAAGACGGGGAGACACGGTGTATGAGGACGGCGAGACACGGTGGGTGAGGACGGAGAGACACAGTGTGTGAGGACGGAGAGACACGGTGGGTGAGGACGGCGAGACACGGTGGGTGAGGACGGAGAGACACAGTGTGTGAGGACGGAGAGACACAGTGTGTGAGGACGGGGAGACACAGTGTGGGGACGGGGAGACACTGTGTGTGGACGGTGTGGAGAACTACATATACCTGTCTGGATACGCACCCTGCTGACTGCTCCTGTGGCTCCTACCACAGACCCCGGTATAAAGGCGATTGAGGTCTGAGCCCGGCCTCTCTGTCTCCAGGATGTAGTAAGGTGGTCGACCACTGCTTGTTCCTTCTTCCAGTCAATAAAAGCCGATATCTCGCCTTTACGTCTCAGAGAGAGTTACTGATGGTGAATCAGACGGGGAGACACTGTGTGGGACAAGGGGAGACACAGTGTGTGAGGAAAGAGATACACATTGTGTGGGAACGGGGAGATACAGTGTGTGGGGAAAGGGAGATACAGTGTGTGGGGAAAGAGAGACACAGAGTGTGGGGAAAGGGAGACAGTGTGTGGGGAAAGGGAGACACAGTGTGTGGGAACGGGGAGATACAGTGTGTGGGGAAAGGGAGACACAGTGTGTGGGGACGGGGAGACACAGTGTGTGAGGACGGGGAGACACAGTGTGTGGGGACGGGGAGACACAGTGTGTGGGGAAAGGGAGACACAGTGTGTGAGGAAAGGGGAGACACAGTGTGTGAGGACGGCGAGACACGGTGTGTGGGGAAAGGGAGACACTGTGTGTGAGGAAGGGGAGAGACAGTGTGTGAGGAAAGGGGAGACACAGTGTGTGGGGACAGGGAGACATGGTGTGTGAGGACAGGGAGAGACAGTGTGTGAGGACAGGGAGACTCGGTGGGTGAGGACGGGGAGACACAGTGTGTGGGGAAAGGGAGACGCAGTGTGTGGGGACGGGGAAACACAGTGTGTGGGGACAGAGAGACAGTGTGTGAGGACGGGGAGACACCGTGGGTGAGGACGGGGAGAGACAGTGTGTGAGGACGGGGAGACACCGTGGGTGAGGACGGGGAGACAAAGTGTGTGAGGACGGGGAGACACGGTGTGTGAGGAAAGGGGAGACACGGTGGGTGAGGACGGGGAGACACGGTGTGTGAGGACAGGGAGACTCGGTGGGTGAGGACGGGGAGACACAGTGTGTGGGGAAAGGGAGACGCAGTGTGTGGGAACGGGGAGACACAGTGTGTGGGGACGGGGAGACACAGTGTGTGGGGAAAGGGAGACACAGTGTGTGAGGAAAGGGGAGACACAGTGTGTGAGGACGGCGAGACACGGTGTGTGGGGAAAGGGAGACACTGTGTGTGAGGAAGGGGAGAGACAGTGTGTGAGGAAAGGGGAGACACAGTGTGTGGGGACAGGGAGACATGGTGTGTGAGGACAGGGAGAGACAGTGTGTGAGGACAGGGAGACACCGTGGGTGAGGACGGGGAGACACAGTGTGTGGGGAAAGGGAGACGCAGTGTGTGGGGACGGGGAAACACAGTGTGTGGGGACAGAGAGACACGGTGTGTGAGGACGGGGAGAGACAGTGTGTGAGGACGGGGAGACACCGTGGGTGAGGACGGGGAGACAAAGTGTGTGAGGACGGGGAGACACGGTGTGTGAGGAAAGGGGAGACACGGTGGGTGAGGACGGGGAGACACGGTGTGTGAGGACAGGGAGACTCGGTGGGTGAGGACGGGGAGACACAGTGTGTGGGGAAAGGGAGACGCAGTGTGTGGGGACGGGGAAACACAGTGTGTGGGGACAGAGAGACACGGTGTGTGAGGACAGGGAGAGACAGTGTGAGAGGACGGGGAGACACCGTGGGTGAGGACGGGGAGACACCGTGGGTGAGGACGGGGAGACAAAGTGTGTGAGGACGGGGAGACACGGTGTGTGAGGAAAGGGGAGACACGGTGGGTGAAGACGGGGAGACACGGTGTATGAGGACGGCGAGACACGGTTGGTGAGGACGGAGAGACACGGTGGGTGAGGACGGGGAGACACAGTGTGTGAGGACGGGGAGACACTGTGTGGGGACGGGGAGACACTGTGTGGGGACGGGGAGACACTGTGTGTGGACGGTGTGGAGAACTACATATACCTGTCTGGATACGCACCCTGCTGACTGCTCCTGTGGCTCCTCCCACAGACCCCGGTATAAAGGCGATTGAGGTCTGAGCCCGGTCTCTCTGTCTCCAGGATGTAGTAAGGTGGGCAACCACTGCTTGTTCCTTCTTCCAGTCAATAAAAGCCGGTATCTCGCCTTTACGTCTCAGAGAGAGTTATTGATGGTGAATCAGACGGGGAGACACTGTGTGGGACAAGGGGAGACATAGTGTGTGAGGAAAGAGATACACATTGTGTGGGAACGGGGAGATACAGTGTGTGGGGAAAGGGAGACACAGTGTGTGGGAACGGGGAGATACAGTGATTGAGGATGGGGAGACACAGTGTGTGAGGACGGGGAGACACAGTGTGTGGGGACGGGGAGACACAGTGTGTGGGGAAAGGGAGACACAGTGTGTGAGGACGGCGAGACACGGTGTGTGGGGAAAGGGAGACACTGTGTGTGAGGACGGGGAGACACAGTGTGTGGGGACAGGGAGACATGGTGTGTGAGGACAGGGAGAGACAGTGTGTGAGGACGGGGAGACAGACTGTGTGGGGACGGGGAGACAGACTGTGTGGGGAAAGGGAGACACAGTGTGTGAGGACAGGGAGACACAGTGTGTGAGGACAGGGAGACTCGGTGGGTGAGGGCAGGGAGACACCGTGGGTGAGGACGGGGAGACACAGTGTGTGAGGACAGGGAGACACAGTGTGTGAGGACAGGGAGACACGGTGTGTGAGGACAGGGAGACTCGGTGGGTGAGGACAGGGAGACACCGTGGGTGAGGACGGGGAGACACAGTGTGTGAGGACGGGGAGACACGGTGTGAGAGGAAAGGGGAGACACGGTGTGTGAGGAAAGGGGAGACACAGTGTGAGAGGACGGGGAGACACAATGTGTGAGGACGGGGAGACACGATGGGTGAGGACGGGGAGACACGGTGTGTGAGGACAGGGAGACTCGGTGGGTGAGGACGGGGAGACACAGTGTGTGGGGAAAGGGAGACGCAGTGTGTGGGGACGGGGAAACACAGTGTGTGGGGACAGAGAGACACGGTGGGTGAGGACGGGGAGACACGGTGGGTGAGGACGGGGAGAGACAGTGTGTGAGGACGGGGAGACACCGTGGGTGAGGACGGGGAGACAAAGTGTGTGAGGATGGGGAGACACGGTTGGTGAGGACGGAGAGACCCGGTGTGTGAGGACGGGGAGACACAGTGTGTGAGGACGGGGAGACACGGTGTGTGAGGAAAGGGGAGACACGGTGGGTGAAGACGGGGAGACACAGTGTGTGAGGACGGGGAGACACGGTGTGTGAGGAAAGGGGAGACACGGTGGGTGAAGACGGGGAGACACAGTGTGTGAGGACGGGGAGACACGGTGTGTGAGGAAAGGGGAGACACGGTGGGTGAAGACGGGGAGACACAGTGTGTGAGGACGGGGAGACACGGTGTATGAGGACGGCGAGACACGGTGGGTGAGGACGGAGAGACACGGTGGGTGAGGACGGGGAGACACAGTGTGTGGGGACGGGGAGACACTGTGTGTGGACGGTGTGGAGAACTACATATACCTGTCTGGATACGCACCCTGCTGACTGCTCCTGTGGCTCCTCCCACAGACCCCGGTATAAAGGCGATTGAGGTCTGAGCCCGGTCTCTCTGTCTCCAGGATGTAGTAAGGTGGTCGACCACTGCTTGTTCCTTCTTCCAGTCAATAAAAGCCGATATCTCGCCTTTACGTCTCAGAGAGAGTTACTGATGGTGCATCAGACGGGGAGACACTGTGTGGGACAAGGGGAGACATAGTGTGTGAGGAAAGAGATACACATTGTGTGGGAACGGGGAGATACAGTGTGTGGGGAAAGGGAGACACAGTGTGTGGGAACGGGGAGATACAGTGTGTGGGGAAAGGGAGACACAGTGATTGAGGATGGGGAGACACAGTGTGTGAGGACGGTGAGACACAGTGTGTGAGGAAAGGGAGACACAGTGTGTGAGGACGGTGAGACACGGTGTGTGGGGAAAGGGAGACACTGTGTGTGAGGACGGGGAGAGACAGTGTGTGAGGAAAGGGAGACACGGTGTGTGAGGACAGGGAGACTCGGTGGGTGAGGACAGGGAGACACCGTGTGTGAGGACAGGGAGACACAGTGTGTGAGGACGGGGAGACAGACTGTGTGGGGAAAGGGAGACACAGTGTGTGAGGACAGGGAGACACGGTGTGTGAGGACAGGGAGACTCGGTGGGTGAGGACAGGGAGACACCGTGTGTGAGGACAGGGAGACACAGTGTGTGAGGACGGGGAGACACGGTGTGAGAGGAAAGGGGAGACACGGTGTGTGAGGAAAGGGGAGACACAGTGTGAGAGGACGGGGAGACACAATGTGTGAGGACGGGGAGACACAGTGGGTGAGGACGGGGAGACACGGTGTGTGAGGACAGGGAGACTCGGTGGGTGAGGACGGGGTGACACAGTGTGTGGGGAAAGGGAGACGCAGTGTGTGGGGACGGGGAAACACAGTGTGTGGGGACAGAGAGACACGGTGTGTGAGGACAGGGAGAGACAGTGTGTGAGGACGGGGAGACACCGTGGGTGAGGACGGGGAAACACGGTGTGTGGGGAAAGGGAGACGCAGTGTGTGTGGACAGAGAGACACGGTGTGTGAGGACAGGGAGACGCAGTGTGTGAGGACGGAGAGACACAGTGTGTGAGGACGGGGAGACACGGTTGGTGAGGACGGAGAGACACGGTGGGTGAGGACGGGGAGACACAGTGTGTGAGGACGGGGAGACACTGTGTGGGGACGGGGAGACACTGTGTGTGAGGACGGGGAGACACAGTGTGTGGGGACGGTGTGGAGAACTACATATACCTGTCTGAACACGCCCCCTGCTGACTGCTCCTGTGGCTCCTCCCACAGACCCCGGTATAAAGGCGATTGAGGTCTGAGCCCGGTCTCTCTGTCTCCAGGATGTAGTAAGGTGGTCAACCACTGCTTGTTCCTTCTTCCAGTCAATAAAAGCCGATATCTCGCCTTTACGTCTCAGAGAGAGTTACTGATGGTGAATCAGACGGGGAGACACTGTGTGGGACAAGGGGAGACACTGCGTGTAAGGAAAGGAGTGACACAGTGTGTGAGGACGGGGAGACACAGTGTGTGGGGAAAGGGAGACAGTGTGTGGGGAAAGGGGAGACACAGTGTGTGAGGATGGGGAGACACAGTGTGTGAGGACAGGGAGACACAGTGTGTGAGGACAGGGAGACACAGTGTGTGGGGACGGGGAGACAGACTGTGTGGGGAAAGGGAGACTCAGTGTGTGGGGATGGGGAGACACACTGTGTGAGGACAGGGAGACACAGTGTGTGGGGAAAGGGAGACGCAGTGTGTGAGGACGGGGAGACACAGTGTGTGAGGACGGGGAGACACAGTGTGTGAGGACGGGGAGACACTGTGTGTGGACGGTGTGGAGAACTACATATACCTGTCTGGATACGCACCCTGCTGACTGCTCCTGTGGCTCCTCCCACAGACCCCGGTATAAAGGTGATTGAGGTCTGAGCCCGGTCTCTCTGTCTCCAGGATGTAGTAAGGTGGTCAACCACTGCTTGTTCCTTCTTCCAGTCAATAAAAGCCGATATCTCGCCTTTACGTCTCAGAGAGAGTTACTGATGGTGAATCAGACGGGGAGACACTGTGTGGGACAAGGGGAGACATAGTGTGTGAGGAAAGAGATACACAGTGTGTGGGAACGGGGAGATACAGTGTGTGGGGAAAGGGAGATACAGTGTGTGGGGAAAGGGAGACACAGTGATTGAGGTTGGGGAGACACAGTGTGTGAGGACGGGGAGACACAGTGTGTGGGGACGGGGAGACACAGTGTGTGGGGAACGGGAGACACAGTGTGTGGGGACGGGGAGACACAGTGTATGGGGAAAGGGGAGACACAGTGTGTGGGGACAGGGAGACACGGTGGGTGAGGACGCGGAGACACAGTGTGTTTGGACGGGGAGACACAGTGTGTGACGAAAGGGGAGACACAGTGTGTGGGGATGGGGAGACACAGTGTGTGGGGAAAGGGGAGACACAGTGTGTGGGGACAGGGAGACATGGTGTGTGAGGACAGGGAGAGACAGTGTGTGAGGACGGGGAGACAGACTGTGTGGGGAAAGGGAGACACAGTGTGTGAGGACAGGGAGACTCGGTGGGTGAGGACAGGGATACACCGTGGGTGGGGACAGGGAGACACGGTGTGTGAGGACAGGGAGAGACAGTGTGTGAGGACGGGGAGACAGACTGTGTGGGGAAAGGGAGACACAGTGTGTGAGGACAGGGAGACACGGTGTGTGAGGACGGGGAGACACAGTGTGTGAGGACGGGGAGACACAGTGTGTGGGGACGGGGAGACACAGTGTATGGGGAAAGGGGAGACACAGTGTGTGGGGACAGGGAGACACGGTGGGTGAGGACGCGGAGACACAGTGTGTTTGGACGGGGAGACACAGTGTGTGACGAAAGGGGAGACACAGTGTGTGGGGACGGGGAGACAGACTGTGTGGGGAAAGGGAGACACAGTGTGTGAGGACAGGGAGACACAGTGTGTGAGGACAGGGAGACTCGGTGGGTGAGGACAGGGAGACACCGTGGGTGGGGACAGGGAGACACGGTGTGTGAGGACGGGGAGAGACAGTGTGTGAGGACGGGGAGACAGACTGTGTGAGGAAAGGGAGACACAGTGTGTGGGAACGGGGAGATACAGTGTGTGGGGAAAGGGGAGAAACAGTGTGTGAGGACAGAGAGACACAGTGTGTGAGGACAGGGAGACATAGTGTGTGGGGAACGGGGAGACACCGTGTGTGGGGATGGGGAGACACAGTGTGTGGGAACGGGGAGATACAGTGTGTGGGGAAAGGGAGACACCGTGTGTGGGGAAAGAGAGACACAGTGTGTGAGGATGGGGAGACACAGTGTGTGGGAAAAGGGGAGACACAGTGTGTGGGAACGGGGAGATACAGTGTGTGGGGAAAGGGAGACACAGTGTGTGAGGACGGCGAGACACGGTGTGTGGGGAAAGGGAGACACTGTGTGTGAGGACGGGGAGAGACAGTGTGTGAGGACGGGGAGACACAGTGTGTGGGGACAGGGAGACACAGTGTGTGAGGACAGGGAGACTCGGTGGGTGAGGACAGGGAGACACCGTGGGTGGGGACAGGGAGACACGGTGTGTGAGGACAGGGAGAAACAGTGTGTGAGGACGGGGAGACACAGTGTGTGAGGACGGGGAGACACAGTGTGTGGGGACAGGGAGACACAGTGTGTGAGGACAGGGAGACTCGGTGGGTGAGGACAGGGAGACACCGTGGGTGGGGACAGGGAGACACGGTGTGTGAGGACAGGGAGAGACAGTGTGTGAGGACGGGGAGACACAGTGTGTGAGGACGGGGAGACAGACTGTGTGGGGAAAGGGAGACACAGTGTGTGAGGACAGGGAGACTCGGTGGGTGAGGACAGGGAGACACCGTGGGTGGGGACAGGGAGACACGGTGTGTGAGGACAGGGAGAGACAGTGTGTGAGGACGGGGAGACAGACTGTGTGGGGAAAGGGAGACACAGTGTGTGAGGACAGGGAGACACGGTGTGTGAGGACAGGGAGACTCGGTGGGTGAGGACAGGGAGACACCGTGGGTGAGGACGGGGAGACACAGTGTGTGAGGACGGGGAGACACGGTGTGAGAGGAAAGGGGAGACACGGTGTGTGAGGAAAGGGGAGACACAGTGTGAGAGGACGGGGAGACACAATGTGTGAGGACGGGGAGACACGGTGGGTGAGGACGGGGAGACACGGTGTGTGAGGACAGGGAGACTCGGTGGGTGAGGACGGGGAGACACAGTGTGTGGGGAAAGGGAGACGCAGTGTGTGGGGACGGGGAAACACAGTGTGTGGGGACAGAGAGACACGGTGTGTGAGGACAGGGAGAGACAGTGTGTGAGGACGGGGAGACACCGTGGGTGAGGATGGGGAGACACAGTGTGTGAGGACGGGGAGACACAGTTGGTGAGGACGGAGAGACACGGTGTGTGAGGACGGGGAGACACAGTGTGTGAGGACGGGGAGACACAGTGTGTGAGGACGGGGAGACACGGTGTGTGAGGAAAGGGGAGACACGGTGGGTGAAGACGGGGAGACACAGTGTGTGAGGACGGGGAGACACGGTGTGTGAGGAAAGGGGAGACACGGTGGGTGAAGACGGGGAGACACAGTGTGTGAGGACGGGGAGACACGGTGTGTGAGGAAAGGGGAGACACGGTGGGTGAAGACGGGGAGACACAGTGTGTGAGGACGGGGAGACACGGTGTGTGAGGAAAGGGGAGACACGGTGGGTGAAGACGGGGAGACACAGTGTGTGAGGACGGGGAGACACTGTGTGGGGACGGGGAGACACAGTGTGTGTGGACGGTTTGGAGAACTACATATACCTGTCTGGACACACACCCTGCTGACTGCTCCTGTGGCTCCTCCCACAGACCCCGGTATAAAGGCGATTGAGGTCTGAGCCCGGTCTCTCTGTCTCCAGGATGTAGTAAGGTGGTCAACCACTGCTTGTTCCTTCTTCCAGTCAATAAAAGCCGATATCTCGCCTTTACGTCTCAGAGAGAGTTACTGATGGTGCATCAGACGGGGAGACACTGTGTGGGACAAGGGGAGACATAGTGTGTGAGGAAAGAGATACACAGTGTGTGGGAACGGGGAGATACAGTGTGTGGGGAAAGGGAGACAGTGTGTGGGGAAAGGGGAGACACAGTGTGTGAGGATGGGGAGACACAGTGTGTGAGGACAGGGAGACACAGTGTGTGGGGACGGGGAGACAGACTGTGTGGGGAAAGGGAGAGACAGTGTGTGGGGAAAGGGAGACACAGTGTGTGAGGACAGGGAGACACAGTGTGTGAGGACAGGGAGACACAGTGTGTGGGGACGGGGAGACAGACTGTGTGGGGAAAGGGAGACACAGTGTGTGAGGACAGGGAGACACGGTGTGTGAGGACAGGGAGACACAGTGTGTGAGGACGGGGAGACACAGTGTGTGGGGAAAGGGAGACGCCGTGTGTGAGGACGGGGAGACACCGTGGGTGAGGACGGGGAGACACAGTGTGTGAGGACGGGGAGACACTGTGTGGGGACGGGGAGACACTGTGTGTGAGGAAAGAGATACACAGTGTGTGGGAACGGGGAGATACAGTGTGTGGGGAAAGGGAGACAGTGTGTGGGGAAAGGGAGACACAGTGATTGAGGATGGGGAGACACAGTGTGTGAGGACGGGGAGACACAGTGTGTGGGGACGGGGAGACACAGTGTATGGGGAAAGGGGAGACACAGTGTGTGGGGACAGGGAGACACAGTGTGTGGGGACGGGGAGACACAGTGTATGGGGAAAGGGGAGACTCAGTGTGTGGGGACAGGGAGACACGGTGGGTGAGGACGCGGAGACACAGTGTGTTTGGACGGGGAGACACAGTGTGTGACGAAAGGGGAGACACAGTGTGTGGGGATGGGGAGACACAGTGTGTGGGGAAAGGGGAGACACAGTGTGTGGGGACAGGGAGACACGGTGTGTGAGGACAGGGAGAGACAGTGTGTGAGGACGGGGAGACAGACTGTGTGGGGAAAGGGAGACACAGTGTGTGAGGACAGGGAGACACAGTGTGTGAGGACAGGGAGACTCGGTGGGTGAGGACAGGGAGACACCGTGGGTGGGGACAGGGAGACACGGTGTGTGAGGACAGGGAGAGACAGTGTGTGAGGACGGGGAGACAGACTGTGTGAGGAAAGGGAGACACAGTGTGTGGGAACGGGGAGATACAGTGTGTGGGGAAAGGGGAGAAACAGTGTGTGGGGAACGGGAGACATAGTGTGTGGGGAAAGGGGAGACACAGTGTGTGAGGACAGAGAGACACGGTGTGTGAGGACAGGGAGAGACAGTGTGTGAGGACGGGGAGACAGACTGTGTGAGGAAAGGGAGACACAGTGTGTGGGGAACGGGAGACACAGTGTGTGGGGAAAGGGGAGACACAGTGTGTGGGGAACGGGAGACATAGTGTGTGGGAAAAGGGGAGACACAGTGTGTGGGAACGGGGAGATACAGTGTGTGGGGAAAGGGAGACACAGTGTGTGAGGACGGCGAGACACGGTGTGTGGGGAAAGGGAGACACTGTGTGTGAGGACGGGGAGAGACAGTGTGTGGGGACAGGGAGACACAGTGTGTGAGGACAGGGAGACTCGGTGGGTGAGGACAGGGAGACACCGTGGGTGGGGACAGGGAGACACGGTGTGTGAGGACAGGGAGAGACAGTGTGTGAGGACGGGGAGACACAGTGTGTGAGGACGGGGAGACACAGTGTGTGGGGACAGGGAGACACAGTGTGTGAGGACAGGGAGACTCGGTGGGTGAGGACAGGGAGACACCGTGGGTGGGGACAGGGAGACACGGTGTGTGAGGACAGGGAGAGACAGTGTGTGAGGACGGGGAGACACAGTGTGTGAGGACGGGGAGACAGACTGTGTGGGGAAAGGGAGACACAGTGTGTGAGGACAGGGAGACTCGGTGGGTGAGGACAGGGAGACACCGTGGGTGGGGACAGGGAGACACGGTGTGTGAGGACAGGGAGAGACAGTGTGTGAGGACGGGGAGACAGACTGTGTGGGGAAAGGGAGACACAGTGTGTGAGGACAGGGAGACACGGTGTGTGAGGACAGGGAGACTCGGTGGGTGAGGACAGGGAGACACCGTGGGTGAGGACGGGGAGACACAGTGTGTGAGGACGGGGAGACACGGTGTGAGAGGAAAGGGGAGACACGGTGTGTGAGGAAAGGGGAGACACAGTGTGAGAGGACGGGGAGACACAATGTGTGAGGACGGGGAGACACGGTGGGTGAGGACGGGGAGACACGGTGTGTGAGGACAGGGAGACTCGGTGGGTGAGGACGGGGAGACACAGTGTGTGGGGAAAGGGAGACGCAGTGTGTGGGGACGGGGAAACACAGTGTGTGGGGACAGAGAGACACGGTGTGTGAGGACAGGGAGAGACAGTGTGTGAGGACGGGGAGACACCGTGGGTGAGGACGGGGAGACACAGTGTGTGAGGACGGGGAGACACAGTTGGTGAGGACGGAGAGACACGGTGTGTGAGGACGGGGAGACACAGTGTGTGAGGACGGGGAGACACGGTGTGTGAGGAAAGGGGAGACACGGTGGGTGAAGACGGGGAGACACAGTGTGTGAGGACGGGGAGACACGGTGTGTGAGGAAAGGGGAGACACGGTGGGTGAAGACGGGGAGACACAGTGTGTGAGGACGGGGAGACACGGTGTGTGAGGAAAGGGGAGACACGGTGGGTGAAGACGGGGAGACACAGTGTGTGAGGACGGGGAGACACGGTGTATGAGGACGGCGAGACACGGTGGGTGAGGACGGAGAGACACGGTGGGTGAGGACGGGGAGACACGGTGGGTGAGGACGGGGAGACACTGTGTGTGAGGACGGGGAGACACTGTGTGGGGACGGGGAGACACTGTGTGTGGACGGTGTGGAGAACTACATATACTGTCTGAACACGCCCCCTGCTGACTGCTCCTGTGGCTCCTCCCACAGACCCCGGTATAAAGGCGATTGAGGTCTGAGCCCGGTCTCTCTGTCTCCAGGATGTAGTAAGGTGGTCAACCACTGCTTGTTCCTTCTTCCAGTCAATAAAAGCCGATATCTCGCCTTTACGTCTCAGAGAGAGTTACTGATGGTGCATCAGACAGGGAGACACTGTGTGGGACAAGGGGAGACATAGTGTGTGAGGAAAGAGATACACAGTGTGTGGGAACGGGGAGATACAGTGTGTGGGGAAAGGGAGACACAGTGTGTGGGGAAAGGGAGACACAGTGTGTGAGGACGGTGAGACACAGTGTGTGGGGAAAGGGAGACACAGTGTGTGGGGAAAGGGAGACACAGTGTGTGAGGACGGTGAGACACAGTGTGTGGGGACGGGGAGACACAGTGTGTGGGGAAAGGGAGACACAGTGTGTGAGGAAAGGGGAGACACAGTGTGTGAGGACGGTGAGACACGGTGTGTGGGGAAAGGGAGACACAGTGTGTGAGGACGGTGAGACACAGTGTGTGAGGACAGGGAGAGACAGTGTGTGAGGAAAGGGGAGACACAGTGTGTGGGGACAGGGAGACACAGTGTGTGGGGACGGGGAGACACAGTGTGTGAGGACGGGGAAACACAGTGTGTGAGGACGGGGAGACACAGTGTGTGAGGACAGGGAGAGACAGTGTGTGAGGACGGGGAGACACAGTGTGTGAGGACGGGGAGACACAGTGTGTGGGGACAGGGAGACACAGTGTGTGAGGACAGGGAGACTCGGTGGGTGAGGACAGGGAGACACCGTGGGTGGGGACAGGGAGACACGGTGTGTGAGGACAGGGAGAGACAGTGTGTGAGGACGGGGAGACACAGTGTGTGAGGACGGGGAGACAGACTGTGTGGGGAAAGGGAGACACAGTGTGTGAGGACAGGGAGACTCGGTGGGTGAGGACAGGGAGACACCGTGGGTGGGGACAGGGAGACACGGTGTGTGAGGACAGGGAGAGACAGTGTGTGAGGACGGGGAGACAGACTGTGTGGGGAAAGGGAGACACAGTGTGTGAGGACAGGGAGACACGGTGTGTGAGGACAGGGAGACTCGGTGGGTGAGGACAGGGAGACACCGTGGGTGAGGACGGGGAGACACAGTGTGTGAGGACGGGGAGACACGGTGTGAGAGGAAAGGGGAGACACGGTGTGTGAGGAAAGGGGAGACACAGTGTGAGAGGACGGGGAGACACAATGTGTGAGGACGGGGAGACACGGTGGGTGAGGACGGGGAGACACGGTGTGTGAGGACAGGGAGACTCGGTGGGTGAGGACGGGGAGACACAGTGTGTGGGGAAAGGGAGACGCAGTGTGTGGGGACGGGGAAACACAGTGTGTGGGGACAGAGAGACACGGTGTGTGAGGACAGGGAGAGACAGTGTGTGAGGACGGGGAGACACCGTGGGTGAGGACGGGGAGACACAGTGTGTGAGGACGGGGAGACACAGTTGGTGAGGACGGAGAGACACGGTGTGTGAGGACGGGGAGACACAGTGTGTGAGGACGGGGAGACACGGTGTGTGAGGAAAGGGGAGACACGGTGGGTGAAGACGGGGAGACACAGTGTGTGAGGACGGGGAGACACGGTGTGTGAGGAAAGGGGAGACACGGTGGGTGAAGACGGGGAGACACAGTGTGTGAGGACGGGGAGACACGGTGTGTGAGGAAAGGGGAGACACGGTGGGTGAAGACGGGGAGACACAGTGTGTGAGGACGGGGAGACACGGTGTATGAGGACGGCGAGACACGGTGGGTGAGGACGGAGAGACACGGTGGGTGAGGACGGGGAGACACGGTGGGTGAGGACGGGGAGACACTGTGTGTGAGGACGGGGAGACACTGTGTGGGGACGGGGAGACACTGTGTGTGGACGGTGTGGAGAACTACATATACCTGTCTGGATACGCACCCTGCTGACTGCTCCTGTGGCTCCTCCCACAGACCCCGGTATAAAGGCGATTGAGGTCTGAGCCCGGTCTCTCTGTCTCCAGGATGTAGTAAGGTGGTCAACCACTGCTTGTTCCTTCTTCCAGTCAATAAAAGCCGGTATCTCGCCTTTACGTCTCAGAGAGAGTTACTGATGGTGAATCAGACGGGGAGACACTGTGTGGGACAAGGGGAGACATAGTGTGTGAGGAAAGAGATACACAGTGTGTGGGAACGGGGAGATACAGTGTGTGGGGAAAGGGAGACACAGTGTGTGGGGAAAGGGAGACACAGTGTGTGGGGAAAGGGAGACACAGTGTGTGGGGACGGGGAGACACAGTGTGTGGGGACGGGGAGACACAGTGTGTGGGGAAAGGGAGACACAGTGTGTGAGGAAAGGGGAGACACAGTGTGTGAGGACGGGGAGACACAGTGTGTGAGGACAGGGAGAGACAGTGTGTGAGGACGGGGAGAGACAGTGTGTGAGGACGGGGAGACAGACTGTGTGGGGAAAGGGAGACACAGTGTGTGAGGACAGGGAGACACGGTGTGTGAGGACAGGGAGACTCGGTGGGTGAGGACAGGGAGACACCGTGGGTGAGGACGGGGAGACACAGTGTGTGAGGACGGGGAGACACGGTGTGAGAGGAAAGGGGAGACACGGTGTGTGAGGAAAGGGGAGACACAGTGAGAGAGGACGGGGAGACACAATGTGTGAGGACGGGGAGACACGGTGGGTGAGGACGGGGAGACACGGTGTGTGAGGACAGGGAGACTCGGTGGGTGAGGACAGGGAGACTCGGTGGGTGAGGACGGGGTGACACAGTGTGTGGGGAAAGGGAGACGCAGTGTGTGGGGACGGGGAAACACAGTGTGTGGGGACAGAGAGACACGGTGTGTGAGGACAGGGAGAGACAGTGTGTGAGGACGGGGAGACACCGTGGGTGAGGACGGGGAGACACCGTGGGTGAGGACGGGGAAACACGGTGTATGAGGACGGCGAGACACGGTTGGTGAGGACGGAGAGACACGGTGGGTGAGGACGGGGAGACACAGTGTGTGAGGACGGGGAGACACTGTGTGGGGACGGGGAGACACTGTGTGTGGACGGTGTGGAGAACTACATATACCTGTCTGGATACGCACCCTGCTGACTGCTCCTGTGGCTCCTCCCACAGACCCCGGTATAAAGGCGATTGAGGTCTGAGCCCGGTCTCTCTGTCTCCAGGATGTAGTAAGGTGGTCGACCACTGCTTGTTCCTTCTTCCAGTCAATAAAAGCCGATATCTCGCCTTTACGTCTCAGAGAGAGTTACTGATGGTGCATCAGACGGGGAGACACTGTGTGGGACAAGGGGAGACATAGTGTGTGAGGAAAGAGATACACATTGTGTGGGAACGGGGAGATACAGTGTGTGGGGAAAGGGAGACACAGTGTGTGGGAACGGGGAGATACAGTGTGTGGGGAAAGGGAGACACAGTGATTGAGGATGGGGAGACACAGTGTGTGAGGACGGTGAGACACAGTGTGTGAGGAAAGGGAGACACAGTGTGTGAGGACGGTGAGACACGGTGTGTGGGGAAAGGGAGACACTGTGTGTGAGGACGGGGAGAGACAGTGTGTGAGGAAAGGGAGACACGGTGTGTGAGGACAGGGAGACTCGGTGGGTGAGGACAGGGAGACACCGTGTGTGAGGACAGGGAGACACAGTGTGTGAGGACGGGGAGACAGACTGTGTGGGGAAAGGGAGACACAGTGTGTGAGGACAGGGAGACACGGTGTGTGAGGACAGGGAGACTCGGTGGGTGAGGACAGGGAGACACCGTGTGTGAGGACAGGGAGACACAGTGTGTGAGGACGGGGAGACACGGTGTGAGAGGAAAGGGGAGACACGGTGTGTGAGGAAAGGGGAGACACAGTGTGAGAGGACGGGGAGACACAATGTGTGAGGACGGGGAGACACAGTGGGTGAGGACGGGGAGACACGGTGTGTGAGGACAGGGAGACTCGGTGGGTGAGGACGGGGTGACACAGTGTGTGGGGAAAGGGAGACGCAGTGTGTGGGGACGGGGAAACACAGTGTGTGGGGACAGAGAGACACGGTGTGTGAGGACAGGGAGAGACAGTGTGTGAGGACGGGGAGACACCGTGGGTGAGGACGGGGAAACACGGTGTGTGGGGAAAGGGAGACGCAGTGTGTGTGGACAGAGAGACACGGTGTGTGAGGACAGGGAGACGCAGTGTGTGAGGACGGAGAGACACAGTGTGTGAGGACGGGGAGACACGGTTGGTGAGGACGGAGAGACACGGTGGGTGAGGACGGGGAGACACAGTGTGTGAGGACGGGGAGACACTGTGTGGGGACGGGGAGACACTGTGTGGGGACGGGGAGACACTGTGTGTGGACGGTGTGGAGAACTACATATACCTGTCTGGATACGAACCCTGCTGACTGCTCCTGTGGCTCCTCCCACAGACCCCGGTATAAAGGCGATTGAGGTCTGAGCCCGGTCTCTCTGTCTCCAGGATGTAGTAAGGTGGTCAACCACTGCTTGTTCCTTCTTCCAGTCAATAAAAGCCGATATCTCGCCTTTACGTCTCAGAGAGAGTTACTGATGGTGAATCAGACGGGGAGACACTGTGTGGGACAAGGGGAGACACTGCGTGTAAGGAAAGGAGTGACACAGTGTGTGAGGACGGGGAGACACAGTGTGTGGGGAAAGGGAGACAGTGTGTGGGGAAAGGGGAGACACAGTGTGTGAGGATGGGGAGACACAGTGTGTGAGGACAGGGAGACACAGTGTGTGAGGACAGGGAGACACAGTGTGTGGGGACGGGGAGACAGACTGTGTGGGGAAAGGGAGACTCAGTGTGTGGGGATGGGGAGACACACTGTGTGAGGACAGGGAGACACAGTGTGTGGGGAAAGGGAGACGCAGTGTGTGAGGACGGGGAGACACAGTGTGTGAGGACGGGGAGACACAGTGTGTGAGGACGGGGAGACACTGTGTGTGGACGGTGTGGAGAACTACATATACCTGTCTGGATACGCACCCTGCTGACTGCTCCTGTGGCTCCTCCCACAGACCCCGGTATAAAGGCGATTGAGGTCTGAGCCCGGTCTCTCTGTCTCCAGGATGTAGTAAGGTGGTCAACCACTGCTTGTTCCTTCTTCCAGTCAATAAAAGCCGATATCTCGCCTTTACGTCTCAGAGAGAGTTACTGATGGTGCATCAGACGGGGAGACACTGTGTGGGACAAGGGGAGACATAGTGTGTGAGGAAAGAGATACACAGTGTGTGGGAACGGGGAGATACAGTGTGTGGGGAAAGAGATACACCGTGTGTGGGGAAAGGGAGACAGTGTGTGGGGAAAGGGGAGACACAGTGTGTGAGGATGGGGAGACACAGTGTGTGAGGACAGGGAGACACAGTGTGTGAGGACAGGGAGACTCGGTGTGTGGGGAAAGGGGAGACACAGTGTGTGAGGACGGGGAGACACAGTGTGTGAGGAAAGGGAGACACAGTGTGTGAGGACAGGGAGAGACAGTGTGTGAGGACGGGGAGACACCGTGTGGGGACGGGGAGACACAGTGTGTGAGGACAGGGAGACACAGTGTGTGGGGTACGGGAGACATAGTGTGTCAGGATGGGGAGACAGTGTGTGGGAACGGGGAGATACAGTGTGTGCGAACAGGGAGATACAGTGTGTGGGGAAAGGGAGACATAGTGTGTGAGGACGGGGAGACACAGTGAGGGGAAAGGGAGACACAGTGTGTGAGGAAAGGGAGACACATTGTGTGAGGACGGTGTGGAGAACTACATATACTGTCTGAACACGCCCCCTGCTGACTGCTCCTGTGGCTCCTCCCACAGACCCCGGTATAAAGGCGATTGAGGTCTGAGCCCGGTCTCTCTGTCTCCAGGATGTAGTAAGGTGGTCAACCACTGCTTGTTCCTTCTTCCAGTCAATAAAAGCCGATATCTCGCCTTTACGTCTCAGAGAGAGTTACTGATGGTGCATCAGACAGGGAGACACTGTGTGGGACAAGGGGAGACATAGTGTGTGAGGAAAGAGATACACAGTGTGTGGGAACGGGGAGATACAGTGTGTGGGGAAAGGGAGACACAGTGTGTGGGGAAAGGGAGACACAGTGTGTGGGGAAAGGGAGACACAGTGTGTGAGGACGGTGAGACACAGTGTGTGGGGAAAGGGAGACACAGTGTGTGGGGAAAGGGAGACACAGTGTGTGAGGACGGTGAGACACAGTGTGTGGGGACGGGGAGACACAGTGTGTGGGGAAAGGGAGACACAGTGTGTGAGGAAAGGGGAGACACAGTGTGTGAGGACGGTGAGACACGGTGTGTGGGGAAAGGGAGACACAGTGTGTGAGGACGGTGAGACACAGTGTGTGAGGACAGGGAGAGACAGTGTGTGAGGAAAGGGGAGACACAGTGTGTGGGGACAGGGAGACACAGTGTGTGGGGACGGGGAGACACAGTGTGTGAGGACGGGGAAACACAGTGTGTGAGGACGGGGAGACACAGTGTGTGAGGACAGGGAGAGACAGTGTGTGAGGACGGGGAGACACAGTGTGTGAGGACGGGGAGACACAGTGTGTGGGGACAGGGAGACACAGTGTGTGAGGACAGGGAGACTCGGTGGGTGAGGACAGGGAGACACCGTGGGTGGGGACAGGGAGACACGGTGTGTGAGGACAGGGAGAGACAGTGTGTGAGGACGGGGAGACACAGTGTGTGAGGACGGGGAGACAGACTGTGTGGGGAAAGGGAGACACAGTGTGTGAGGACAGGGAGACTCGGTGGGTGAGGACAGGGAGACACCGTGGGTGGGGACAGGGAGACACGGTGTGTGAGGACAGGGAGAGACAGTGTGTGAGGACGGGGAGACAGACTGTGTGGGGAAAGGGAGACACAGTGTGTGAGGACAGGGAGACACGGTGTGTGAGGACAGGGAGACTCGGTGGGTGAGGACAGGGAGACACCGTGGGTGAGGACGGGGAGACACAGTGTGTGAGGACGGGGAGACACGGTGTGAGAGGAAAGGGGAGACACGGTGTGTGAGGAAAGGGGAGACACAGTGTGAGAGGACGGGGAGACACAATGTGTGAGGACGGGGAGACACGGTGGGTGAGGACGGGGAGACACGGTGTGTGAGGACAGGGAGACTCGGTGGGTGAGGACGGGGAGACACAGTGTGTGGGGAAAGGGAGACGCAGTGTGTGGGGACGGGGAAACACAGTGTGTGGGGACAGAGAGACACGGTGTGTGAGGACAGGGAGAGACAGTGTGTGAGGACGGGGAGACACCGTGGGTGAGGACGGGGAGACACAGTGTGTGAGGACGGGGAGACACAGTTGGTGAGGACGGAGAGACACGGTGTGTGAGGACGGGGAGACACAGTGTGTGAGGACGGGGAGACACGGTGTGTGAGGAAAGGGGAGACACGGTGGGTGAAGACGGGGAGACACAGTGTGTGAGGACGGGGAGACACGGTGTGTGAGGAAAGGGGAGACACGGTGGGTGAAGACGGGGAGACACAGTGTGTGAGGACGGGGAGACACGGTGTGTGAGGAAAGGGGAGACACGGTGGGTGAAGACGGGGAGACACAGTGTGTGAGGACGGGGAGACACGGTGTATGAGGACGGCGAGACACGGTGGGTGAGGACGGAGAGACACGGTGGGTGAGGACGGGGAGACACGGTGGGTGAGGACGGGGAGACACTGTGTGTGAGGACGGGGAGACACTGTGTGGGGACGGGGAGACACTGTGTGTGGACGGTGTGGAGAACTACATATACCTGTCTGGATACGCACCCTGCTGACTGCTCCTGTGGCTCCTCCCACAGACCCCGGTATAAAGGCGATTGAGGTCTGAGCCCGGTCTCTCTGTCTCCAGGATGTAGTAAGGTGGTCAACCACTGCTTGTTCCTTCTTCCAGTCAATAAAAGCCGGTATCTCGCCTTTACGTCTCAGAGAGAGTTACTGATGGTGAATCAGACGGGGAGACACTGTGTGGGACAAGGGGAGACATAGTGTGTGAGGAAAGAGATACACAGTGTGTGGGAACGGGGAGATACAGTGTGTGGGGAAAGGGAGACACAGTGTGTGGGGAAAGGGAGACACAGTGTGTGGGGAAAGGGAGACACAGTGTGTGGGGACGGGGAGACACAGTGTGTGGGGACGGGGAGACACAGTGTGTGGGGAAAGGGAGACACAGTGTGTGAGGAAAGGGGAGACACAGTGTGTGAGGACGGGGAGACACAGTGTGTGAGGACAGGGAGAGACAGTGTGTGAGGACGGGGAGAGACAGTGTGTGAGGACGGGGAGACAGACTGTGTGGGGAAAGGGAGACACAGTGTGTGAGGACAGGGAGACACGGTGTGTGAGGACAGGGAGACTCGGTGGGTGAGGACAGGGAGACACCGTGGGTGAGGACGGGGAGACACAGTGTGTGAGGACGGGGAGACACGGTGTGAGAGGAAAGGGGAGACACGGTGTGTGAGGAAAGGGGAGACACAGTGAGAGAGGACGGGGAGACACAATGTGTGAGGACGGGGAGACACGGTGGGTGAGGACGGGGAGACACGGTGTGTGAGGACAGGGAGACTCGGTGGGTGAGGACAGGGAGACTCGGTGGGTGAGGACGGGGGTGACACAGTGTGTGGGGAAAGGGAGACGCAGTGTGTGGGGACGGGGAAACACAGTGTGTGGGGACAGAGAGACACGGTGTGTGAGGACAGGGAGAGACAGTGTGTGAGGACGGGGAGACACCGTGGGTGAGGACGGGGAGACACCGTGGGTGAGGACGGGGAAACACGGTGTATGAGGACGGCGAGACACGGTTGGTGAGGACGGAGAGACACGGTGGGTGAGGACGGGGAGACACAGTGTGTGAGGACGGGGAGACACTGTGTGGGGACGGGGAGACACTGTGTGTGGACGGTGTGGAGAACTACATATACCTGTCTGGATACGCACCCTGCTGACTGCTCCTGTGGCTCCTCCCACAGACCCCGGTATAAAGGCGATTGAGGTCTGAGCCCGGTCTCTCTGTCTCCAGGATGTAGTAAGGTGGTCGACCACTGCTTGTTCCTTCTTCCAGTCAATAAAAGCCGATATCTCGCCTTTACGTCTCAGAGAGAGTTACTGATGGTGCATCAGACGGGGAGACACTGTGTGGGACAAGGGGAGACATAGTGTGTGAGGAAAGAGATACACATTGTGTGGGAACGGGGAGATACAGTGTGTGGGGAAAGGGAGACACAGTGTGTGGGAACGGGGAGATACAGTGTGTGGGGAAAGGGAGACACAGTGATTGAGGATGGGGAGACACAGTGTGTGAGGACGGTGAGACACAGTGTGTGAGGAAAGGGAGACACAGTGTGTGAGGACGGTGAGACACGGTGTGTGGGGAAAGGGAGACACTGTGTGTGAGGACGGGGAGAGACAGTGTGTGAGGAAAGGGAGACACGGTGTGTGAGGACAGGGAGACTCGGTGGGTGAGGACAGGGAGACACCGTGTGTGAGGACAGGGAGACACAGTGTGTGAGGACGGGGAGACAGACTGTGTGGGGAAAGGGAGACACAGTGTGTGAGGACAGGGAGACACGGTGTGTGAGGACAGGGAGACTCGGTGGGTGAGGACAGGGAGACACCGTGTGTGAGGACAGGGAGACACAGTGTGTGAGGACGGGGAGACACGGTGTGAGAGGAAAGGGGAGACACGGTGTGTGAGGAAAGGGGAGACACAGTGTGAGAGGACGGGGAGACACAATGTGTGAGGACGGGGAGACACAGTGGGTGAGGACGGGGAGACACGGTGTGTGAGGACAGGGAGACTCGGTGGGTGAGGACGGGGTGACACAGTGTGTGGGGAAAGGGAGACGCAGTGTGTGGGGACGGGGAAACACAGTGTGTGGGGACAGAGAGACACGGTGTGTGAGGACAGGGAGAGACAGTGTGTGAGGACGGGGAGACACCGTGGGTGAGGACGGGGAAACACGGTGTGTGGGGAAAGGGAGACGCAGTGTGTGTGGACAGAGAGACACGGTGTGTGAGGACAGGGAGACGCAGTGTGTGAGGACGGAGAGACACAGTGTGTGAGGACGGGGAGACACGGTTGGTGAGGACGGAGAGACACGGTGGGTGAGGACGGGGAGACACAGTGTGTGAGGACGGGGAGACACTGTGTGGGGACGGGGAGACACTGTGTGGGGACGGGGAGACACTGTGTGTGGACGGTGTGGAGAACTACATATACCTGTCTGGATACGAACCCTGCTGACTGCTCCTGTGGCTCCTCCCACAGACCCCGGTATAAAGGCGATTGAGGTCTGAGCCCGGTCTCTCTGTCTCCAGGATGTAGTAAGGTGGTCAACCACTGCTCGTTCCCTCTTCCAGTCAATAAAAGCCGATATCTCGCCTTTACGTCTCAGAGAGAGTTACTGATGGTGAATCAGACGGGGAGACACTGTGTGGGACAAGGGGAGACACTGCGTGTAAGGAAAGGAGTGACACAGTGTGTGAGGACGGGGAGACACAGTGTGTGGGGAAAGGGAGACAGTGTGTGGGGAAAGGGGAGACACAGTGTGTGAGGATGGGGAGACACAGTGTGTGAGGACAGGGAGACACAGTGTGTGAGGACAGGGAGACACAGTGTGTGGGGACGGGGAGACAGACTGTGTGGGGAAAGGGAGACTCAGTGTGTGGGGATGGGGAGACACACTGTGTGAGGACAGGGAGACACAGTGTGTGGGGAAAGGGAGACGCAGTGTGTGAGGACGGGGAGACACAGTGTGTGAGGACGGGGAGACACAGTGTGTGAGGACGGGGAGACACTGTGTGTGGACGGTGTGGAGAACTACATATACCTGTCTGGATACGCACCCTGCTGACTGCTCCTGTGGCTCCTCCCACAGACCCCGGTATAAAGGCGATTGAGGTCTGAGCCCGGTCTCTCTGTCTCCAGGATGTAGTAAGGTGGTCAACCACTGCTTGTTCCTTCTTCCAGTCAATAAAAGCCGATATCTCGCCTTTACGTCTCAGAGAGAGTTACTGATGGTGCATCAGACGGGGAGACACTGTGTGGGACAAGGGGAGACATAGTGTGTGAGGAAAGAGATACACAGTGTGTGGGAACGGGGAGATACAGTGTGTGGGGAAAGAGATACACCGTGTGTGGGGAAAGGGAGACAGTGTGTGGGGAAAGGGGAGACACAGTGTGTGAGGATGGGGAGACACAGTGTGTGAGGACAGGGAGACACAGTGTGTGAGGACAGGGAGACTCGGTGTGTGGGGAAAGGGGAGACACAGTGTGTGAGGACGGGGAGACACAGTGTGTGAGGAAAGGGAGACACAGTGTGTGAGGACAGGGAGAGACAGTGTGTGAGGACGGGGAGACACCGTGTGGGGACGGGGAGACACAGTGTGTGAGGACAGGGAGACACGGTGTGTGAGGAAAGGGAGACACAGTGTGTGGGGGACGGGGAGACACAGTGTGTGAGGAAAGGGAGACACGGTGTGTGAGGACAGGGAGACACAGTGTGTGGGGGACGGGGAGACACAGTGTGTGAGGAAAGGGAGACACAGTGTGTGAGGACAGGGAGAGACAGTGTGTGAGGACGGGGAGACACCGTGTGGGGACGGGGAGACACAGTGTGTGAGGACAGGGAGACACGGTGTGTGAGGACAGGGAGACACAGTGTGTGAGGACGGGGAGACACAGTGTGTGGGGAAAGGGAGACAGTGTGTGGGGAAAGGGAGACACAGTGATTGAGGATGGGGAGACACAGTGTGTGAGGACGGGGAGACACAGTGTGTGGGGACGGGGAGACACAGTGTGTGGGGAAAGGGAGACACCGTGTGTGAGGACGGGGAGACACAGTGAGGGGAAAGGGAGACACACTGTGTGAGGATGGGGAGACACAGTGTGTGGGGAAAGGGAGAAACAGTGTGTGAGGATGGGGAGACACTGTGAGGGGAAAGGGAGACACAGTGTGTGAGGAAAGGGAGACACAGTGTGTGAGGACGGGGAGACACAGTGAGGGGAAAGGGAGACACAGTGTGTGAGGAAAGGGAGACACAATGTGTGAGGACGGGGAGACACAGTGAGGGGAAAGGGAGACACAGTGTGTGGAGAAAGGGAGACACAGTGTGTGAGGACGGGGAGACACAGTGAGGGGAAAGGGGGACACAGTGTGTGGAGAAAGGGAGACACAGTGTGTGAGGAAAGGGAGACACAGTGTGTGAGGACAGGGAGACACAGTGTGTGAGGACGGGGAGACACAGTGAGTGGAAAGGGAGACACAGTGTGTGAGGACGGGGAGACACAGTGTTTGAGGATGGGGAGACACAGTGTGTGGGGAAAGGGAGACACCGTGTGTGGTGAAAGAGAGACACAGAGTGTGAGGATGGGGAGACACAGTGTGTGGGAACGGTGAGATACAGTGTGTGGGGAAAGGGAGACACCGTGTGTGGGGAAAGAGAGACACAGTGTGTGGGAACGGGGAGATACAGTGTGTGGGGAACGGGAGACATTGTGTGTGCGGAAAGGGGAGACACAGTGTGTGAGGACAGAGAGACACAGTGTGTGAGGACAGGGAGACATAGTGTGTGGGGACTGGGAGACATAGTGTGTGGGGACTGGGAGACACAGTGTGTGGTGAACGGGGAGAAACCGTGTGTGGGGAACGAGAGACACAGTGTTTGAGGATGGGGAGACACAGTGTGTGGGGACGGGGAGACACAGTGTGTGAGGACGGGGAGACACAGTGTGGGGAAAGGGAGATACAGTGTGTGGGTAAAGGGAGACACAGTGTGTGAGGACGGGGAGATACAGTGTGTGGGGAAAGGGAGACAGTGTGTGGGGAAAGGGAGACACAGTGATTGAGGATGGGGAGACACAGTGTGTGAGGACGGGGAGACACAGTGTGTGGGGACGGGGAGACACAGTGTATGGGGAAAGGGGAGACACAGTGTGTGGGGACAGGGAGACACGGTGGGTGAGGACGCGGAGACACAGTGTGTTTGGACGGGGAGACACAGTGTGTGACGAAAGGGGAGACACAGTGTGTGGGGATGGGGAGACACAGTGTGTGGGGAAAGGGGAGACACAGTGTGTGGGGACAGGGAGACACAGTGTGTGAGGATGGGGAGAGACAGTGTGTGAGGACGGGGAGACACAGTGTGTGAGGACAGGGAGACTCGGTGGGTGAGGACAGGGAGACACCGTGGGTGGGGACAGGGAGACTCGGTGGGTGAGGAAAGGGAGACACAGTGTGTGAGGACAGGGAGACACAGTGTGTGAGGACAGGGAGACTCGGTGGGTGAGGACAGGGAGACACCGTGGGTGGGGACAGGGAGACTCGGTGGGTGAGGAAAGGGAGACACAGTGTGTGAGGACAGGGAGACACAGTGTGTGAGGACAGGGAGACTCGGTGGGTGAGGACAGGGAGACACCGTGGGTGGGGACAGGGAGACACGGTGTGTGAGGACGGGGAGACACAGTGTGTGAGGACAGGGAGAGACAGTGTGTGAGGACGGGGAGACAGACTGTGTGGGGAACGGGAGACACAGTGTGTGAGGACGGGGATACACTGTGTGTGAGGAAAGGGAGACACAGTGTGTGAGGACGGGGATACACTGTGTGTGGGGAAAGGGAGACACAGTGTGTGAGGACGGGGATACACTGTGTGTGAGGAAAGGGAGACACAGTGTGTGAGGACGGGGAGACACAATGTGTGAGGACGGGGAGACACGGTGGGTGAGGACGGGCAGACACGGTGTGTGAGGACAGGGAGACTCGGTGGGTGAGGACGGGGTGACACAGTGTGTGGGGAAAGGGAGACGCAGTGTGTGGGGACGGGGAAACACAGTGTGTGGGGACAGAGAGACACGGTGTGTGAGGACAGGGAGAGACAGTGGGTGAGGACGGGGAAACACGGTGTATGAGGACGGCGAGACACGGTTGGTGAGGACGGAGAGACACGGTGGGTGAGGACGGGGAGACACAGTGTGTGAGGACGGGGAGACACTGTGTGGGGACAGGGAGACACTGTGTGTGGACGGTGTGGAGAACTACATATACCTGTCTGGATACGCAGCCTGCTGACTGCTCCTGTGGCTCCTCCCACAGACCCCGGTATAAAGGCGATTGAGGTCTGAGCCCGGTCTCTCTGTCTCCAGGATGTAGTAAGGTGGTCAACCACTGCTTGTTCCTTCTTCCAGTCAATAAAAGCCGATATCTCGCCTTTACGTCTCAGAGAGAGTTACTGATGGTGCATCAGACAGGGAGACACTGTGCGGGACAAGGGGAGACACTGCGTGTAAGGAAAGGAGTGACACAGTGCGTGAGGAAAGAGAGACACAGTGTGTGGGAACGGGGAGATACAGTGTGTGGGGAAAGGGAGACACAGTGTGTGGGAACGGGGAGATACAGTGTGTGGGGAAAGGGGAGAAACAGTGTGTGGGGAACGGGAGACACACTGTGTGAGGAAGGGGAGACACAGTGTGTGGGGAAAGGGAGACACAGTGTGTGAGGACGGGGAGACACAGTGAGGGGAAAGGGGGACACAGTGTGTGGAGAAAGGGAGACACAGTGTGTGAGGATGGGGAGACACAGTGAGGGGAAAGGGAGACACAGTGTTTGAGGACGGGGAGACACAGTGTGTGGGAAAAGGAGACACAGTGTGTGAGGATGGGGAGACACAGTGAGGGGAAAGGG
This sequence comes from Hemitrygon akajei, assembly GCF_048418815.1. Taxonomy (NCBI): domain Eukaryota; kingdom Metazoa; phylum Chordata; class Chondrichthyes; order Myliobatiformes; family Dasyatidae; genus Hemitrygon; species Hemitrygon akajei. Next base: position 95,218,785 of record NC_133126.1, read on the forward strand.
AGACACAGTGTTTGAGGACGGGGAGACACAGTGTGTGGGGAAAGGGAGACACCGTGTGTGGGGAAAGGGAGACACCGTGTGTGGGGAAAGAGAGACACAGTGTGTGGGAACGGGGAGATACAGTGAGTGGGGAAAGGGAGACACAGTGTGTGGGAACGGGGAGATACAGTGTGTGGGGAAAGGGAGACACCGTGTGTGGGGAAAGAGAGACACCGTGTGTGAGGACGGGGAGACACAGTGTGTGGGGAAAGGGAGACACCGTGTGTGAGGACGGGGAGACACATTGAGGGGAAAGGGAGACACAGTGTGTGGGGAAAGGGAGACACAGTGTGTGAGGACGGGGAGACACAGTGAGGGGAAAGGGAGACACAGTGAGAGGAAAGGGAGACACGGTGTGTGAGGACGGGGAGACACAATGTTTGAGGATGGGGAGACACAGTGTGTGGGAACGGAGAGATACAGTGTGTGGTGAAAGGGAGACACAGTGTGTGGGGAAAGGGAGACACCGTGTGTGGGGAAAGAGAGACACAGTGTGTGGGAAGGGGAGATACAGTGTGTGGGGAGAGGGAGACACCGTGTGTGGGAACGGGGAGATGTAGTGTGTGGGGAAAGGGAGACACGGTGTGTGGGGAAAGGGAGACACAGTGTGTGGGGACAGGGAGACACAGTGTGTGGGGAAAGGGGAGACTCAGTGGGTGGGGAAAAAGAGAGATGCAGTGTGTAGGGAAAGGGGAGACACAGTGTGTGAGGATGGGGAGACACAGTGTGTGAGGACGGGGAGTCACAGTGTGTGGGGACGGGGAGACACAGTGTGTGGGGAAAGGGTCGACAGTGTGTGGGGAAAGGGGAGACGGTGGGTGAGGACTGGGAGACACAGTGTGTGGGGAAAGGGGAGACACGGTGGGTGAGGACTGGGAGACACAGTGTGTGGGGAAAGGGAGACACAGTGTGTGGGGAAAGGGAGACACAGTGTGTGAGGACGGGGAGACACAGTGTGTGTGGACGGGGAGACACAGTGTGTGGGGAAAGGGAGACACAGTGTGTGGGGAAAGGGAGACACAGTGTGTGAGGAAAGGGAGACACAGTGTGTGGGGAAAGGGAGACACAGTGTGTGGGGAAAGGGAGACACAGTGTGTGAGGACGGGGAGACACAGTGTGTGTGGACGGGGAGACACAGTGTGTGGGGAAAGGGAGACACAGTGTGTGAGGACGGGGAGACACAGTGTGTGGGGAAAGGGAGACACAGTGTGTGGGGAAAGAGAGACACAGTGTGTGGGGACGGGGAGACACAGTGTGTGTGGAAGGGGAGACAAAGTGTGTGGGGAAAGGGGAGACACAGTGTGTGGGGAAAGAGAGACACAGTGTGTGGGGAACGGGAGACACCGTGTGTGAGGACGGGGAGACAAAGTGTGTGGGGAAAGGGAGACACCGTGTGTGAGGACGGGGAGACACAGTGTGTGGGGACAGGGAGATACAGTGAGTGGGGAAAGGGAGACACCGTGTGTGAGGACGGGGAGACACAGTGAGGGGAAAGGGAGACACCGTGTGTGAGGACGGGGAGACACAGTGAGGGGAAAGGGAGACACAGTGTGTGAGGACGGGGAGTCAAAGTGAGGGGAAAGGGAGACACAGTGTTTGAGGACGGGGAGACACAGAGTGTGGGGAAAGGGAGACACCGTGTGTGAGGACGGGGTGACACAGTGTGTGGGGAAAGGGGAGATACAGTGTGTGGGGAAAGGGAGACACAGTGTGTGAGGACGGGGAGACACAGTGTGTGGGGACGGGGAGATACAGTGTGTGGGGAAAGGGAGACACAGTGTGTGAGGACGGGGAGACACAGTGAGGGGAAAGGGAGACACAGTGTGTGAGGAAAGAGAGACACAGTGTGTGAAGACGGGGAGACACAGTGTGGGGAAAGGGAGACACAGTGTGTGAGGACAGGGAGACACAGTGTGTGGGAAAGGGGAGACACAGTGTGTGAGGACGGGGAGACACTGTGTGTGGGGAACGGGGAGACATGGTGTGTGGGGAACGAGGAGACACGGTGTGTGGGTAAATGGGAGACATGGTGGGTGAGGACGGGGAGACACGGTGTGTGTGGACGGGGAGACAGAGTGCGTGGGAACGGCGAGAGACAGTGTGTGGGGACAGGGAGACACAGTGTGTGTGGACGGTGTGGAGAACTACATATACCTGTCTGGATACGCACCCTGCTGACTGCTCCTGTGGCTCCTCCCACAGACCCCAGTATAAAGGCGATTGAGGTCTGAGCCCGGTCTCTCTGTCTCCAGGATGTAGTAAGGTGGTCAACCACTGCTTGTTCCTTCTTCCAGTCAATAAAAGCCGATATCTCGCCTTTACGTCTCAGAGAGAGTTACTGATGGTGCATCAGACGGGGAGACACTGTGTGGGACAAGGGGAGACACTGCGTGAAAGGAAAGGGGTGACACAGTGTGTGAGGAAAGAGAGACACAGTGTGTGGGAAAGGGGAGATACAGTGTGTCAGGACGGGGAGACACAGTGTGTGGGGAAAGGGAGACACAGTGTGTCAGGACGGGGAGACACAGTGTGTGGGGAAAGGGGAGACACAGTGTGTGAGGACGGGGAGACACAGTGTTTGAGGATGGGGAGACACAGTGTGTGGGGAAAGGGAGACACAGTGTGTGAGGACGGGGAGACACGGTGTGTGAGGACAGAGAGACTCGGTGGGTCAGGACAGGGAGACACCGTGGGTGGGGACAGGGAGACACGGTGTGTGAGGACAGGGAGAGACAGTGTGTGAGGACGGGGAGACACAGTGTGTTGGAAACGGGGAGATACAGTGTGTGGGGAAAGGGAGACACCGTGTGTGGGGAAAGAGAGACACAGTGTGTGAGGACAGAGAGACACAGTGTGTGAGGACAGGGAGACATAGTGTGTGGGGACAGGGAGACACAGTGTGTGGGGAACGGGGAGACACCGTGTGTGGGGAACGAAAGACACAGTGTTTGAGGATGGGGAGACACAGTGTGTGAGGACGGGGAGACCCAGTGTGGGGAAAGGGAGACACAGTGTGTGAGGACGGGGAGGCACAGTATGTGGGGAAAGGGAGACACAGTGTGTGGGAAAAGGGGAGACACAGTGTGTGAGGACGGGGAGACACTGTGTGTGGGGAAAGAGAGACACAGTGTTTGAGGATGGGGAGACACAGTGTGTGAGGACGGGGATACACTGTGTGTGGGGAAAGGGAGACACAGTGTGTGGGGAAAGGGAGACACAGTGTGTGAAGACGGGGAGACACAGTGTGTGGGAAAAGGGGAGACACAGTGTGTGAGGACGGGGAGACACTGTGTGTGGGGAACGGGGAGACATGGTGTGTGGGGAACGGGGAGACACGGTGTGTGGGTAAAGGGAGACATGGTGGGTGAGGACGGGGAGACACGGTGTGTGTGGACAGGGAGTCAGAGTGTGTGGGAACCGCGAGAGACAGTGTGTGGGGACAGGGAGACACAGTGAGGGGAAAGGGAGACACAGTGTGTGAGGACGGGGAGACTCAATGTTTGAGGATGGGGAGACACAGTGTGTGGGAACGGAGAGATACAGTGTGTGGGGAAAGGGAGACACAGTGTGCGGGGAAAGGGAGACACAGTGTGTGGGGACGGGGTGACACAGTGTGTGGGGACGGGGAGACGCAGTGTGTGGGGACGGGGAGATACAGTGTGTGGGGAAAGGGAGACACAGTGTGCGAGGACGGGGAGAAACAGTGAGGGGAAAGGGAGACACAGTGTGTGAGGACGGGGAGACACAGTGAGGGGAAAGGGAGACACAGTGTGTGAGGACGGGGAGGCACAGTGTTTGAGGATGGGGAGACACAGTGTGTGGGGAAAGGGAGACACCGTGTGTGGGGAAAGAGAGACACAGTGTGTGAAGACGGGGAGACACAGTGTGGGGAAAGGGAGACACAGTGTGTGAAGACGGGGAGACACAGTGTGGGGAAAGCGAGACACAGTGTGTTAGGACGGGGAGACACAGTGTGTGGGGAAAGGGAGACACCGTGTGTGGGGAAAGAGAGACACAGTGTGTGAAGACGGGGAGACACAGTGTGTGGGAAAAGGGGAGACACAGTGTGTGAGGACGGGGAGACACTGTGTGTGGGAACGGGGAGACATGGTGTGTGGGGAACGGGGAGACACGGTGTGTGGGTAAAGTGGAGACATTGGGGGTGAGGACGGGGAGACACGGTGTGTGTGGATGGGGAGACAGAGTGTGTGGGAACGGCGAGAGACAGTGTGTGGGGACAGGGAGACACAGTGTGTGTGGACGGTGTGGAGAACTACATATACCTGTCTGGACACACACCCTGCTGACTGCTCCTGTGGCTCCTCCCACAGACCCCGGTATAAAGGCGATTGAGGTCTGAGCCCGGTCTCTCTGTCTCCAGGATGTAGTAAGGTGGTCAACCACTGCTCGTTCCCTCTTCCAGTCAATAAAAGCCGATATCTCGCCTTTACGTCTCAGAGAGAGTTACTGATGGTGAATCAGATGGGGAGACACTGTGTGGGACAAGGGGAGACATAGTGTGTGAGGAAAGAGATACACATTGTGTGGGAACGGGGAGATACAGTGTGTGGGGAAAGGGGAGAAACAGTGTGTGGGGAACGGGAGACACACTGTGTGAGGAAGGGGAGACACAGTGTGTGGGGAAAGGGAGACACAGTGAGGGGAAAGGGGGACACAGTGTGTGGAGAAAGGGAGACACAGTGTGTGAGGATGGGGAGACACAGTGAGGGGAAAGGGAGACACAGTGTTTGAGGACGGGGAGACACAGTGTGTGGGAAAAGGAGACACAGTGTGTGAGGATGGGGAGACACAGTGAGGGGAAAGGGAGACACAGTGTTTGAGGACGGGGAGACACAGTGTGTGGGGAAAGGGAGACACCGTGTGTGGGGAAAGGGAGACACCGTGTGTGGGGAAAGAGAGACACAGTGTGTGGGAACGGGGAGATACAGTGAGTGGGGAAAGGGAGACACAGTGTGTGGGAACGGGGAGATACAGTGTGTGGGGAAAGGGAGACACCGTGTGTGGGGAAAGAGAGACACCGTGTGTGAGGACGGGGAGACACAGTGTGTGGGGAAAGGGAGACACCGTGTGTGAGGACGGGGAGACACATTGAGGGGAAAGGGAGACACAGTGTGTGGGGAAAGGGAGACACAGTGTGTGAGGACGGGGAGACACAGTGAGGGGAAAGGGAGACACAGTGAGAGGAAAGGGAGACACGGTGTGTGAGGACGGGGAGACACAATGTTTGAGGATGGGGAGACACAGTGTGTGGGAACGGAGAGATACAGTGTGTGGTGAAAGGGAGACACAGTGTGTGGGGAAAGGGAGACACCGTGTGTGGGGAAAGAGAGACACAGTGTGTGGGAACGGGGAGATACAGTGTGTGGGGAGAGGGAGACACCGTGTGTGGGAACGGGGAGATGTAGTGTGTGGGGAAAGGGAGACACCGTGTGTGGGGAAAGAGAGACACAGTGTGTGGGAACGGGGAGACACAGTGAGGGGAAAGGGAGACACAGTGTGTGAGGACGGGGAGATACAGTGTGTGGGGAAAGGGAGACACAGTGTGTGGGGAAAGGGAGACACAGTGTGTGAGGACGGGGAGACACCGTGTGTGAGGACGGGGAGACACAGTGAGGGGAAAGGGAGACACAGTGAGGGGAAAGGGAGACACAGTGTGTGAGGACGGGGAGATACAGTGTGTGAGGACAGGGAGACACAGTGTGTGAGGACAGAGAGACACAGTGTGTGGGGACAGGGAGACACAGTGTGTGGGGACAGGGAGACACAGTGTGTGAGGGGAAAGGGAGACACAGTGTGTGGGGAAAGGGGAGACACAGTGTGTGAGGACAGAGAGACACAGTGTGTGAGGACAGGGAGACACAGTGTGTGAGGACAGAGAGACACAGTGTGTGGGGACAGGGAGACACAGTGTGTGGGGAACGGGGAGACACCGTGTGTGGGGAACGGGGAGACACCGTGTGTGGGGAACGAGAGACACAGTGTTTGAGGATGGGGAGACACAGTGTGTGGGGACGGGGAGACACAGTGTGTGAGGACGGGGAGACACAGTGTGGGGAAAGTGAGACACAGAGTGTGAGGACGGGGAGGCACAGTGTTTGAGGATGGGGAGACACAGTATGTGGGGAAAGGGAGACACCGTGTGTGGGGAAAGAGAGACACAGTGTGTGAGGACGGGGTGACACAGTGTGTGAGGACGGGGAGACACAGTGAGGGGAAAGGGAGACACAGTGTGTGAGGACGGGGAGGCACAGTGTTTGAGGATGGGGAGACACAGTGTGTGGGGAAAGGGAGACACCGTGTGTGGGGAAAGAGAGACACAGTGTGTGAAGACGGGGAGACACAGTGTGGGGAAAGGGAGACACAGTGTGTGAAGACGGGGAGACACAGTGTGGGGAAAGCGAGACACAGTGTGTTAGGACGGGGAGACACAGTGTGTGGGGAAAGGGAGACACCGTGTGTGGGGAAAGAGAGACACAGTGTGTGAAGACGGGGAGACACAGTGTGTGGGAAAAGGGGAGACACAGTGTGTGAGGACGGGGAGACACTGTGTGTGGGAACGGGGAGACATGGTGTGTGGGGAACGGGGAGACACGGTGTGTGGGTAAAGTGGAGACATTGGGGGTGAGGACGGGGAGACACGGTGTGTGTGGATGGGGAGACAGAGTGTGTGGGAACGGCGAGAGACAGTGTGTGGGGACAGGGAGACACAGTGTGTGTGGACGGTGTGGAGAACTACATATACCTGTCTGGACACACACCCTGCTGACTGCTCCTGTGGCTCCTCCCACAGACCCCGGTATAAAGGCGATTGAGGTCTGAGCCCGGTCTCTCTGTCTCCAGGATGTAGTAAGGTGGTCAACCACTGCTTGTTCCTTCTTCCAGTCAATAAAAGCCGATATCTCGCCTTTACGTCTCAGAGAGAGTTACTGATGGTGAATCAGACGGGGAGACACTGTGTGGGACAAGGGGAGACATAGTGTGTGAGGAAAGAGATACACATTGTGTGGGAACGGGGAGATACAGTGTGTGGGGAAAGGGAGACACAGTGTGTGGGAACGGGGAGATACAGTGTGTGGGGAAAGGGGAGACACAGTGTGTGGGGAACGGGAGACACACTGTGTGAGGAAGGGGAGACACAGTGTGTGGGGAAAGGGAGACACAGTGTGTGAGGACGGGGAGACACAGTGAGGGGAAAGGGGGACACAGTGTGTGGAGAAAGGGAGACACAGTGTGTGAGGATGGGGAGACACAGTGAGGGGAAAGGGAGACACAGTGTTTGAGGACGGGGAGACACAGTGTGTGAGGACGGGGAGACACAGTGTGTGGGAAAAGGAGACACAGTGTGTGAGGATGGGGAGACACAGTGAGGGGAAAGGGAGACACAGTGTTTGAGGACGGGGAGACACAGTGTGTGGGGAAAGGGAGACACCGTGTGTGGGGAAAGGGAGACACCGTGTGTGGGGAAAGAGAGACACAGTGTGTGGGAACGGGGAGATACAGTGAGTGGGGAAAGGGAGACACAGTGTGTGGGAACGGGGAGATACAGTGTGTGGGGAAAGGGAGACACCGTGTGTGGGGAAAGAGAGACACCGTGTGTGAGGACGGGGAGACACAGTGTGTGGGGAAAGGGAGACACCGTGTGTGAGGACGGGGAGACACATTGAGGGGAAAGGGAGACACAGTGTGTGGGGAAAGGGAGACACAGTGTGTGAGGACGGGGAGACACAGTGAGGGGAAAGGGAGACACAGTGAGAGGAAAGGGAGACACGGTGTGTGAGGACGGGGAGACACAATGTTTGAGGATGGGGAGACACAGTGTGTGGGAACGGAGAGATACAGTGTGTGGTGAAAGGGAGACACAGTGTGTGGGGAAAGGGAGACACCGTGTGTGGGGAAAGAGAGACACAGTGTGTGGGAACGGGGAGATACAGTGTGTGGGGAGAGGGAGACACCGTGTGTGGGAACGGGGAGATGTAGTGTGTGGGGAAAGGGAGACACCGTGTGTGGGGAAAGAGAGACACAGTGTGTGGGAACGGGGAGACACAGTGAGGGGAAAGGGAGACACAGTGTGTGAGGACGGGGAGATACAGTGTGTGGGGAAAGGGAGACACAGTGTGTGGGGAAAGGGAGACACAGTGTGTGAGGACGGGGAGACACCGTGTGTGAGGACGGGGAGACACAGTGAGGGGAAAGGGAGACACAGTGAGGGGAAAGGGAGACACAGTGTGTGAGGACGGGGAGATACAGTGTGTGAGGACAGGGAGACACAGTGTGTGAGGACAGAGAGACACAGTGTGTGGGGACAGGGAGACACAGTGTGTGGGGACAGGGAGACACAGTGTGTGAGGGGAAAGGGAGACACAGTGTGTGGGGAAAGGGGAGACACAGTGTGTGAGGACAGAGAGACACAGTGTGTGAGGACAGGGAGACACAGTGTGTGAGGACAGAGAGACACAGTGTGTGGGGACAGGGAGACACAGTGTGTGGGGAACGGGGAGACACCGTGTGTGGGGAACGGGGAGACACCGTGTGTGGGGAACGAGAGACACAGTGTTTGAGGATGGGGAGACACAGTGTGTGGGGACGGGGAGACACAGTGTGTGAGGACGGGGAGACACAGTGTGGGGAAAGTGAGACACAGAGTGTGAGGACGGGGAGGCACAGTGTTTGAGGATGGGGAGACACAGTATGTGGGGAAAGGGAGACACCGTGTGTGGGGAAAGAGAGACACAGTGTGTGAGGACGGGGTGACACAGTGTGTGAGGACGGGGAGACACTGTGTGTGGGGAACGGGGAGACATGGTGTGTGGGGAACGGGGAGACACAGTGTGTGGGGAAAGGGAGACACCGTGTGAGGGGAAAGAGAGACACAGTGTGTGGGAATGGGGAGATACAGTGTGTGGGGAAAGGGAGACACCGTGTGTGGGGATGGGGAGACACAGTGTGTGGGAACGGGGAGATACAGTGTGTGGGGAAAGGGAGACACAGTGTGTGGGAACGGGGAGATACAGTGTGTGGGGAAAGGGGAGACACAGTATGTGGGGAAAGGGGAGACACAGTATGTGGGGAAAGGGAGACACCGTGTGTGAGGACGGGGATACACCGTGAGGGGAAAGGGAGACATACTGTGTGAGGACGGGGAGACACAGTGTGTGGGGAAAGGGAGACACAGTGTGTGAGGACGGGGAGACACAGTGAGGGGAAAGGGAGACACAGTGTGTGAGGAAAGGGAGACACAGTGTGTGAGGACGGGGAGACACAGTGTGTGGGAAACGGGGAGATACAGTGTGTGGGGAAAGAGAGACACAGTGTGTGGGAACGGGGAGATATAGTGTGTGGGGAAAGGGAGACACCGTGTGTGGGGAAAGAGAGACACAGTGTGTGGGAACGGGGAGATACCGTGTGTGGGGAAAGGGAGACACAGTGTGTGAGGACGGGAAGACACAGTGAGGGGAAAGGGAGACACAGTGAGGGGAAAGGGAGACACAGTGTGTGAGGACGGGGAGACACAGTGAGGGGAAAGGGAGACACAGTGAGGGGAAAGGGAGACACAGTGTGTGAGGACGGGGAGACACAATGTTTGAGGATGGGGTGACACAGTGTGTGGGAACGGAGAGATACAGTGTGTGGGGAAAGGGAGACAGAGTGTGTGGGGAAAGGGAGACACCGTGTGTGGGGAAAGAGAGACACAGTGTGTGGGGAAAGAGAGACACAGTGTGTGAGGACGGGGAGACACCGTGTGTGAGGACGGGGAGACAGATTGAGGGGAAAGGGAGACACCGTGTGTGGGGAAAGAGAGACACAGTGTCTGAAGACGGGGAGACACAGTGTGTGGGAAAAGGGGAGACACAGTGTGTGAGGACGGGGAGACACTGTGTGTGGGGAACGGGGAGATACAGTGTGTGGGGAAAGGGAGACACCGTGTGTGGGGAAAGAGAGACACAGTGTGTGGGAACGGGGAGACACAGTGTGTGAGGACGGGGAGACACAGTGTGTGAGGACGGGGAGACACAGTGTGTGGGGAAAGGGAGACACAGTGTGTGGGAACGGGGAGACACAGTGTGTGGGAACGGGGAGACACAGTGTGTGGGGAAAGGGAGACACAGTGTGTAGGGAATGGGAGACACAGTGTGTGGGGAAAGGGAGACACAGTGTGTCAGGATGGGGAGACAGTGTGTGGGAACGGGGAGATACAGTGTGTGGGAACGGGGAGATACAGTGTGTGGGAACAGGGAGAAACAGTGTGTGGGGAAAGGAGAGACACAGTGTGTGAGGAAAGGGGAGACACAGTGTGTGAGGACGGGGAGACACAGTGTGTGGGGAAAGGGAGACACTGTGTGGGGAAAGGGAGACACAGTGTGTGGGGAAAGGGGAGACACAGTGTGTGGGGAACGGGAGACACAGTGTGTGAAGACGGGGAGACACAGTGTGTGGGGAACGGGAGACACAGTGTGTGGGGAACGGGAGACACAGTGTGTGGGGAAAGGGGAGACACAGTGTGTGGGGTACGGGAGACATAGTGTGTCAGGATGGGGAGACAGTGTGTGGGAACGGGGAGATACAGTGTGTGCGAACAGGGAGATACAGTGTGTGGGGAAAGGGAGACATAGTGTGTGAGGACGGGGAGACACAGTGAGGGGAAAGGGAGACACAGTGTGTGAGGAAAGGGAGACACATTGTGTGAGGACGGGGAGACACAGCGTGTGAGGACGGGGAGACACAGTGAGGGGAAAGGGAGACACAGTGTGTGGAGAAAGGGAGACACAGTGTGTGGAGAAAGGGAGACACAGTGTGTGAGGATGGGGAGACACAGTGAGGGGAAAGGGAGACACAGTGTTTGAGGACGGGGAGACACAGTGTGTGGGAAAAGGGGAGATACAGTGTGTGGGGAAAGGGAGACACCGTGTGTGGGGAAAGGGAGACACCGTGTGTGGGGAAAGAGAGACACAGTGTGTGGGAACGGGGAGATACAGTGTGTGGGGAAAGGGAGACACAGTGTGTGGGAACGGGGAGATACAGTGTGTGGGGAAAGGGAGACACCGTGTGTGGGGAAAGAGAGACACCGTGTGTGAGGACGGGGAGACACAGTGTGTGGGGAAAGGGAGACACCGTGTGTGAGGACGGGGAGACACATTGAGGGGAAAGGGAGACACAGTGTGTGGGGAAAGGGAGACAGAGTGTGTGAGGACGGGGAGACACAGTGAGGGGAAAGGGAGACACAGTGAGAGGAAAGGGAGACACGGTGTGTGAGGACGGGGAGACACAATGTTTGAGGATGGGGAGACACAGTGTGTGGGAACGGAGAGATACAGTGTGTGGTGAAAGGGAGACACAGTGTGTGGGGAAAGGGAGACACTGTGTGTGGGGAAAGAGAGACACAGTGTGTGGGAACGGGGAGATACAGTGTGTGGGGAAAGGGAGACACCGTGTGTGAGGACGGGGAGACACATTGAGGGGAAAGGGAGACACAGTGAGGGGAAAGGGAGACACAGTGTGTGAGGACGGGGAGACACAATGTTTGAGGACGGGGAGACACAGTGTGTGGGAACGGAGAGATACTGTGTGTGGGGCAAGGGAGACACAGTGTGTGGGGAAAGGGAGACACAGTGTGTGGGAACGGAGAGATACAGTGTGTGGGGAAAGGGCGACACCGTGTGTGAGGATGGGGAGACACAGTGAGGGGAAAGGGAGATACAGTGTGTGAGGATGGGGAGACACAGTGAGGGGAAAGGGAGACACAGTGTGTGGAGAAAGGGAGATACAGTGTGTGGGGAAAGGGAGACACAGTGTGTGAGGACGGGGAGACACAGTGAGGGGAAAGGGAGACACAGTGAGGGGAAAGGGAGACACAGTGTGTGAGGACGGGGAGACACAATGTTTGAGGATGGGGAGACACAGTGTGTGGGAACGGGGAGACACAGTGTGTGGGGAAAGGGAGACACCGTGTGTGAGGACGGGGAGACACAGTGAGGGGAAAGGGAGATACAGTGTGTGGGGAAAGGGAGATACAGTGTGTGAGGACGGGGAGACACAGTGAGGGGAAATGGAGACACAGTGACGGGAAAGGGAGACACAGTGTGTGAGGACGGGGAGACACAATGTTTGAGGATGGGGAGACACAGTGTGTGGGAACGGAGAGATACAGTGTGTGGTGAAAGGGAGACACAGTGTGTGGGGAAAGGGAGACACCGTGTGTGGGGAAAGAGAGACACAGTGTGTGGGAACGGGGAGATACAGTGTGTGGGGAAAGGGAGATACCGTGTGTGAGGACGGGGAGACACATTGAGGGGAAAGGGAGATACAGTGTGTGGGGAAAGGGAGACACAGTGTGTGAGGACGGGGAGACACAGTGAGGGGAAAGGGAGACACAGTGTGTGGGGAAAGGGAGATACAGTGTGTGGGGAAAGGGAGATACAGTGTGTGGGGAAAGGGAGACACAGTGTGTGAGGACGAGGAGACACAATGTTTGAGAATGGGGAGACACAGTGTGTGGGTACGGAGAGATACAGTGTGTGGGGAAAGGGAGACACAGTGTGTGAGGACGAGGAGACACAATGTTTGAGAAAGGGGAGACACAGTGTGTGGGTACGGAGAGATACAGTGTGTGGGGAAAGGGAGACACAGTGTGTGAGGACGGGGAGACACAGTGAGGGGAAAGGGAGACACAGTGTGTGAGGAAAGGGAGACACATTGTGTGAGGACGGGGAGACACAGCGTGTGAGGACGGGGAGACACAGAGAGGGGAAAGGGAGACACAGTGTGTGGAGAAAGGGAGACACAGTGTGCGAGGACGGGGAGACACAGTGAGGGGAAAGGGGGACACAGTGTGTGGAGAAAGGGAGACACAGTGTGTGAGGATGGGGAGACACAGTGAGGGGAAAGGGAGACACAGTGTTTGAGGACGGGGAGACACAGTGTGTGGGAAAAGGGGAGATACAGTGTGTGGGGAAAGGGAGACACCGTGTGTGGGGAAAGGGAGACACCGTGTGTGGGGAAAGGGAGACACCGTGTGTGGGGAAAGAGAGACACAGTGTGTGGGAACGGGGAGATACAGTGTGTGGGGAAAGGGAGACACAGTGTGTGGGAACGGGGAGATACAGTGTGTGGGGAAAGGGAGACACCGTGTGTGGGGAAAGAGAGACACCGTGTGTGAGGACGGGGAGACACAGTGTGTGGGGAAAGGGAGACACCGTGTGTGAGGACGGGGAGACACATTGAGGGGAAAGGGAGACACAGTGTGTGGGGAAAGGGAGACACAGTGTGTGAGGACGGGGAGACACAGTGAGGGGAAAGGGAGACACAGTGAGAGGAAAGGGAGACACGGTGTGTGAGGACGGGGAGACACAATGTTTGAGGATGGGGAGACACAGTGTGTGGGAACGGAGAGATACAGTGTGTGGTGAAAGGGAGACACAGTGTGTGGGGAAAGGGAGACACTGTGTGTGGGGAAAGAGAGACACAGTGTGTGGGAACGGGGAGATACAGTGTGTGGGGAAAGGGAGACACCGTGTGTGAGGACGGGGAGACACATTGAGGGGAAAGGGAGACACAGTGAGGGGAAAGGGAGACACAGTGTGTGAGGACGGGGAGACACAATGTTTGAGGATGGGGAGACACAGTGTGTGGGAACGGAGAGATACTGTGTGTGGGGCAAGGGAGACACAGTGTGTGGGGAAAGGGAGACACAGTGTGTGGGAACGGAGAGATACAGTGTGTGGGGAAAGGGCGACACCGTGTGTGAGGATGGGGAGACACAGTGAGGGGAAAGGGAGATACAGTGTGTGGGGAATGGGAGATACAGTGTGTGAGGATGGGAAGACACAGTGAGGGGAAAGGGAGACACAGTGTGTGGAGAAAGGGAGATACAGTGTGTGGGGAAAGGGAGACACAGTGTGTGAGGACGGGGAGACACAGTGAGGGGAAAGGGAGACACAGTGAGGGGAAAGGGAGACACAGTGTGTGAGGACGGGGAGACACAATGTTTGAGGATGGGGAGACACAGTGTGTGTGAACGGGGAGACACAGTGTGTGGGGAAAGGGAGACACCGTGTGTGAGGACGGGGAGACACAGTGAGGGGAAAGGGAGATACAGTGTGTGGGGAAAGGGAGATACAGTGTGTGAGGACGGGGAGACACAGTGAGGGGAAATGGAGACACAGTGAGGGGAAAGGGAGACACAGTGTGTGAGGACGGGGAGACACAATGTTTGAGGATGGGGAGACACAGTGTGTGGGAACGGAGAGATACAGTGTGTGGTGAAAGGGAGACACAGTGTGTGGGGAAAGGGAGACACCGTGTGTGAGGACAGGGAGACACAGTGAGGGGAAATGGAGACACAGTGAGGGGAAAGGGAGACACAGTGTGTGAGGACGGGGAGACACAATGTTTGAGGATGGGGAGACACAGTGTGTGGGAACGGAGAGATACTGTGTGTGGGGCAAGGGAGACACAGTGTGTGGGGAAAGGGAGACACAGTGTGTGGGAACGGAGAGATACAGTGTGTGGGGAAAGGGCGACACCGTGTGTGAGGATGGGGAGACACAGTGAGGGGAAAGGGAGATACAGTGTGTGGGGAATGGGAGATACAGTGTGTGAGGATGGGAAGACACAGTGAGGGGAAAGGGAGACACAGTGTGTGGAGAAAGGGAGATACAGTGTGTGGGGAAAGGGAGACACAGTGTGTGAGGACGGGGAGACACAGTGAGGGGAAAGGGAGACACAGTGAGGGGAAAGGGAGACACAGTGTGTGAGGACGGGGAGACACAATGTTTGAGGATGGGGAGACACAGTGTGTGGGAACGGGGAGACACAGTGTGTGGGGAAAGGGAGACACCGTGTGTGAGGACGGGGAGACACAGTGAGGGGAAAGGGAGATACAGTGTGTGGGGAAAGGGAGATACAGTGTGTGAGGACGGGGAGACACAGTGAGGGGAAATGGAGACACAGTGAGGGGAAAGGGAGACACAGTGTGTGAGGACGGGGAGACACAATGTTTGAGGATGGGGAGACACAGTGTGTGGGAACGGAGAGATACAATGTGTGGTGAAAGGGAGACACAGTGTGTGGGGAAAGGGAGACACCGTGTGTGGGGAAAGAGAGACACTGTGTGTGGGAACGGGGAGATACAGTGTGTGGGGAAAGGGAGACACCGTGTGTGAGGACGGGGAGACACATTGAGGGGAAAGGGAGATACAGTGTGTGGGGAAAGGGAGATACAGTGTGTGAGGACGGGGAGACACAGTGAGGGGAAATGGAGACACAGTGACGGGAAAGGGAGACACAGTGTGTGAGGACGGGGAGACACAATGTTTGAGGATGGGGAGACACAGTGTGTGGGAACGGAGAGATACAGTGTGTGGTGAAAGGGAGACACAGTGTGTGGGGAAAGGGAGACACCGTGTGTGGGGAAAGAGAGACACAGTGTGTGGGAACGGGGAGATACAGTGTGTGGGGAAAGGGAGACACCGTGTGTGAGGACGGGGAGACACATTGAGGGGAAAGGGAGATACAGTGTGTGGGGAAAGGGAGACACAGTGTGTGAGGACGGGGAGACACAGTGAGGGGAAAGGGAGACACAGTGTGTGGGGAAAGGGAGATACAGTGTGTGGGGAAAGGGAGATACAGTGTGTGGGGAAAGGGAGACACAGTGTGTGAGGACGAGGAGACACAATGTTTGAGAATGGGGAGACACAGTGTGTGGGTACGGAGAGATACAGTGTGTGGGGAAAGGGAGACACAGTGTGTGAGGACGGGGAGACACAGTGTGGGGAAAGGGAGACACAGTGTGTGAGGACGGGGAGACACAGTGTGTGGGAAAAGGGGAGACACAGTGTGTGGGGAAAGGAGAGACACAGTGTGTGGGGAAAGGGGAGATACAGTGTGTCAGGACGGGGAGACACAGTGTGTGGGGAAAGGGAGACACAGTGTGTGAGGACGGGGAGACACAATGTTTGAGGATGGGGAGACACAGTGTGTGGGGAAAGGGGAGACACAGTGTGTCAGGACGGGGAGACACAGTGTGGGGAAAGGGAGACACAGTGTGTGGGAACGGGGAGATACAGTGTCTGGGAACAGGGAGATACAGTGTGTGGGGAAAGAAGAGACACAGTGTGTCAGGACGGGGAGACACAGTGTGTGAGGACGGGGAGACACAGTGTGTGGGGAAAGGGAGACACCGTGTGTGAGGACGGGGAGACACATTGAGTGGAAAGGGAGACACAGTGTGTGGGGAAAGGGAGACACAGTGTGTGAGGACGGGGAGACACAGTGTGTGGGAACGGGGAGATACAGTGTCTGGGAACAGGGAGATACAGTGTGTGGGGAAATAAGAGACACAGTGTGTCAGGACGGGGAGACACAGTGTGTGAGGACGGGGAGACACAGTGTGTGGGGAAAGGGAGACACCGTGTGTGAGGACGGGGAGACACATTGAGTGGAAAGGGAGACACAGTGTGTGGGGAAAGGGAGACACAGTGTGTGAGGACGGGGAGACACAGTGAGGGGAAAGGGAGACACAGTGAGGGGAAAGGGAGACACGGTGTGTGAGGACAGGGAGACACAATGTTTGAGGATGGGGAGACACAGTGTGTGGGAACGGAGAGATACAGTGTGTGGTGAAAGGGAGACACAGTGTGTGGGGAAAGGGAGACACCGTGTGTGGGGAAAGAGAGACACAGTGTGTGGGAATGGGGAGATACAGTGTGTGGGGAAACGGAGACACCGTGTGTGAGGACGGGGAGACACATTGAGGGGAAAGGGAGATACAGTGTGTGGGGAAAGGGAGACACAGTGTGTGAGGACGGGGAGACACAATTTTTGAGGATGGGGAGACACAGTGTGTGGGAACGGGGAGATACAGTGTGTGGGGAAAGGGAGACAACGTGTGTGAGGACGGGGAGACACATTGAGGGGAAAGGGAGATACAGTGTGTGGGGAAAGGGAGACACAGTGTGTGGGGACGGGGAGACACAGTGAGGAGAAAGGGAGACACAGTGAGGGGAAAGGGAGACACAGTGTGTGAGGACGGGGAGACACAGAGTGTGGGAAAAGGGGAGACACAGTGTGTGAGGACGGGGAGACACTGTGTGTGGGGAACGGGGAGACATGGTGTGTGGGGAACGGGGAGACACGGTGTGTGGGTAAAGGGAGACATGGTGGGTGAGGACGGGGAGACACGGTGTGTGTGGACAGGGAGTCAGAGTGTGTGGGAACCGCGAGAGACAGTGTGTGGGGACAGGGAGACACCGTGTGTGAGGACGGGGAGACACAGTGAGGGGAAAGGGAGACACAGTGTGTGAGGACGGGGAGACTCAATGTTTGAGGATGGGGAGACACAGTGTGTGGGAACGGAGAGATACAGTGTGTGGGGAAAGGGAGACACAGTGTGCGGGGAAAGGGAGACACAGTGTGTGGGGACGGGGTGACACAGTGTGTGGGGACGGGGAGACGCAGTGTGTGGGGACGGGGAGATACAGTGTGTGGGGAAAGGGAGACACAGTGTGCGAGGACGGGGAGAAACAGTGAGGGGAAAGGGAGACACAGTGTGTGAGGACGGGGAGACACAGTGAGGGGAAAGGGAGACACAGTGTGTGAGGACGGGGAGGCACAGTGTTTGAGGATGGGGAGACACAGTGTGTGGGGAAAGGGAGACACCGTGTGTGGGGAAAGAGAGACACAGTGTGTGAAGACGGGGAGACACAGTGTGTGGGAAAAGGGAGACACCGTGTGTGGGGAAAGAGAGACACAGTGTGTGAAGACGGGGAGACACAGTGTGGGGAAAGCGAGACACAGTGTGTTAGGACGGGGAGACACAGTGTGTGGGGAAAGGGAGACACCGTGTGTGGGGAAAGAGAGACACTGTGTGTGAAGACGGGGAGACACAGTGTGTGGGAAAAGGGGAGACACAGTGTGTGAGGACGGGGAGACACTGTGTGTGGGAACGGGGAGACATGGTGTGTGGGGAACGGGGAGACACGGTGTGTGGGTAAAGGGGAGACATTGGGGGTGAGGACGGGGAGACACGGTGTATGAGGACGGCGAGACACGGTGGGTGAGGACGGAGAGACACGGTGGGTGAGGACCGGGAGACACTGTGTGGGGACGGGGAGATACAGTGTGTGGGGAAAGGGAGACACCGTGTGTGGGGAAAGAGAGACACCGTGTGTGAGGACGGGGAGACACAGTGTGTGGGGAAAGGGAGACACCGTGTGTGAGGACGGGGAGACACATTGAGGGGAAAGGGAGACACAGTGTGTGGGGAAAGGGAGACACAGTGTGTGAGGACGGGGAGACACAGTGAGGGGAAAGGGAGACACAGTGAGAGGAAAGGGAGACACGGTGTGTGAGGACGGGGAGACACAATGTTTGAGGATGGGGAGACACAGTGTGTGGGAACGGAGAGATACAGTGTGTGGTGAAAGGGAGACACAGTGTGTGGGGAAAGGGAGACACTGTGTGTGGGGAAAGAGAGACACAGTGTGTGGGAACGGGGAGATACAGTGTGTGGGGAAAGGGAGACACCGTGTGTGAGGACGGGGAGACACATTGAGGGGAAAGGGAGACACAGTGAGGGGAAAGGGAGACACAGTGTGTGAGGACGGGGAGACACAATGTTTGAGGATGGGGAGACACAGTGTGTGGGAACGGAGAGATACTGTGTGTGGGGCAAGGGAGACACAGTGTGTGGGGAAAGGGAGACACAGTGTGTGGGAACGGAGAGATACAGTGTGTGGGGAAAGGGCGACACCGTGTGTGAGGATGGGGAGACACAGTGAGGGGAAAGGGAGATACAGTGTGTGGGGAATGGGAGATACAGTGTGTGAGGATGGGAAGACACAGTGAGGGGAAAGGGAGACACAGTGTGTGGAGAAAGGGAGATACAGTGTGTGGGGAAAGGGAGACACAGTGTGTGAGGACGGGGAGACACAGTGAGGGGAAAGGGAGACACAGTGAGGGGAAAGGGAGACACAGTGTGTGAGGACGGGGAGACACAATGTTTGAGGATGGGGAGACACAGTGTGTGTGAACGGGGAGACACAGTGTGTGGGGAAAGGGAGACACCGTGTGTGAGGACGGGGAGACACAGTGAGGGGAAAGGGAGATACAGTGTGTGGGGAAAGGGAGATACAGTGTGTGAGGACGGGGAGACACAGTGAGGGGAAATGGAGACACAGTGAGGGGAAAGGGAGACACAGTGTGTGAGGACGGGGAGACACAATGTTTGAGGATGGGGAGACACAGTGTGTGGGAACGGAGAGATACAGTGTGTGGTGAAAGGGAGACACAGTGTGTGGGGAAAGGGAGACACCGTGTGTGAGGACAGGGAGACACAGTGAGGGGAAATGGAGACACAGTGAGGGGAAAGGGAGACACAGTGTGTGAGGACGGGGAGACACAATGTTTGAGGATGGGGAGACACAGTGTGTGGGAACGGAGAGATACTGTGTGTGGGGCAAGGGAGACACAGTGTGTGGGGAAAGGGAGACACAGTGTGTGGGAACGGAGAGATACAGTGTGTGGGGAAAGGGCGACACCGTGTGTGAGGATGGGGAGACACAGTGAGGGGAAAGGGAGATACAGTGTGTGGGGAATGGGAGATACAGTGTGTGAGGATGGGAAGACACAGTGAGGGGAAAGGGAGACACAGTGTGTGGAGAAAGGGAGATACAGTGTGTGGGGAAAGGGAGACACAGTGTGTGAGGACGGGGAGACACAGTGAGGGGAAAGGGAGACACAGTGAGGGGAAAGGGAGACACAGTGTGTGAGGACGGGGAGACACAATGTTTGAGGATGGGGAGACACAGTGTGTGGGAACGGGGAGACACAGTGTGTGGGGAAAGGGAGACACCGTGTGTGAGGACGGGGAGACACAGTGAGGGGAAAGGGAGATACAGTGTGTGGGGAAAGGGAGATACAGTGTGTGAGGACGGGGAGACACAGTGAGGGGAAATGGAGACACAGTGAGGGGAAAGGGAGACACAGTGTGTGAGGACGGGGAGACACAATGTTTGAGGATGGGGAGACACAGTGTGTGGGAACGGAGAGATACAATGTGTGGTGAAAGGGAGACACAGTGTGTGGGGAAAGGGAGACACCGTGTGTGGGGAAAGAGAGACACTGTGTGTGGGAACGGGGAGATACAGTGTGTGGGGAAAGGGAGACACCGTGTGTGAGGACGGGGAGACACATTGAGGGGAAAGGGAGATACAGTGTGTGGGGAAAGGGAGATACAGTGTGTGAGGACGGGGAGACACAGTGAGGGGAAATGGAGACACAGTGACGGGAAAGGGAGACACAGTGTGTGAGGACGGGGAGACACAATGTTTGAGGATGGGGAGACACAGTGTGTGGGAACGGAGAGATACAGTGTGTGGTGAAAGGGAGACACAGTGTGTGGGGAAAGGGAGACACCGTGTGTGGGGAAAGAGAGACACAGTGTGTGGGAACGGGGAGATACAGTGTGTGGGGAAAGGGAGACACCGTGTGTGAGGACGGGGAGACACATTGAGGGGAAAGGGAGATACAGTGTGTGGGGAAAGGGAGACACAGTGTGTGAGGACGGGGAGACACAGTGAGGGGAAAGGGAGACACAGTGTGTGGGGAAAGGGAGATACAGTGTGTGGGGAAAGGGAGATACAGTGTGTGGGGAAAGGGAGACACAGTGTGTGAGGACGAGGAGACACAATGTTTGAGAATGGGGAGACACAGTGTGTGGGTACGGAGAGATACAGTGTGTGGGGAAAGGGAGACACAGTGTGTGAGGACGGGGAGACACAGTGTGGGGAAAGGGAGACACAGTGTGTGAGGACGGGGAGACACAGTGTGTGGGAAAAGGGGAGACACAGTGTGTGGGGAAAGGAGAGACACAGTGTGTGGGGAAAGGGGAGATACAGTGTGTCAGGACGGGGAGACACAGTGTGTGGGGAAAGGGAGACACAGTGTGTGAGGACGGGGAGACACAATGTTTGAGGATGGGGAGACACAGTGTGTGGGGAAAGGGGAGACACAGTGTGTCAGGACGGGGAGACACAGTGTGGGGAAAGGGAGACACAGTGTGTGGGAACGGGGAGATACAGTGTCTGGGAACAGGGAGATACAGTGTGTGGGGAAAGAAGAGACACAGTGTGTCAGGACGGGGAGACACAGTGTGTGAGGACGGGGAGACACAGTGTGTGGGGAAAGGGAGACACCGTGTGTGAGGACGGGGAGACACATTGAGTGGAAAGGGAGACACAGTGTGTGGGGAAAGGGAGACACAGTGTGTGAGGACGGGGAGACACAGTGTGTGGGAACGGGGAGATACAGTGTCTGGGAACAGGGAGATACAGTGTGTGGGGAAATAAGAGACACAGTGTGTCAGGACGGGGAGACACAGTGTGTGAGGACGGGGAGACACAGTGTGTGGGGAAAGGGAGACACCGTGTGTGAGGACGGGGAGACACATTGAGTGGAAAGGGAGACACAGTGTGTGGGGAAAGGGAGACACAGTGTGTGAGGACGGGGAGACACAGTGAGGGGAAAGGGAGACACAGTGAGGGGAAAGGGAGACACGGTGTGTGAGGACAGGGAGACACAATGTTTGAGGATGGGGAGACACAGTGTGTGGGAACGGAGAGATACAGTGTGTGGTGAAAGGGAGACACAGTGTGTGGGGAAAGGGAGACACCGTGTGTGGGGAAAGAGAGACACAGTGTGTGGGAATGGGGAGATACAGTGTGTGGGGAAACGGAGACACCGTGTGTGAGGACGGGGAGACACATTGAGGGGAAAGGGAGATACAGTGTGTGGGGAAAGGGAGACACAGTGTGTGAGGACGGGGAGACACAATTTTTGAGGATGGGGAGACACAGTGTGTGGGAACGGGGAGATACAGTGTGTGGGGAAAGGGAGACAACGTGTGTGAGGACGGGGAGACACATTGAGGGGAAAGGGAGATACAGTGTGTGGGGAAAGGGAGACACAGTGTGTGGGGACGGGGAGACACAGTGAGGAGAAAGGGAGACACAGTGAGGGGAAAGGGAGACACAGTGTGTGAGGACGGGGAGACACAGAGTGTGGGAAAAGGGGAGACACAGTGTGTGAGGACGGGGAGACACTGTGTGTGGGGAACGGGGAGACATGGTGTGTGGGGAACGGGGAGACACGGTGTGTGGGTAAAGGGAGACATGGTGGGTGAGGACGGGGAGACACGGTGTGTGTGGACAGGGAGTCAGAGTGTGTGGGAACCGCGAGAGACAGTGTGTGGGGACAGGGAGACACCGTGTGTGAGGACGGGGAGACACAGTGAGGGGAAAGGGAGACACAGTGTGTGAGGACGGGGAGACTCAATGTTTGAGGATGGGGAGACACAGTGTGTGGGAACGGAGAGATACAGTGTGTGGGGAAAGGGAGACACAGTGTGCGGGGAAAGGGAGACACAGTGTGTGGGGACGGGGTGACACAGTGTGTGGGGACGGGGAGACGCAGTGTGTGGGGACGGGGAGATACAGTGTGTGGGGAAAGGGAGACACAGTGTGCGAGGACGGGGAGAAACAGTGAGGGGAAAGGGAGACACAGTGTGTGAGGACGGGGAGACACAGTGAGGGGAAAGGGAGACACAGTGTGTGAGGACGGGGAGGCACAGTGTTTGAGGATGGGGAGACACAGTGTGTGGGGAAAGGGAGACACCGTGTGTGGGGAAAGAGAGACACAGTGTGTGAAGACGGGGAGACACAGTGTGTGGGAAAAGGGAGACACCGTGTGTGGGGAAAGAGAGACACAGTGTGTGAAGACGGGGAGACACAGTGTGGGGAAAGCGAGACACAGTGTGTTAGGACGGGGAGACACAGTGTGTGGGGAAAGGGAGACACCGTGTGTGGGGAAAGAGAGACACTGTGTGTGAAGACGGGGAGACACAGTGTGTGGGAAAAGGGGAGACACAGTGTGTGAGGACGGGGAGACACTGTGTGTGGGAACGGGGAGACATGGTGTGTGGGGAACGGGGAGACACGGTGTGTGGGTAAAGGGGAGACATTGGGGGTGAGGACGGGGAGACACGGTGTATGAGGACGGCGAGACACGGTGGGTGAGGACGGAGAGACACGGTGGGTGAGGACCGGGAGACACTGTGTGGGGACGGGGAGACACAGTGTGTGTGGACGGTGTGGAGAACTACATATACCTGTCTGAACACGCCCCCTGCTGACTGCTCCTGTGGCTCCTCCCACAGACCCCGGTATAAAGGTGATGGAGGTCTGAGCCCGGTCTCTCTGTCTCCAGGATGTAGTAAGGTGGTCAACCACTGCTCGTTCCCTCTTCCAGTCAATAAAAGCCGATATCTCGCCTTTACGTCTCAGAGAGAGTTACTGATGGTGAATCAGACGGGGAGACACTGTGTGGGACAAGGGGAGACATAGTGTGTGAGGAAAGAGATACACATTGTGTGGGAACGGGGAGATACAGTGTGTGGGGAAAGGGAGACACAGTGTGTGGGGAAAGGGAGACAGTGTGTGGGGACGGGGAGACACTGTGTGTGGACGGTGTGGAGAACTACATATACCTGTCTGGATACGCAGCCTGCTGACTGCTCCTGTGGCTCCTCCCACAGACCCCGGTATAAAGGTACAGTGTGTGAGGAAAGAGATACACCGTGTGTGGGGAAAGGGGGACACAGTGTGTGAGGACGGGGATACACTGTGTGTGGGGAAAGGGAGACACCGTGTGTGAGGATGGGGAGACACAGTGTGTGGGAACGGGGAGATACAGTGTGTGGGGAAAGGGAGACACAGTTTGTGGGAACGGGGAGATACAGTGTGTGGGGAAAGGGGAGAAACAGTGTGTGGGGAACGGGAGACACACTGTGTGAGGAAGGGGAGACACAGTGTGTGGGGAAAGGGAGACACAGTGTGTGGGGACAGGGAGACACAGTGTGTGGGGAAAGGGAGACACCGTGTGTGAGGATGGGGAGACACAGTGTGTGGGAACGGGGAGATACAGTGTGTGGGGAAAGGGAGACACAGTTTGTGGGAACGGGGAGATACAGTGTGTGGGGAAAGGGGAGAAACAGTGTGTGGGGAACGGGAGACACACTGTGTGAGGAAGGGGAGACACAGTGTGTGGGGAAAGGGAGACACAGTGTGTGAGGACGGGGAGACACAGTGAGGGGAAAGGGGGACACAGTGTGTGGAGAAAGGGAGACACAGTGTGTGAGGATGGGGAGACACAGTGAGGGGAAAGGGAGACACAGTGTTTGAGGACGGGGAGACACAGTGTGTGGGAAAAGGAGACACAGTGTGTGAGGATGGGGAGACACAGTGAGGGGAAAGGGAGACACAGTGTTTGAGGACGGGGAGACACAGTGTGTGGGGAAAGGGAGACACCGTGTGTGGGGAAAGGGAGACACCGTGTGTGGGGAAAGAGAGACACAGTGTGTGGGAACGGGGAGATACAGTGAGTGGGGAAAGGGAGACACAGTGTGTGGGAACGGGGAGATACAGTGTGTGGGGAAAGGGAGACACCGTGTGTGGGGAAAGAGAGACACCGTGTGTGAGGACGGGGAGACACAGTGTGTGGGGAAAGGGAGACACCGTGTGTGAGGACGGGGAGACACATTGAGGGGAAAGGGAGACACAGTGTGTGGGGAAAGGGAGACACAGTGTGTGAGGACGGGGAGACACAGTGAGGGGAAAGGGAGACACAGTGAGAGGAAAGGGAGACACGGTGTGTGAGGACGGGGAGACACAATGTTTGAGGATGGGGAGACACAGTGTGTGGGAACGGAGAGATACAGTGTGTGGTGAAAGGGAGACACAGTGTGTGGGGAAAGGGAGACACCGTGTGTGGGGAAAGAGAGACACAGTGTGTGGGAACGGGGAGATACAGTGTGTGGGGAGAGGGAGACACCGTGTGTG
Organism: Hemitrygon akajei; assembly: GCF_048418815.1. Lineage (NCBI taxonomy): Eukaryota > Metazoa > Chordata > Chondrichthyes > Myliobatiformes > Dasyatidae > Hemitrygon > Hemitrygon akajei. Next base: position 95,243,732 of record NC_133126.1, read on the forward strand.
GGAACGGGGAGATATAGTGTGTGGGGAAAGGGAGACACCGTGTGTGGGGAAAGAGAGACACAGTGTGTGGGAACGGGGAGACACAGTGAGGGGAAAGGGAGACACAGTGTGTGAGGACGGGGAGATACAGTGTGTGGGGAAAGGGAGACACAGTGTGTGGGGAAAGGGAGACACAGTGTGTGAGGACGGGGAGACACCGTGTGTGAGGACGGGGAGACACAGTGAGGGGAAAGGGAGACACAGTGTGTGAGGACAGGGAGACACAGTGTGTGAGGACAGAGAGACACAGTGTGTGGGGACAGGGAGACACAGTGTGTGGGGACAGGGAGACACAGTGTGTGAGGGGAAAGGGAGACACAGTGTGTGGGGAAAGGGGAGACACAGTGTGTGAGGACAGAGAGACACAGTGTGTGAGGACAGGGAGACACAGTGTGTGAGGACAGAGAGACACAGTGTGTGGGGACAGGGAGACACAGTGTGTGGGGAACGGGGAGACACCGTGTGTGGGGAACGGGGAGACACCGTGTGTGGGGAACGAGAGACACAGTGTTTGAGGATGGGGAGACACAGTGTGTGGGGACGGGGAGACACAGTGTGTGAGGACGGGGAGACACAGTGTGGGGAAAGTGAGACACAGAGTGTGAGGACGGGGAGGCACAGTGTTTGAGGATGGGGAGACACAGTATGTGGGGAAAGGGAGACACCGTGTGTGGGGAAAGAGAGACACAGTGTGTGAGGACGGGGTGACACAGTGTGTGAGGACGGGGAGACACTGTGTGTGGGGAACGGGGAGACATGGTGTGTGGGGAACGGGGAGACACGGTGTGTGGGGAAAGGGAGACACCGTGTGAGGGGAAAGAGAGACACAGTGTGTGGGAATGGGGAGATACAGTGTGTGGGGAAAGGGAGACACCGTGTGTGGGGATGGGGAGACACAGTGTGTGGGAACGGGGAGATACAGTGTGTGGGGAAAGGGAGACACAGTGTGTGGGAACGGGGAGATACAGTGTGTGGGGAAAGGGGAGACACAGTATGTGGGGAAAGGGGAGACACAGTATGTGGGGAAAGGGAGACACCGTGTGTGAGGACGGGGATACACCGTGAGGGGAAAGGGAGACATACTGTGTGAGGACGGGGAGACACAGTGTGTGGGGAAAGGGAGACACAGTGTGTGAGGACGGGGAGACACAGTGAGGGGAAAGGGAGACACAGTGTGTGAGGAAAGGGAGACACAGTGTGTGAGGACGGGGAGACACAGTGTGTGGGAAACGGGGAGATACAGTGTGTGGGGAAAGAGAGACACAGTGTGTGGGAACGGGGAGATATAGTGTGTGGGGAAAGGGAGACACCGTGTGTGGGGAAAGAGAGACACAGTGTGTGGGAACGGGGAGATACCGTGTGTGGGGAAAGGGAGACACAGTGTGTGAGGACGGGAAGACACAGTGAGGGGAAAGGGAGACACAGTGAGGGGAAAGGGAGACACAGTGTGTGAGGACGGGGAGACACAGTGAGGGGAAAGGGAGACACAGTGAGGGGAAAGGGAGACACAGTGTGTGAGGACGGGGAGACACAATGTTTGAGGATGGGGTGACACAGTGTGTGGGAACGGAGAGATACAGTGTGTGGGGAAAGGGAGACAGAGTGTGTGGGGAAAGGGAGACACCGTGTGTGGGGAAAGAGAGACACAGTGTGTGGGGAAAGAGAGACACAGTGTGTGAGGACGGGGAGACACCGTGTGTGAGGACGGGGAGACAGATTGAGGGGAAAGGGAGACACCGTGTGTGGGGAAAGAGAGACACAGTGTCTGAAGACGGGGAGACACAGTGTGTGGGAAAAGGGGAGACACAGTGTGTGAGGACGGGGAGACACTGTGTGTGGGGAACGGGGAGATACAGTGTGTGGGGAAAGGGAGACACCGTGTGTGGGGAAAGAGAGACACAGTGTGTGGGAACGGGGAGACACAGTGTGTGAGGACGGGGAGACACAGTGTGTGGGGAAAGGGAGACACAGTGTGTGGGGAAAGGGAGACACAGTGTGTGGGAACGGGGAGACACAGTGTGTGGGAACGGGGAGACACAGTGTGTGGGGAAAGGGAGACACAGTGTGTGGGGAATGGGAGACACAGTGTGTGGGGAAAGGGAGACACAGTGTGTCAGGATGGGGAGACAGTGTGTGGGAACGGGGAGATACAGTGTGTGGGAACGGGGAGATACAGTGTGTGGGAACAGGGAGAAACAGTGTGTGGGGAAAGGAGAGACACAGTGTGTGAGGAAAGGGGAGACACAGTGTGTGAGGACGGGGAGACACAGTGTGTGGGGAAAGGGAGACACTGTGTGGGGAAAGGGAGACACAGTGTGTGGGGAAAGGGGAGACACAGTGTGTGGGGAACGGGAGACACAGTGTGTGAAGACGGGGAGACACAGTGTGTGGGGAACGGGAGACACAGTGTGTGGGGAACGGGAGACACAGTGTGTGGGGAAAGGGGAGACACAGTGTGTGGGGAACGGGAAACATAGTGTGTCAGGATGGGGAGACAGTGTGTGGGAACGGGGAGATACAGTGTGTGCGAACAGGGAGATACAGTGTGTGGGGAAAGGGAGACATAGTGTGTGAGGACGGGGAGACACAGTGAGGGGAAAGGGAGACACAGTGTGTGAGGAAAGGGAGACACATTGTGTGAGGACGGGGAGACACAGCGTGTGAGGACGGGGAGACACAGTGAGGGGAAAGGGAGACACAGTGTGTGGAGAAAGGGAGACACAGTGTGCGAGGACGGGGAGACACAGTGAGGGGAAAGGGGGACACAGTGTGTGGAGAAAGGGAGACACAGTGTGTGAGGATGGGGAGACACAGTGAGGGGAAAGGGAGACACAGTGTTTGAGGACGGGGAGACACAGTGTGTGGGAAAAGGGGAGATACAGTGTGTGGGGAAAGGGAGACACCGTGTGTGGGGAAAGGGAGACACCGTGTGTGGGGAAAGAGAGACACAGTGTGTGGGAACGGGGAGATACAGTGTGTGGGGAAAGGGAGACACAGTGTGTGGGAACGGGGAGATACAGTGTGTGGGGAAAGGGAGACACCGTGTGTGGGGAAAGAGAGACACCGTGTGTGAGGACGGGGAGACACAGTGTGTGGGGAAAGGGAGACACCGTGTGTGAGGACGGGGAGACACATTGAGGGGAAAGGGAGACACAGTGTGTGGGGAAAGGGAGACAGAGTGTGTGAGGACGGGGAGACACAGTGAGGGGAAAGGGAGACACAGTGAGAGGAAAGGGAGACACGGTGTGTGAGGACGGGGAGACACAATGTTTGAGGATGGGGAGACACAGTGTGTGGGAACGGAGAGATACAGTGTGTGGTGAAAGGGAGACACAGTGTGTGGGGAAAGGGAGACACTGTGTGTGGGGAAAGAGAGACACAGTGTGTGGGAACGGGGAGATACAGTGTGTGGGGAAAGGGAGACACCGTGTGTGAGGACGGGGAGACACATTGAGGGGAAAGGGAGACACAGTGAGGGGAAAGGGAGACACAGTGTGTGAGGACGGGGAGACACAATGTTTGAGGATGGGGAGACACAGTGTGTGGGAACGGAGAGATACAGTGTGTGGGGCAAGGGAGACACAGTGTGTGGGGAAAGGGCGACACCGTGTGTGAGGATGGGGAGACACAGTGAGGGGAAAGGGAGATACAGTGTGTGGGGAATGGGAGATACAGTGTGTGAGGACGGGGAGACACAGTGTGTGAGGACGGGGAGACACAGTGTGTGGGGAAAGGGAGACACAGTGTGTGGGAACGGGGAGACACAGTGTGTGGGAACGGGGAGACACAGTGTGTGGGGAAAGGGAGACACAGTGTGTAGGGAATGGGAGACACAGTGTGTGGGGAAAGGGAGACACAGTGTGTCAGGATGGGGAGACAGTGTGTGGGAACGGGGAGATACATTGTGTGGGAACGGGGAGATACAGTGTGTGGGAACAGGGAGAAACAGTGTGTGGGGAAAGGAGAGACACAGTGTGTGAGGAAAGGGGAGACACAGTGTGTGAGGACGGGGAGACACAGTGTGTGGGGAAAGGGAGACACTGTGTGGGGAAAGGGAGACACAGTGTGTGGGGAAAGGGGAGACACAGTGTGTGGGGAACGGGAGACACAGTGTGTGAAGACGGGGAGACACAGTGTGTGGGGAACGGGAGACACAGTGTGTGGGGAACGGGAGACACAGTGTGTGGGGAAAGGGGAGACACAGTGTGTGGGGTACGGGAGACATAGTGTGTCAGGATGGGGAGACAGTGTGTGGGAACGGGGAGATACAGTGTGTGCGAACAGGGAGATACAGTGTGTGGGGAAAGGGAGACATAGTGTGTGAGGACGGGGAGACACAGTGAGGGGAAAGGGAGACACAGTGTGTGAGGAAAGGGAGACACATTGTGTGAGGACGGGGAGACACAGCGTGTGAGGACGGGGAGACACAGTGAGGGGAAAGGGAGACACAGTGTGTGGAGAAAGGGAGACACAGTGTGTGGAGAAAGGGAGACACAGTGTGTGAGGATGGGGAGACACAGTGAGGGGAAAGGGAGACACAGTGTTTGAGGACGGGGAGACACAGTGTGTGGGAAAAGGGGAGATACAGTGTGTGGGGAAAGGGAGACACCGTGTGTGGGGAAAGGGAGACACCGTGTGTGGGGAAAGAGAGACACAGTGTGTGGGAACGGGGAGATACAGTGTGTGGGGAAAGGGAGACACAGTGTGTGGGAACGGGGAGATACAGTGTGTGGGGAAAGGGAGACACCGTGTGTGGGGAAAGAGAGACACCGTGTGTGAGGACGGGGAGACACAGTGTGTGGGGAAAGGGAGACACCGTGTGTGAGGACGGGGAGACACATTGAGGGGAAAGGGAGACACAGTGTGTGGGGAAAGGGAGACAGAGTGTGTGAGGACGGGGAGACACAGTGAGGGGAAAGGGAGACACAGTGAGAGGAAAGGGAGACACGGTGTGTGAGGACGGGGAGACACAATGTTTGAGGATGGGGAGACACAGTGTGTGGGAACGGAGAGATACAGTGTGTGGTGAAAGGGAGACACAGTGTGTGGGGAAAGGGAGACACTGTGTGTGGGGAAAGAGAGACACAGTGTGTGGGAACGGGGAGATACAGTGTGTGGGGAAAGGGAGACACCGTGTGTGAGGACGGGGAGACACATTGAGGGGAAAGGGAGACACAGTGAGGGGAAAGGGAGACACAGTGTGTGAGGACGGGGAGACACAATGTTTGAGGATGGGGAGACACAGTGTGTGGGAACGGAGAGATACTGTGTGTGGGGCAAGGGAGACACAGTGTGTGGGGAAAGGGAGACACAGTGTGTGGGAACGGAGAGATACAGTGTGTGGGGAAAGGGCGACACCGTGTGTGAGGATGGGGAGACACAGTGAGGGGAAAGGGAGATACAGTGTGTGAGGATGGGGAGACACAGTGAGGGGAAAGGGAGACACAGTGTGTGGAGAAAGGGAGATACAGTGTGTGGGGAAAGGGAGACACAGTGTGTGAGGACGGGGAGACACAGTGAGGGGAAAGGGAGACACAGTGAGGGGAAAGGGAGACACAGTGTGTGAGGACGGGGAGACACAATGTTTGAGGATGGGGAGACACAGTGTGTGGGAACGGGGAGACACAGTGTGTGGGGAAAGGGAGACACCGTGTGTGAGGACGGGGAGACACAGTGAGGGGAAAGGGAGATACAGTGTGTGGGGAAAGGGAGATACAGTGTGTGAGGACGGGGAGACACAGTGAGGGGAAATGGAGACACAGTGACGGGAAAGGGAGACACAGTGTGTGAGGACGGGGAGACACAATGTTTGAGGATGGGGAGACACAGTGTGTGGGAACGGAGAGATACAGTGTGTGGTGAAAGGGAGACACAGTGTGTGGGGAAAGGGAGACACCGTGTGTGGGGAAAGAGAGACACAGTGTGTGGGAACGGGGAGATACAGTGTGTGGGGAAAGGGAGACACCGTGTGTGAGGACGGGGAGACACATTGAGGGGAAAGGGAGATACAGTGTGTGGGGAAAGGGAGACACAGTGTGTGAGGACGGGGAGACACAGTGAGGGGAAAGGGAGACACAGTGTGTGGGGAAAGGGAGATACAGTGTGTGGGGAAAGGGAGATACAGTGTGTGGGGAAAGGGAGACACAGTGTGTGAGGACGAGGAGACACAATGTTTGAGAATGGGGAGACACAGTGTGTGGGTACGGAGAGATACAGTGTGTGGGGAAAGGGAGACACAGTGTGTGAGGACGAGGAGACACAATGTTTGAGAAAGGGGAGACACAGTGTGTGGGTACGGAGAGATACAGTGTGTGGGGAAAGGGAGACACAGTGTGTGAGGACGGGGAGACACAGTGAGGGGAAAGGGAGACACAGTGTGTGAGGAAAGGGAGACACATTGTGTGAGGACGGGGAGACACAGCGTGTGAGGACGGGGAGACACAGAGAGGGGAAAGGGAGACACAGTGTGTGGAGAAAGGGAGACACAGTGTGCGAGGACGGGGAGACACAGTGAGGGGAAAGGGGGACACAGTGTGTGGAGAAAGGGAGACACAGTGTGTGAGGATGGGGAGACACAGTGAGGGGAAAGGGAGACACAGTGTTTGAGGACGGGGAGACACAGTGTGTGGGAAAAGGGGAGATACAGTGTGTGGGGAAAGGGAGACACCGTGTGTGGGGAAAGGGAGACACCGTGTGTGGGGAAAGAGAGACACAGTGTGTGGGAACGGGGAGATACAGTGTGTGGGGAAAGGGAGACACAGTGTGTGGGAACGGGGAGATACAGTGTGTGGGGAAAGGGAGACACCGTGTGTGGGGAAAGAGAGACACCGTGTGTGAGGACGGGGAGACACAGTGTGTGGGGAAAGGGAGACACCGTGTGTGAGGACGGGGAGACACATTGAGGGGAAAGGGAGACACAGTGTGTGGGGAAAGGGAGACACAGTGTGTGAGGACGGGGAGACACAGTGAGGGGAAAGGGAGACACAGTGAGAGGAAAGGGAGACACGGTGTGTGAGGACGGGGAGACACAATGTTTGAGGATGGGGAGACACAGTGTGTGGGAACGGAGAGATACAGTGTGTGGTGAAAGGGAGACACAGTGTGTGGGGAAAGGGAGACACTGTGTGTGGGGAAAGAGAGACACAGTGTGTGGGAACGGGGAGATACAGTGTGTGGGGAAAGGGAGACACCGTGTGTGAGGACGGGGAGACACATTGAGGGGAAAGGGAGACACAGTGAGGGGAAAGGGAGACACAGTGTGTGAGGACGGGGAGACACAATGTTTGAGGATGGGGAGACACAGTGTGTGGGAACGGAGAGATACTGTGTGTGGGGCAAGGGAGACACAGTGTGTGGGGAAAGGGAGACACAGTGTGTGGGAACGGAGAGATACAGTGTGTGGGGAAAGGGCGACACCGTGTGTGAGGATGGGGAGACACAGTGAGGGGAAAGGGAGATACAGTGTGTGGGGAATGGGAGATACAGTGTGTGAGGATGGGAAGACACAGTGAGGGGAAAGGGAGACACAGTGTGTGGAGAAAGGGAGATACAGTGTGTGGGGAAAGGGAGACACAGTGTGTGAGGACGGGGAGACACAGTGAGGGGAAAGGGAGACACAGTGAGGGGAAAGGGAGACACAGTGTGTGAGGACGGGGAGACACAATGTTTGAGGATGGGGAGACACAGTGTGTGTGAACGGGGAGACACAGTGTGTGGGGAAAGGGAGACACCGTGTGTGAGGACGGGGAGACACAGTGAGGGGAAAGGGAGATACAGTGTGTGGGGAAAGGGAGATACAGTGTGTGAGGACGGGGAGACACAGTGAGGGGAAATGGAGACACAGTGAGGGGAAAGGGAGACACAGTGTGTGAGGACGGGGAGACACAATGTTTGAGGATGGGGAGACACAGTGTGTGGGAACGGAGAGATACAGTGTGTGGTGAAAGGGAGACACAGTGTGTGGGGAAAGGGAGACACCGTGTGTGAGGACAGGGAGACACAGTGAGGGGAAATGGAGACACAGTGAGGGGAAAGGGAGACACAGTGTGTGAGGACGGGGAGACACAATGTTTGAGGATGGGGAGACACAGTGTGTGGGAACGGAGAGATACTGTGTGTGGGGCAAGGGAGACACAGTGTGTGGGGAAAGGGAGACACAGTGTGTGGGAACGGAGAGATACAGTGTGTGGGGAAAGGGCGACACCGTGTGTGAGGATGGGGAGACACAGTGAGGGGAAAGGGAGATACAGTGTGTGGGGAATGGGAGATACAGTGTGTGAGGATGGGAAGACACAGTGAGGGGAAAGGGAGACACAGTGTGTGGAGAAAGGGAGATACAGTGTGTGGGGAAAGGGAGACACAGTGTGTGAGGACGGGGAGACACAGTGAGGGGAAAGGGAGACACAGTGAGGGGAAAGGGAGACACAGTGTGTGAGGACGGGGAGACACAATGTTTGAGGATGGGGAGACACAGTGTGTGGGAACGGGGAGACACAGTGTGTGGGGAAAGGGAGACACCGTGTGTGAGGACGGGGAGACACAGTGAGGGGAAAGGGAGATACAGTGTGTGGGGAAAGGGAGATACAGTGTGTGAGGACGGGGAGACACAGTGAGGGGAAATGGAGACACAGTGAGGGGAAAGGGAGACACAGTGTGTGAGGACGGGGAGACACAATGTTTGAGGATGGGGAGACACAGTGTGTGGGAACGGAGAGATACAATGTGTGGTGAAAGGGAGACACAGTGTGTGGGGAAAGGGAGACACCGTGTGTGGGGAAAGAGAGACACTGTGTGTGGGAACGGGGAGATACAGTGTGTGGGGAAAGGGAGACACCGTGTGTGAGGACGGGGAGACACATTGAGGGGAAAGGGAGATACAGTGTGTGGGGAAAGGGAGATACAGTGTGTGAGGACGGGGAGACACAGTGAGGGGAAATGGAGACACAGTGACGGGAAAGGGAGACACAGTGTGTGAGGACGGGGAGACACAATGTTTGAGGATGGGGAGACACAGTGTGTGGGAACGGAGAGATACAGTGTGTGGTGAAAGGGAGACACAGTGTGTGGGGAAAGGGAGACACCGTGTGTGGGGAAAGAGAGACACAGTGTGTGGGAACGGGGAGATACAGTGTGTGGGGAAAGGGAGACACCGTGTGTGAGGACGGGGAGACACATTGAGGGGAAAGGGAGATACAGTGTGTGGGGAAAGGGAGACACAGTGTGTGAGGACGGGGAGACACAGTGAGGGGAAAGGGAGACACAGTGTGTGGGGAAAGGGAGATACAGTGTGTGGGGAAAGGGAGATACAGTGTGTGGGGAAAGGGAGACACAGTGTGTGAGGACGAGGAGACACAATGTTTGAGAATGGGGAGACACAGTGTGTGGGTACGGAGAGATACAGTGTGTGGGGAAAGGGAGACACAGTGTGTGAGGACGGGGAGACACAGTGTGGGGAAAGGGAGACACAGTGTGTGAGGACGGGGAGACACAGTGTGTGGGAAAAGGGGAGACACAGTGTGTGGGGAAAGGAGAGACACAGTGTGTGGGGAAAGGGGAGATACAGTGTGTCAGGACGGGGAGACACAGTGTGTGGGGAAAGGGAGACACAGTGTGTGAGGACGGGGAGACACAATGTTTGAGGATGGGGAGACACAGTGTGTGGGGAAAGGGGAGACACAGTGTGTCAGGACGGGGAGACACAGTGTGGGGAAAGGGAGACACAGTGTGTGGGAACGGGGAGATACAGTGTCTGGGAACAGGGAGATACAGTGTGTGGGGAAAGAAGAGACACAGTGTGTCAGGACGGGGAGACACAGTGTGTGAGGACGGGGAGACACAGTGTGTGGGGAAAGGGAGACACCGTGTGTGAGGACGGGGAGACACATTGAGTGGAAAGGGAGACACAGTGTGTGGGGAAAGGGAGACACAGTGTGTGAGGACGGGGAGACACAGTGTGTGGGAACGGGGAGATACAGTGTCTGGGAACAGGGAGATACAGTGTGTGGGGAAATAAGAGACACAGTGTGTCAGGACGGGGAGACACAGTGTGTGAGGACGGGGAGACACAGTGTGTGGGGAAAGGGAGACACCGTGTGTGAGGACGGGGAGACACATTGAGTGGAAAGGGAGACACAGTGTGTGGGGAAAGGGAGACACAGTGTGTGAGGACGGGGAGACACAGTGAGGGGAAAGGGAGACACAGTGAGGGGAAAGGGAGACACGGTGTGTGAGGACAGGGAGACACAATGTTTGAGGATGGGGAGACACAGTGTGTGGGAACGGAGAGATACAGTGTGTGGTGAAAGGGAGACACAGTGTGTGGGGAAAGGGAGACACCGTGTGTGGGGAAAGAGAGACACAGTGTGTGGGAATGGGGAGATACAGTGTGTGGGGAAACGGAGACACCGTGTGTGAGGACGGGGAGACACATTGAGGGGAAAGGGAGATACAGTGTGTGGGGAAAGGGAGACACAGTGTGTGAGGACGGGGAGACACAATTTTTGAGGATGGGGAGACACAGTGTGTGGGAACGGGGAGATACAGTGTGTGGGGAAAGGGAGACAACGTGTGTGAGGACGGGGAGACACATTGAGGGGAAAGGGAGATACAGTGTGTGGGGAAAGGGAGACACAGTGTGTGGGGACGGGGAGACACAGTGAGGAGAAAGGGAGACACAGTGAGGGGAAAGGGAGACACAGTGTGTGAGGACGGGGAGACACAGAGTGTGGGAAAAGGGGAGACACAGTGTGTGAGGACGGGGAGACACTGTGTGTGGGGAACGGGGAGACATGGTGTGTGGGGAACGGGGAGACACGGTGTGTGGGTAAAGGGAGACATGGTGGGTGAGGACGGGGAGACACGGTGTGTGTGGACAGGGAGTCAGAGTGTGTGGGAACCGCGAGAGACAGTGTGTGGGGACAGGGAGACACCGTGTGTGAGGACGGGGAGACACAGTGAGGGGAAAGGGAGACACAGTGTGTGAGGACGGGGAGACTCAATGTTTGAGGATGGGGAGACACAGTGTGTGGGAACGGAGAGATACAGTGTGTGGGGAAAGGGAGACACAGTGTGCGGGGAAAGGGAGACACAGTGTGTGGGGACGGGGTGACACAGTGTGTGGGGACGGGGAGACGCAGTGTGTGGGGACGGGGAGATACAGTGTGTGGGGAAAGGGAGACACAGTGTGCGAGGACGGGGAGAAACAGTGAGGGGAAAGGGAGACACAGTGTGTGAGGACGGGGAGACACAGTGAGGGGAAAGGGAGACACAGTGTGTGAGGACGGGGAGGCACAGTGTTTGAGGATGGGGAGACACAGTGTGTGGGGAAAGGGAGACACCGTGTGTGGGGAAAGAGAGACACAGTGTGTGAAGACGGGGAGACACAGTGTGTGGGAAAAGGGAGACACCGTGTGTGGGGAAAGAGAGACACAGTGTGTGAAGACGGGGAGACACAGTGTGGGGAAAGCGAGACACAGTGTGTTAGGACGGGGAGACACAGTGTGTGGGGAAAGGGAGACACCGTGTGTGGGGAAAGAGAGACACTGTGTGTGAAGACGGGGAGACACAGTGTGTGGGAAAAGGGGAGACACAGTGTGTGAGGACGGGGAGACACTGTGTGTGGGAACGGGGAGACATGGTGTGTGGGGAACGGGGAGACACGGTGTGTGGGTAAAGGGGAGACATTGGGGGTGAGGACGGGGAGACACGGTGTATGAGGACGGCGAGACACGGTGGGTGAGGACGGAGAGACACGGTGGGTGAGGACCGGGAGACACTGTGTGGGGACGGGGAGACACAGTGTGTGTGGACGGTGTGGAGAACTACATATACCTGTCTGAACACGCCCCCTGCTGACTGCTCCTGTGGCTCCTCCCACAGACCCCGGTATAAAGGCGATTGAGGTCTGAGCCCGGTCTCTCTGTCTCCAGGATGTAGTAAGGTGGTCAACCACTGCTCGTTCCCTCTTCCAGTCAATAAAAGCCGATATCTCGCCTTTACGTCTCAGAGAGAGTTACTGATGGTGAATCAGACGGGGAGACACTGTGTGGGACAAGGGGAGACATAGTGTGTGAGGAAAGAGATACACATTGTGTGGGAACGGGGAGATACAGTGTGTGGGGAAAGGGAGACACAGTGTGTGGGGAAAGGGAGACAGTGTGTGGGGACGGGGAGACACTGTGTGTGGACGGTGTGGAGAACTACATATACCTGTCTGGATACGCACCCTGCTGACTGCTCCTGTGGCTCCTCCCACAGACCCCGGTATAAAGGCGATTGAGGTCTGAGCCCGGTCTCTCTGTCTCCAGGATGTAGTAAGGTGGTCAACCACTGCTCGTTCCTTCTTCCAGTCAATAAAAGCCGATATCTCGCCTTTACGTCTCAGAGAGAGTTACTGATGGTGAATCAGACGGGGAGACACTGTGTGGGACAAGGGGAGACATAGTGTGTGAGGAAAGAGATACACCGTGTGTGGGAACGGGGAGATACAGTGTGTGGGGGAAAGGGGGACACAGTGTGTGAGGACGGGGATACACTGTGTGTGGGGAAAGGGAGACACCGTGTGTGAGGATGGGGAGACACAGTGTGTGGGAACGGGGAGATACAGTGTGTGGGGAAAGGGAGACACAGTTTGTGGGAACGGGGAGATACAGTGTGTGGGGAAAGGGGAGAAACAGTGTGTGGGGAACGGGAGACACACTGTGTGAGGAAGGGGAGACACAGTGTGTGGGGAAAGGGAGACACAGTGTGTGGGGACAGGGAGACACAGTGTGTGGGGAAAGGGAGACACCGTGTGTGAGGATGGGGAGACACAGTGTGTGGGAACGGGGAGATACAGTGTGTGGGGAAAGGGAGACACAGTTTGTGGGAACGGGGAGATACAGTGTGTGGGGAAAGGGGAGAAACAGTGTGTGGGGAACGGGAGACACACTGTGTGAGGAAGGGGAGACACAGTGTGTGGGGAAAGGGAGACACAGTGTGTGAGGACGGGGAGACACAGTGAGGGGAAAGGGGGACACAGTGTGTGGAGAAAGGGAGACACAGTGTGTGAGGATGGGGAGACACAGTGAGGGGAAAGGGAGACACAGTGTTTGAGGACGGGGAGACACAGTGTGTGGGAAAAGGAGACACAGTGTGTGAGGATGGGGAGACACAGTGAGGGGAAAGGGAGACACAGTGTTTGAGGACGGGGAGACACAGTGTGTGGGGAAAGGGAGACACCGTGTGTGGGGAAAGGGAGACACCGTGTGTGGGGAAAGAGAGACACAGTGTGTGGGAACGGGGAGATACAGTGAGTGGGGAAAGGGAGACACAGTGTGTGGGAACGGGGAGATACAGTGTGTGGGGAAAGGGAGACACCGTGTGTGGGGAAAGAGAGACACCGTGTGTGAGGACGGGGAGACACAGTGTGTGGGGAAAGGGAGACACCGTGTGTGAGGACGGGGAGACACATTGAGGGGAAAGGGAGACACAGTGTGTGGGGAAAGGGAGACACAGTGTGTGAGGACGGGGAGACACAGTGAGGGGAAAGGGAGACACAGTGAGAGGAAAGGGAGACACGGTGTGTGAGGACGGGGAGACACAATGTTTGAGGATGGGGAGACACAGTGTGTGGGAACGGAGAGATACAGTGTGTGGTGAAAGGGAGACACAGTGTGTGGGGAAAGGGAGACACCGTGTGTGGGGAAAGAGAGACACAGTGTGTGGGAACGGGGAGATACAGTGTGTGGGGAGAGGGAGACACCGTGTGTGGGAACGGGGAGATATAGTGTGTGGGGAAAGGGAGACACCGTGTGTGGGGAAAGAGAGACACAGTGTGTGGGAACGGGGAGACACAGTGAGGGGAAAGGGAGACACAGTGTGTGAGGACGGGGAGATACAGTGTGTGGGGAAAGGGAGACACAGTGTGTGGGGAAAGGGAGACACAGTGTGTGAGGACGGGGAGACACCGTGTGTGAGGACGGGGAGACACAGTGAGGGGAAAGGGAGACACAGTGTGTGAGGACAGGGAGACACAGTGTGTGAGGACAGAGAGACACAGTGTGTGGGGACAGGGAGACACAGTGTGTGGGGACAGGGAGACACAGTGTGTGAGGGGAAAGGGAGACACAGTGTGTGGGGAAAGGGGAGACACAGTGTGTGAGGACAGAGAGACACAGTGTGTGAGGACAGGGAGACACAGTGTGTGAGGACAGAGAGACACAGTGTGTGGGGACAGGGAGACACAGTGTGTGGGGAACGGGGAGACACCGTGTGTGGGGAACGGGGAGACACCGTGTGTGGGGAACGAGAGACACAGTGTTTGAGGATGGGGAGACACAGTGTGTGGGGACGGGGAGACACAGTGTGTGAGGACGGGGAGACACAGTGTGGGGAAAGTGAGACACAGAGTGTGAGGACGGGGAGGCACAGTGTTTGAGGATGGGGAGACACAGTATGTGGGGAAAGGGAGACACCGTGTGTGGGGAAAGAGAGACACAGTGTGTGAGGACGGGGTGACACAGTGTGTGAGGACGGGGAGACACTGTGTGTGGGGAACGGGGAGACATGGTGTGTGGGGAACGGGGAGACACGGTGTGTGGGGAAAGGGAGACACCGTGTGAGGGGAAAGAGAGACACAGTGTGTGGGAATGGGGAGATACAGTGTGTGGGGAAAGGGAGACACCGTGTGTGGGGATGGGGAGACACAGTGTGTGGGAACGGGGAGATACAGTGTGTGGGGAAAGGGAGACACAGTGTGTGGGAACGGGGAGATACAGTGTGTGGGGAAAGGGGAGACACAGTATGTGGGGAAAGGGGAGACACAGTATGTGGGGAAAGGGAGACACCGTGTGTGAGGACGGGGATACACCGTGAGGGGAAAGGGAGACATACTGTGTGAGGACGGGGAGACACAGTGTGTGGGGAAAGGGAGACACAGTGTGTGAGGACGGGGAGACACAGTGAGGGGAAAGGGAGACACAGTGTGTGAGGAAAGGGAGACACAGTGTGTGAGGACGGGGAGACACAGTGTGTGGGAAACGGGGAGATACAGTGTGTGGGGAAAGAGAGACACAGTGTGTGGGAACGGGGAGATATAGTGTGTGGGGAAAGGGAGACACCGTGTGTGGGGAAAGAGAGACACAGTGTGTGGGAACGGGGAGATACCGTGTGTGGGGAAAGGGAGACACAGTGTGTGAGGACGGGAAGACACAGTGAGGGGAAAGGGAGACACAGTGAGGGGAAAGGGAGACACAGTGTGTGAGGACGGGGAGACACAGTGAGGGGAAAGGGAGACACAGTGAGGGGAAAGGGAGACACAGTGTGTGAGGACGGGGAGACACAATGTTTGAGGATGGGGTGACACAGTGTGTGGGAACGGAGAGATACAGTGTGTGGGGAAAGGGAGACAGAGTGTGTGGGGAAAGGGAGACACCGTGTGTGGGGAAAGAGAGACACAGTGTGTGGGGAAAGAGAGACACAGTGTGTGAGGACGGGGAGACACCGTGTGTGAGGACGGGGAGACAGATTGAGGGGAAAGGGAGACACCGTGTGTGGGGAAAGAGAGACACAGTGTCTGAAGACGGGGAGACACAGTGTGTGGGAAAAGGGGAGACACAGTGTGTGAGGACGGGGAGACACTGTGTGTGGGGAACGGGGAGATACAGTGTGTGGGGAAAGGGAGACACCGTGTGTGGGGAAAGAGAGACACAGTGTGTGGGAACGGGGAGACACAGTGTGTGAGGACGGGGAGACACAGTGTGTGGGGAAAGGGAGACACAGTGTGTGGGGAAAGGGAGACACAGTGTGTGGGAACGGGGAGACACAGTGTGTGGGAACGGGGAGACACAGTGTGTGGGGAAAGGGAGACACAGTGTGTGGGGAATGGGAGACACAGTGTGTGGGGAAAGGGAGACACAGTGTGTCAGGATGGGGAGACAGTGTGTGGGAACGGGGAGATACAGTGTGTGGGAACGGGGAGATACAGTGTGTGGGAACAGGGAGAAACAGTGTGTGGGGAAAGGAGAGACACAGTGTGTGAGGAAAGGGGAGACACAGTGTGTGAGGACGGGGAGACACAGTGTGTGGGGAAAGGGAGACACTGTGTGGGGAAAGGGAGACACAGTGTGTGGGGAAAGGGGAGACACAGTGTGTGGGGAACGGGAGACACAGTGTGTGAAGACGGGGAGACACAGTGTGTGGGGAACGGGAGACACAGTGTGTGGGGAACGGGAGACACAGTGTGTGGGGAAAGGGGAGACACAGTGTGTGGGGAACGGGAAACATAGTGTGTCAGGATGGGGAGACAGTGTGTGGGAACGGGGAGATACAGTGTGTGCGAACAGGGAGATACAGTGTGTGGGGAAAGGGAGACATAGTGTGTGAGGACGGGGAGACACAGTGAGGGGAAAGGGAGACACAGTGTGTGAGGAAAGGGAGACACATTGTGTGAGGACGGGGAGACACAGCGTGTGAGGACGGGGAGACACAGTGAGGGGAAAGGGAGACACAGTGTGTGGAGAAAGGGAGACACAGTGTGCGAGGACGGGGAGACACAGTGAGGGGAAAGGGGGACACAGTGTGTGGAGAAAGGGAGACACAGTGTGTGAGGATGGGGAGACACAGTGAGGGGAAAGGGAGACACAGTGTTTGAGGACGGGGAGACACAGTGTGTGGGAAAAGGGGAGATACAGTGTGTGGGGAAAGGGAGACACCGTGTGTGGGGAAAGGGAGACACCGTGTGTGGGGAAAGAGAGACACAGTGTGTGGGAACGGGGAGATACAGTGTGTGGGGAAAGGGAGACACAGTGTGTGGGAACGGGGAGATACAGTGTGTGGGGAAAGGGAGACACCGTGTGTGGGGAAAGAGAGACACCGTGTGTGAGGACGGGGAGACACAGTGTGTGGGGAAAGGGAGACACCGTGTGTGAGGACGGGGAGACACATTGAGGGGAAAGGGAGACACAGTGTGTGGGGAAAGGGAGACAGAGTGTGTGAGGACGGGGAGACACAGTGAGGGGAAAGGGAGACACAGTGAGAGGAAAGGGAGACACGGTGTGTGAGGACGGGGAGACACAATGTTTGAGGATGGGGAGACACAGTGTGTGGGAACGGAGAGATACAGTGTGTGGTGAAAGGGAGACACAGTGTGTGGGGAAAGGGAGACACTGTGTGTGGGGAAAGAGAGACACAGTGTGTGGGAACGGGGAGATACAGTGTGTGGGGAAAGGGAGACACCGTGTGTGAGGACGGGGAGACACATTGAGGGGAAAGGGAGACACAGTGAGGGGAAAGGGAGACACAGTGTGTGAGGACGGGGAGACACAATGTTTGAGGATGGGGAGACACAGTGTGTGGGAACGGAGAGATACTGTGTGTGGGGCAAGGGAGACACAGTGTGTGGGGAAAGGGCGACACCGTGTGTGAGGATGGGGAGACACAGTGAGGGGAAAGGGAGATACAGTGTGTGGGGAATGGGAGATACAGTGTGTGAGGATGGGGAGACACAGTGAGGGGAAAGGGAGACACAGTGTGTGGAGAAAGGGAGATACAGTGTGTGGGGAAAGGGAGACACAGTGTGTGAGGACGGGGAGACACAGTGAGGGGAAAGGGAGACACAGTGAGGGGAAAGGGAGACACAGTGTGTGAGGACGGGGAGACACAATGTTTGAGGATGGGGAGACACAGTGTGTGGGAACGGGGAGACACAGTGTGTGGGGAAAGGGAGACACCGTGTGTGAGGACGGGGAGACACAGTGAGGGGAAAGGGAGATACAGTGTGTGGGGAAAGGGAGATACAGTGTGTGAGGACGGGGAGACACAGTGAGGGGAAATGGAGACACAGTGACGGGAAAGGGAGACACAGTGTGTGAGGACGGGGAGACACAATGTTTGAGGATGGGGAGACACAGTGTGTGGGAACGGAGAGATACAGTGTGTGGTGAAAGGGAGACACAGTGTGTGGGGAAAGGGAGACACCGTGTGTGGGGAAAGAGAGACACAGTGTGTGGGAACGGGGAGATACAGTGTGTGGGGAAAGGGAGACACCGTGTGTGAGGACGGGGAGACACATTGAGGGGAAAGGGAGATACAGTGTGTGGGGAAAGGGAGACACAGTGTGTGAGGACGGGGAGACACAGTGAGGGGAAAGGGAGACACAGTGTGTGGGGAAAGGGAGATACAGTGTGTGGGGAAAGGGAGACACAGTGTGTGAGGACGAGGAGACACAATGTTTGAGAATGGGGAGACACAGTGTGTGGGTACGGAGAGATACAGTGTGTGGGGAAAGGGAGACACAGTGTGTGAGGACGGGGAGACACAGTGAGGGGAAAGGGAGACACAGTGTGTGAGGAAAGGGAGACACATTGTGTGAGGACGGGGAGACACAGCGTGTGAGGACGGGGAGACACAGTGAGGGGAAAGGGAGACACAGTGTGTGGAGAAAGGGAGACACAGTGTGCGAGGACGGGGAGACACAGTGAGGGGAAAGGGGGACACAGTGTGTGGAGAAAGGGAGACACAGTGTGTGAGGATGGGGAGACACAGTGAGGGGAAAGGGAGACACAGTGTTTGAGGACGGGGAGACACAGTGTGTGGGAAAAGGGGAGATACAGTGTGTGGGGAAAGGGAGACACCGTGTGTGGGGAAAGGGAGACACCGTGTGTGGGGAAAGAGAGACACAGTGTGTGGGAACGGGGAGATACAGTGTGTGGGGAAAGGGAGACACAGTGTGTGGGAACGGGGAGATACAGTGTGTGGGGAAAGGGAGACACCGTGTGTGGGGAAAGAGAGACACCGTGTGTGAGGACGGGGAGACACAGTGTGTGGGGAAAGGGAGACACCGTGTGTGAGGACGGGGAGACACATTGAGGGGAAAGGGAGACACAGTGTGTGGGGAAAGGGAGACACAGTGTGTGAGGACGGGGAGACACAGTGAGGGGAAAGGGAGACACAGTGAGAGGAAAGGGAGACACGGTGTGTGAGGACGGGGAGACACAATGTTTGAGGATGGGGAGACACAGTGTGTGGGAACGGAGAGATACAGTGTGTGGTGAAAGGGAGACACAGTGTGTGGGGAAAGGGAGACACTGTGTGTGGGGAAAGAGAGACACAGTGTGTGGGAACGGGGAGATACAGTGTGTGGGGAAAGGGAGACACCGTGTGTGAGGACGGGGAGACACATTGAGGGGAAAGGGAGACACAGTGAGGGGAAAGGGAGACACAGTGTGTGAGGACGGGGAGACACAATGTTTGAGGATGGGGAGACACAGTGTGTGGGAACGGAGAGATACTGTGTGTGGGGCAAGGGAGACACAGTGTGTGGGGAAAGGGAGACACAGTGTGTGGGAACGGAGAGATACAGTGTGTGGGGAAAGGGCGACACCGTGTGTGAGGATGGGGAGACACAGTGAGGGGAAAGGGAGATACATTGTGTGGGGAATGGGAGATACAGTGTGTGAGGATGGGAAGACACAGTGAGGGGAAAGGGAGACACAGTGTGTGGAGAAAGGGAGATACAGTGTGTGGGGAAAGGGAGACACAGTGTGTGAGGACGGGGAGACACAGTGAGGGGAAAGGGAGACACAGTGAGGGGAAAGGGAGACACAGTGTGTGAGGACGGGGAGACACAATGTTTGAGGATGGGGAGACACAGTGTGTGGGAACGGGGAGACACAGTGTGTGGGGAAAGGGAGACACCGTGTGTGAGGACGGGGAGACACAGTGAGGGGAAAGGGAGATACAGTGTGTGGGGAAAGGGAGATACAGTGTGTGAGGACGGGGAGACACAGTGAGGGGAAATGGAGACACAGTGACGGGAAAGGGAGACACAGTGTGTGAGGACGGGGAGACACAATGTTTGAGGATGGGGAGACACAGTGTGTGGGAACGGAGAGATACAGTGTGTGGTGAAAGGGAGACACAGTGTGTGGGGAAAGGGAGACACCGTGTGTGGGGAAAGAGAGACACAGTGTGTGGGAACGGGGAGATACAGTGTGTGGGGAAAGGGAGACACCGTGTGTGAGGACGGGGAGACACATTGAGGGGAAAGGGAGATACAGTGTGTGGGGAAAGGGAGACACAGTGTGTGAGGACGGGGAGACACAGTGAGGGGAAAGGGAGACACAGTGTGTGGGGAAAGGGAGATACAGTGTGTGGGGAAAGTGAGATACAGTGTGTGGGGAAAGGGAGACACAGTGTGTGAGGACGAGGAGACACAATGTTTGAGAATGGGGAGACACAGTGTGTGGGTACGGAGAGATACAGTGTGTGGGGAAAGGGAGACACAGTGTGTGAGGACGGGGAGACACAGTGTGGGGAAAGGGAGACACAGTGTGTGAGGACGGGGAGACACAGTGTGTGGGAAAAGGGGAGACACAGTGCGTGAGGACGCGGAGACACTGTGTGTGGGGAACGGGGAGACATGGTGTGTGGGGAACGGGGAGACACGGTGTGTGGGTAAAGGGGAGACATGGTGGGTGAGGACGGGGAGACATGGTGTGTGTGGATGGGGAGACAGAGAGTGTGGGAACGGCGAGAGACAGTGTGTGGGGACAGGGAGACACACTGTGTGTGGACGGTGTGGAGAACTACATATACCTGTCTGAACATGCCCCCTGCTGACTGCTCCTGTGGCTCCTCCCACAGACCCCGGTATAAAGGCGATTGAGGTCTGAGCCCGGTCTCTCTGTCTCCAGGATGTAGTAAGGTGGTCAACCACTGCTTGTTCCCTCTTCCAGTCAATAAAAGCCGATATCTCGCCTTTACGTCTCAGAGAGAATTACTGATGGTGAATCAGACGGGGAGACACTGTGTGGGACAAGGGGAGACACTGCGTGAAAGGAAAGGGGTGACACAGTGTGTGAGGAAAGAGAGACACAGTGTGTGGGAAAGGGGAGATACAGTGTGTCAGGACGGGGAGACACAGTGTGTGGGGAAAGGGGAGACACAGTGTGTGGGGAAAGGGAGACACAGTGTGTGAGGACGGGGAGACACAATGTTTGAGGATGGGGAGACACAGTGTGTCAGGACGGGGAGACACAGTGTGTCAGGACGGGGAGACACAGTGTGTCAGGACGGGGAGACACAGTGTGTGGGGAAAGGGGAGACACAGTGTGTGAGGACGGGGAGACACTGTGTGTGGGGAAAGGGAGACACAGTGTGTGAGGACGGGGAGACACAATGTTTGAGGATGGGGAGACACAGTGTGTGGGGAAAGGGGAGACACAGTGTGTCAGGACGGGGAGACACAGTGTGGGGAAAGGGAGACACAGTGTGTGGGAACGGGGAGATACAGTGTCTGGGAACAGGGAGATACAGTGTGTGGGGAAAGAAGAGACACAGTGTGTGAGGACGGGGAGACACAGTGTGTGAGGACGGGGAGACACAGTGTGTGAGGACGGGGAGACACAATGTTTGAGGATGGGGAGACACAGTGTGTGGGGAAAGGGGAGACACAGTGTGTCAGGACGGGGAGACACAGTGTGTGGGGAAAGGGGAGACACAGTGTGTGAGGACGGGGAGACACAGTGTGTGAGGAAAGGGGAGACACAGTGTGTGAGGATGGGGAGACACAGTGTGTGGGGAAAGGGAGACACAGTGTGTCAGGACGGGGAGACACAGTGTGGGGAAAGGGAGACACAGTGTGTGGGAACGGGGAGATACAGTGTCTGGGAACAGGGAGATACAGTGTGTGGGGAAAGAAGAGACACAGTGTGTCAGGACGGGGAGACACAGTGTGTGAGGACGGGGAGACACAGTGTGTGGGGAAAGGGAGACACCGTGTGTGAGGACGGGGAGACACATTGAGTGGAAAGGGAGACACAGTGTGTGGGGAAAGGGAGACACAGTGTGTGAGGACGGGGAGACACAGTGTGTGGGAACGGGGAGATACAGTGTCTGGGAACAGGGAGATACAGTGTGTGGGGAAATAAGAGACACAGTGTGTCAGGACGGGTAGACACAGTGTGTGAGGACGGGGAGACACAGTGTGTGGGGAAAGGGAGACACCGTGTGTGAGGACGGGGAGACACATTGAGTGGAAAGGGAGACACAGTGTGTGGGGAAAGGGAGACACAGTGTGTGGGAACGGAGAGATACAGTGTGTGGTGAAAGGGAGACACAGTGTGTGGGGAAAGGGAGACACCGTGTGTGGGGAAAGAGAGACACAGTGTGTGGGAATGGGGAGATACAGTGTGTGGGGAAACGGAGACACCGTGTGTGAGGACGGGGAGACACATTGAGGGGAAAGGGAGATACAGTGTGTGGGGAAAGGGAGACACAGTGTGTGAGGACGGGGAGACACAATTTTTGAGGATGGGGAGACACAGTGTGTGGGAACGGGGAGATACAGTGTGTGGGGAAAGGGAGACAACGTGTGTGAGGACGGGGAGACACATTGAGGGGAAAGGGAGATACAGTGTGTGGGGAAAGGGAGACACAGTGTGTGGGGACGGGGAGACACAGTGAGGAGAAAGGGAGACACAGTGAGGGGAAAGGGAGACACAGTGTGTGAGGACGGGGAGATACAGTGTGTGGGGAAAGGGAGACAGTGTGTGGGGAAAGGGAGTGACAGAGTGTGTGGGAACGGTGAGAGACACTGTGTGGGGACGGGGAGATACACTGTGTGTGGACGGTTTGGAGAACTACATATACCTGTCTGAACACGCCCCCTGCTGACTGCTCCTGTGGCTCCTCCCACAGATCCCGGTATAAAGGCGATTGAGGTCTGAGCCCGGTCTCTCTGTCTACAGGATGTAGTAAGGTGGTCGACCACTGCTTGTTCCTTCTTCCAGTCAATAAAAGCCGATATCTCGCCTTTACGTCTCAGAGAGAGTTACTGATGGTGCATCAGACGGGGAGACACTGTGCGGGACAAGGGGAGACACTGCATGTAAGGAAAGGAGAGACACAGTGTGTGGGAACGGGGAGATACAGTGTGTGGGGAAAGGGAGACACAGTGTGTGGGAACGGGGAGATACAGTGTGTGGGGAAAGGGGATACAGTGTGTGGGAACGGGGAGACACAGTGTGTGGGGAAAGGAGAGACACAGTGTGTGGGGAAAGGAGAGACACAGTGTTTGGGGAAAGGGGAGACACAGTGTGTCAGGACGGGGAGACAGTGTGTGGGAACGGGGAGACACAGTGTGTCAGGACGGGGAGACAGTGTGTGGGAACGGGGAGACACAGTGTGTGGGAACAGGGAGATACAGTGTGTGGGAACAGGGAGAAAGTGTGTGGGGAAAGGAGAGACACAGTGTGTCAGGACGGGGAGACACAGTGTGTGGGGAACGGGAGACACAGTGTGTGGGGAAAGGGGAGACACAGTGTGTCTGGAACGGGAGACACAGTGTGTGAGGACGGGGAGACACAGTGTGTGAGGACGGGGAGACACAGTGTGTGGGGAAAGGGGAGACACAGTGTGTGGGGAAAGGGGAGACACAGTGTGTGGGGAATGGGAGACACAGTGTGTGGGGAAAGGGGAGACACAGTGTGTGAGGACGGGGAGACACAGTGAGGGGAAAGGGAGACACAGTGAGGGGAAAGGGAGACACAGTGTGTGAGGACGGGGAGACACAATGTTTGAGGATGGGGAGACACAGTGTGTGGGAACGGGGAGACACAGTGTGTGGGGAAAGGGAGACACTGTGTGTGAGGACGGGGAGACACAGTGAGGGGAAAGGGAGATACAGTGTGTGGGGAAAGGGAGATACAGTGTGTGAGGACGGGGAGACACAGTGAGGGGAAATGGAGACACAGTGAGGGGAAAGGGAGACACAGTGTGTGAGGACGGGGAGACACAATGTTTGAGGATGGGGAGACACAGTGTGTGGGAACGGAGAGATACAGTGTGTGGTGAAAGGGAGACACAGTGTGTGGGGAAAGGGAGACACCGTGTGTGGGGAAAGAGAGACACTGTGTGTGGGAACGGGGAGATACAGTGTGTGGGGAAAGGGAGACACCGTGTGTGAGGACGGGGAGACACATTGAGGGGAAAGGGAGATACAGTGTGTGGGGAAAGGGAGATACAGTGTGTGAGGACGGGGAGACACAGTGAGGGGAAATGGAGACACAGTGACGGGAAAGGGAGACACAGTGTGTGAGGACGGGGAGACACAATGTTTGAGGATGGGGAGACACAGTGTGTGGGAACGGAGAGATACAGTGTGTGGTGAAAGGGAGACACAGTGTGTGGGGAAAGGGAGACACCGTGTGTGGGGAAAGAGAGACACAGTGTGTGGGAACGGGGAGATACAGTGTGTGGGGAAAGGGAGACACCGTGTGTGAGGACGGGGAGACACATTGAGGGGAAAGGGAGATACAGTGTGTGGGGAAGGGGAGACACAGAGTGTGAGGACGGGGAGACACAGTGAGGGGAAAGGGAGACACAGTGTGTGGGGAAAGGGAGATACAGTGTGTGGGGAAAGGGAGATACAGTGTGTGGGGAAAGGGAGACACAATGTGTGAGGACGAGGAGACACAATGTTTGAGAATGGGGAGACACAGTGTGTGGGTACGGAGAGATACAGTGTGTGGGGAAAGGGAGACACAGTGTGTGAGGACGGGGAGACACAGTGTGGGGAAAGGGAGACACAGTGTGTGAGGACGGGGAGACACAGAGTGTGGGAAAAGGGGAGACACAGTGCGTGAGGACGCGGAGACACTGTGTGTGGGGAACGGGGAGACATGGTGTGTGGGGAACGGGGAGACACGGTGTGTGGGTAAAGGGGAGACATGGTGGGTGAGGACGGGGAGACATGGTGTGTGTGGATGGGGAGACAGAGAGTGTGGGAACGGCGAGAGACAGTGTGTGGGGACAGGGAGACACAGTGTGTGTGGACGGTGTGGAGAACTACATATACCTGTCTGAACACGCCCCCTGCTGACTGCTCCTGTGGCTCCTCCCACCGACCCCGGGATAAAGGCGAATGAGGTCTGAGCCCGGCCTCTCTGTCTCCAGGATGTAGTAATGTGGTCAACCACTGCTTGTTCCTTCTTCCAGTCAATAAAAGCCGATATCTCGCCTTTACGCCTCAGAGAAAGTTCCTGATGGTGCATTAGACGGGGAGACACTGTGCGGGACAAGGGGAGACACTGCGTGAAAGGAAAGGGGTGACACAGTGTGTGAGGAAAGAGAGACACAGTGTGTGGGAACGGGGAGATACAGTGTGTGGGGAAAGGAGAGACACAGTGTGTGGGGAAAGGGGAGATACAGTGTGTCAGGACGGGGAGACACAGTGTGTGGGGAAAGGGAGACACAGTGTGTGAGGACGGGGAGACACAATGTTTGAGGATGGGGAGACACAGTGTGTGGGGAAAGGGGAGACACAGTGTGTCAGGACGGGGAGACACAGTGTGGGGAAAGGGAGACACAGTGTGTGGGAACGGGGAGATACAGTGTCTGGGAACAGGGAGATACAGTGTGTGGGGAAAGAAGAGACACAGTGTGTCAGGACGGGGAGACACAGTGTGTGAGGACGGGGAGACACAGTGTGTGGGGAAAGGGAGACACCGTGTGTGAGGACGGGGAGACACATTGAGTGGAAAGGGAGACACAGTGTGTGGGGAAAGGGAGACACAGTGTGTGAGGACGGGGAGACACAGTGTGTGGGAACGGGGAGATACAGTGTCTGGGAACAGGGAGATACAGTGTGTGGGGAAATAAGAGACACAGTGTGTCAGGACGGGGAGACACAGTGTGTGAGGACGGGGAGACACAGTGTGTGGGGAAAGGGAGACACTGTGTGTGAGGACGGGGAGACACATTGAGTGGAAAGGGAGACACAGTGTGTGGGGAAAGGGAGACACAGTGTGTGAGGACTGGGAGACACAGTGAGGGGAAAGGGAGACACAGTGAGGGGAAAGGGAGACACGGTGTGTGAGGACAGGGAGACACAATGTTTGAGGATGGGGAGACACAGTGTGTGGGAACGGAGAGATACAGTGTGTGGTGAAAGGGAGACACAGTGTGTGGGGAAAGGGAGACACCGTGTGTGGGGAAAGAGAGACACAGTGTGTGGGAATGGGGAGATACAGTGTGTGGGGAAACGGAGACACCGTGTGTGAGGACGGGGAGACACATTGAGGGGAAAGGGAGATACAGTGTGTGGGGAAAGGGAGACACAGTGTGTGAGGACGGGGAGACACAATTTTTGAGGATGGGGAGACACAGTGTGTGGGAACGGGGAGATACAGTGTGTGGGGAAAGGGAGACAACGTGTGTGAGGACGGGGAGACACATTGAGGGGAAAGGGAGATACAGTGTGTGGGGAAAGGGAGACACAGTGTGTGGGGACGGGGAGACACAGTGAGGAGAAAGGGAGACACAGTGAGGGGAAAGGGAGACACAGTGTGTGAGGACGGGGAGATACAGTGTGTGGGGAAAGGGAGACAGTGTGTGGGGAAAGGGAGTGACAGAGTGTGTGGGAACGGTGAGAGACACTGTGTGGGGACGGGGAGATACACTGTGTGTGGACGGTTTGGAGAACTACATATACCTGTCTGAACACGCCCCCTGCTGACTGCTCCTGTGGCTCCTCCCACAGATCCCGGTATAAAGGCGATTGAGGTCTGAGCCCGGTCTCTCTGTCTCCAGGATGTAGTAAGGTGGTCGACCACTGCTTGTTCCTTCTTCCAGTCAATAAAAGCCGATATCTCGCCTTTACGCCTCAGAGAAAGTTACTGATGGTGAATCAGACGGGGAGACACTGTGCGGGACAAGGGGAGACACTGCATGTAAGGAAAGGAGAGACACAGTGTGTGGGAACGGGGAGATACAGTGTGTGGGGAAAGGGAGACACCGTGTGTGCGGAAAGGGGAGACACAGTGTGTCAGGACGGGGAGACACAGTGTGGGGAAAGGGAGACACAGTGTGTGGGAACGGGGAGATACAGTGTGTGGGGAAAGGGGATACAGTGTGTGGGAACGGGGAGACACAGTGTGTGGGGAAAGGAGAGACACAGTGTGTGGGGAAAGGAGAGACACAGTGTTTGGGGAAAGGGGAGACACAGTGTGTCAGGACGGGGAGACAGTGTGTGGGAACGGGGAGACACAGTGTGTCAGGACGGGGAGACAGTGTGTGGGAACGGGGAGACACAGTGTGTGGGAACAGGGAGATACAGTGTGTGGGAACAGGGAGAAACAGTGTGTGGGGAAAGGAGAGACACAGTGTGTCAGGACGGGGAGACACAGTGTGTGGGGAACGGGAGACACAGTGTGTGGGGAAAGGGGAGACACAGTGTGTGGGGAACGGGAGACACAGTGTGTGAGGACGGGGAGACACAGTGTGTGAGGACGGGGAGACACAGTGTGTGGGGAAAGGGGAGACACAGTGTGTGGGGAAAGGGGAGACACAGTGTGTGGGGAATGGGAGACACAGTGTGTGGGGAAAGGGGAGACACAGTGTGTGGGGAACGGGAGACACAGTGTGTCAGGATGGGGAGACAGTGTGTGGGAACGGGGAGATACAGTGTGTGCGAACAGGGAGATACAGTGTGTGGGGAAAGGGAGACATAGTGTGTGAGGACGGGGAGACACAGTGAGGGGAAAGGGAGACACAGTGTGTGAGGAAAGGGAAACACAGTGTGTGAGGACGGGGAGACACAGCGTGTGAGGACGGGGAGACACAGTGAGGGGAAAGGGAGACACAGTGTGTGGAGAAAGGGAGACACAGTGTGTGAGGACGAGGAGACACAGTGAGGGGAAAGGGGGACACAGTGTGTGGAGAAAGGGAGACACAGTGTGTGAGGATGGGGAGACACAGTGAGGGGAAAGGGAGACACAGTGTGTGAGGACGGGGAGACACAGTGTGTGGGGAAAGGGAGACACCGTGTGTGAGGACGGGGAGACACCGTGTGTGGGAACGGGGAGATACAGTGTGTGGGGAAAGGGAGACACCGTGTGTGGGGAAAGAGAGACACAGTGTGTGGGAACGGGGAGATACAGTGTGTGGGGAAAGGGAGACACAGTGTGTGGGAACGGGGAGATACAGTGTGTGGGGAAAGGGAGACACAGTGTGTGGGGAAAGAGAGACACAGTGTGTGAGGACGGGGAGACACAGTGTGTGGGGAAAGGGAGACACCGTGTGTGAGGACGGGGAGACACATTGAGGGGAAAGGGAGACACAGTGTGTGGGGAAAGGGAGACACAGTGTGTGAGGACGGGGAGACACAGTGAGGGGAAAGGGAGACACAGTGAGGGGAAAGGGAGACACGGTGTGTGAGTACGGGGAGACACAATGTTTGAGGATGGGCAGACACAGTGTGTGGGAACGGAGAGATACAGTGTGTGGTGAAAGGGAGACACAGTGTGTGGGGAAAGGGAGACACCGTGCGTGGGGAAAGAGAGACACAGTGTGTGGGAACGGGAAGATACAGTGTGTGGGGAAAGGAGAGACACAGTGTGTGGGGAAAGGGGAGATACAGTGTGTCAGGAAGGGGAGACACAGTGTGTGGGGAAAGGGAGACACAGTGTGTGAGGACGGGGAGACACAATGTTTGAGGATGGGGAGACACAGTGTGTGGGGAAAGGGGAGACACAGTGTGTCAGGACGGGGAGACACAGTGTGTGGGAACGGGGAGACACAGTGTGTGGGAACGGGGAGATACAGTGTCTGGGAACAGGGAGATACAGTGTGTGGGGAAAGAAGAGACACAGTGTGTCAGGACGGGGAGACACAGTGTGTGAGGACGGGGAGACAAAGTGTGTGGGGAAAGGGAGACACCGTGTGTGAGGACGGGGAGACACATTGAGTGGAAAGGGAGACACAGTGTGTGGGGATAGGGAGACACAGTGTGTGAGGACGGGGAGACACAGTGAGGGGAAAGGGAGACACAGTGAGGGGAAAGGGAGACACGGTGTGTGAGGACGGGGAGACACAATGTTTGAGGATGGGGAGACACAGTGTGTGGGAACGGAGAGATACAGTGTGTGGTGAAAGGGAGACAGTGTGTGGGGAAAGGGAGACACCGTGTGTGGGGAAAGGGAGACACCGTGTGTGGGAACGGGGAGATACAGTGTCTGGGGAAAGGGAGACACCGTGTGTGAGGACAGGGAGACACATTGAGGGGAAAGGGAGATACAGTGTGTGAGGAAAGGGAGACACAGTGTGTGAGGACGGGGAGACACAATTTTTGAGGATGGGGAGACACAGTGTGTGGGGAAAGGGAGACACCGTGTGTGAGGACGGGGAGACACATTGAGGGGAAAGGGAGATACAGTGTGTGGGGAAAGGGAGACACAGTGTGTGAGGACGGGGAGACACAGTGAGGAGAAAGGGAGACACAGTGAGGGGAAAGGGAGACACAGTGTGTGAGGACGGGGAGACACAATGTTTGAGGATGGGGAGACACAGTGTGTGGGGAACGGGAGACACGGTGTGTGGGGACAGGGAGACACAGTGTGTGGGGAAAGGGGAGACAGTGTGTGGGAACGGGGAGACACAGTGTGTGGGGAAAGGAGAGACACAGTGTGTGGGGAAAGGAGAGACACAGTGTGTGGGGAAAGGGGAGACACAGTGTGTCAGGACGGGGAGAAAGTGTGTGGGAACGGGGAGATACAGTGTGTCAGGATGGGGAGACAGTGTGTGGGGAACGGGGAGACACAGTGTGTGGGGAACGGGAGACACAGTGTGTGAGGACGGGGAGACACAGTGTGTGGGGAACGGGAGACACAGTGTGTCAGGATGGGGAGACAGTGTGTGGGAACGGGGGGAGACAGTGTGTGGGAACGGGGAGACACAGTGTGTGAGGACGGGGAGACACAGTGTGTGGGGACGGGGAGACACAGTGTGTGAGGATGGGGAGACACAGTGTGTGGGGACGGGGAGACACAGTGTGTGAGGACGGGGAGACATCGTGAGGGGAAAGGGAGACACAGTGTGTGAGGACGGGGAGACACAGTGTGTGAGGACGGGGAGACACCGTGAGGGGAAAGGGAGACACAGTGTGTGAGGACGGGGAGACACAGTGTGTGAGGACGGGGAGACACAGTGTGGGGAAAGGGAGACACAGTGTGTGAGGACGGGGATACACCGTGAGGGGAAAGGGAGACACAGTGTGTGAGGACGGGGAGACACAGTGTGTGGGGACGGGGAGACACAGTGTGTGAGGACGGGGAGACACCGTGTGGGGAAAGGGAGACACAGTGTGTGAGGACGGGGAGACACCGTGAGGGGAAAGGGAGACACAGTGTGTGAGGACGGGGAGACACAGTGTCTGAGGACGGGGAGACACAGTGTGTGAGGACGGCGAGACACGGTTGGTGAGGACGGGGAGACACGGTTGGTGAGGACGGGGAGACACAGTGTATGAGGACGGCGAGACACGGTTGGTGAGGACGGGGAGACACAGTGTGTGGGGACGGGGAGACACAGTGTGGGGAAAGGGAGACACAGTGTGTGAGGACGGGGAGACACCGTGTGGGGAAAGGGAGACACAGTGTGTGAGGACGGGGAGACACAGTGTGTGAGGACAGGGGAGACACAGTGTGTGAGGACGGGGAGACACAGTGTGTGGGGACAGGGGAGACACAGTGTGTGAGGACGGGGAGATACAGTGTGTGAGGACGGGGAGACACAGTGTGTGAGGACGGGGATACACAGTGTGTGAGGACGGGGAGACACCGTGTGGGGACGGGGAGACACAGTGTGTGAGGACGGGGAGACACCGTGTGGGGACGGGGATACACAGTGTGTGGGTACGGGGAGACACAGTGTGTGAGGACGGGGAGACACAGTGTGTGAGGACGGGGAGACACCGTGTGGGGTCGGGGATACACAGTGTGTGAGGAAAGGGGATACACAGTGTGTGAGGACGGGGATACACGGTGTGTGAGGACGGGGAGACACGGTGTGTGAGGACGGGGAGACACGGTGTGTGAGGACGGGGATACACGGTGTGTGAGGACGGGGAGACACGGTGTGTGAGGACGGGGAGACACAGTGTGTGAGGACGGGGATACACAGTGTGTGGGGAAAGGGAGAGACAGTGTGTGAGGACGGGGAGACACAGTGTGTGAGGAAAGGGGAGACACAGTGTGTGAGGAAAGGGAGACACAGTGTGTGAGGACGGGGATACACAGTGTGTGAGGAAAGGGAGACACAGTGTGTGGGAACGGGGAGACACAGTGTGTGAGGACGGGGAGACACAGTGTGTGAGGACGGGGATACACAGTGTGTGAGGAAAGGGAGACACAGTGTGTGAGGACGGGGATACACAGTGTGTGAGGAAAGGGAGACACAGTGTGTGAGGACGGGGAGACACAGTGTGTGAGGACGGGGAGACACAGTGTGTGAGGTCGGGGATACACAGTGTGTGAGGAAAGGGAGACACAGTGTGTGAGGACGGGGAGACACAGTGTGTGAGGACGGGGATACACAGTGTGTGAGGAAAGGGAGACACAGTGTGTGAGGACGGGGAGACACAGTGTGTGAGGACAGAGAGACACATTGTGTGAGGACGGGGAGACACAGTGTGTGAGGAAAGGGAGACACAGTGTGTGAGGACGGGGAGACACAGTGTGTGAGGAAAGGGAGACACAGTGTGTGAGGACGGGGAGACACAGTGTGTGAGGAAAGGGAGACACAGTGTGTGAGGACGGGGAGACACAGTGTGTGAGGACGGAGAGACACAGTGTGTGAGGAAAGGGGAGACACAGTGTGTGAGGTCGGGGATACACAGTGTGTGAGGACGGGGAGACACAGTGTGTGGGGAAAGGGGAGACACAGTGTGTGAGGTCGGGGATACACAGTGTGTGAGGACGGGGAGACACAGTGTGTGGGGAAAGGGGAGACACAGTGTGTGAGGAAAGGAGAGACACAGTGTGTGAGGAAAGGGGGACACAGTGTGTGAGGACGGGGAGACACAGTGTGTGAGGACGGGGAGACACAGTGTGTGAGGAAAGGGGGACACAGTGTGTGAGGACGGGGAGACACAGTGTGTGAGGACGGGGAGACACAGTGTGTGGGGAAAGGGGAGACACAGTGTGTGAGGAAAGGGGAGACACAGTGTGTGAGGAAAGGGGGACACAGTGTGTGAGGACGGGGAGACACAGTGTGTGAGGACGGGGAGACACAGTGTGTGAGGACGGGGATACACAGTGTGTGAGGACGGGGAGACACAGTGTGTGAGGACGGGGAGACACAGTGTGTGAGGAAAGGGATACACAGTGTGTGAGGACGGGGAGACACAGTGTGTGGGGAAAGGGGAGACACAGTGTGTGAGGAAAGGAGAGCCACAGTGTGTGAGGACGGGGAGACACAGTGTGTGAGGACGGGGAGACACAGTGTGTGAGGAAAGGGATACACAGTGTGTGAGGACGGGGAGACACAGTGTGTGGGGAAAGGGGAGACACAGTGTGTGAGGAAAGGAGAGCCACAGTGTGTGAAGACGGGGAGACACTGTGTGTGAGGAAAGGGAGACACAGTGTGTGAAGACGGGGATACACAGTGTGTGAGGACGGGGAGACACAGTGTGTGAGGACGGGGAGACACAGTGTGTGAGGACAGGGAGACACAGTGAGTGGGGAAAGGGAGACACCGTGTGTGGGGAAAGAGAGACACAGTGTGTGGGGAAAGAGAGACACAGTGTGTGGGAACGGGGAGATACAGTGTGTGGGGAAAGGGAGACACAGTGAGGGGAAGGGAGACACAGTGTGTGAGGACGGGGAGACACAATGTTTGAGGATGGGGAGACACAGTGTGTGGGAACGGAGAGATACAGTGTGTGGTGAAAGGGAGACACAGTGTGTGGGGAAAGGGAGACACCGTGTGTGGGGAAAGAGAGACACAGTGTGTGGGGAAAGAGAGACACAGTGTGTGGGAACGGGGAGATACAGTATGTGGGGAAAGGGAGACACAGTGAGGGGAAGGGAGACACAGTGTGTGAGGACGGGGAGACACAGTGTTTGAGGATGGGGAGACACAGTGTGTGGGAACGGAGAGATACAGTGTGTGGGGAAAGAGACACAGTGTGTGAGGACGGGGAGACACTGTGTGTGGGGAAAGGGAGACACAGTGTGTGAGGACGGGGAGACACAGTGTGTGGGAAAAGGGGAGACACAGTGTGTGAGGACGGGGAGACACTGTGTGTGTGGAACGGGGAGACACGGTGTGTGGGTAAAGGGGAGACATGGTGGGTGAGGACGGGGAGACACGGTGTGTGTGGATGGGGAGACAGAGTGTGTGGGAACGGCGAGAGACAGTGTGTGGGGACAGGGAGACACACTGTGTGGGGACGGGGAGACATTGTGTGGGAACGGGGAGATACAGTGTGTGGGGAAAGGGAGACACCGTGTGTGGGGAAAGAGAGACACTGTGTGAGGACGGGGAGACACAGTGTGTGGGAACGGGGAGATACAGTGTGTGGGGAAAGGGAGACACAGTGTGTGGGGACAGGGAGACACACTGTGTGGGGACGGGTAGACATTGTGTGGGAACGGGGAGATACAGTGTGTGGGGAAAGGGAGACAGTGTGTGGGGAAAGGGAGAGACAGAGTGTGTGGGAACGGTGAGAGACACTGCGTGGGGACAGGGAGACACAGTGTGTGTGGACGGTTTGGAGAACTACATATACCTGTCTGAACACGCCCCCTGCTGACTGCTCCTGTGGCTCCTCCCACAGACCCCGGTATAAAGGCGATTGAGGTCTGAGCCCGGTCTCTCTGTCTCCAGGATGTAGTAAGGTGGTCAACCACTGCTTGTTCCTTCTTCCAGTCAATAAAAGCCGATATCTCGCCTTTACGTCTCAGAGAGAGTTACTGATGG
Organism: Hemitrygon akajei; assembly: GCF_048418815.1. NCBI lineage: Eukaryota > Metazoa > Chordata > Chondrichthyes > Myliobatiformes > Dasyatidae > Hemitrygon > Hemitrygon akajei. The sequence goes on from NC_133126.1 coordinate 95,277,506, forward strand.
TGAATCAGACGGGGAGACACTGTGCGGGACAAGGGGAGACATAGTGTGTGAGGACAGGGAGACACAGTGTGTGGGGAAAGGAGAGACACAGTGTGTGGGGAAAGGAGAGATACAGTGTGTGGGGAAAGGAGAGACACAGTGTGTGGGAACGGGGAGACACGGTGTGTGGGGAACGGGAGACACGGTGTGTGGGGACAGGGAGACACAGTGTGTGGGGAAAGGGGAGACAGTGTGTGGGAACGGGGAGACACAGTGTGTGGGGAAAGGAGAGACACAGTGTGTGGGGAAAGGAGAGACACAGTGTGTGGGGAAAGGGGAGACACAGTGTGTCAGGACGGGGAGAAAGTGTGTGGGAACGGGGAGATACAGTGTGTCAGGATGGGGAGACAGTGTGTGGGGAACGGGGAGACACAGTGTGTGAGGACGGGGAGACACAGTGTGTGGGAACGGGGAGACACAGTGTGTGAGGACGGGGAGACACAGTGTGTGGGGACGGGGAGACACAGTGTGTGAGGACGGGGAGACACAGTGTGTGGGGACGGGGAGACACAGTGTGTGAGGACGGGGAGACACCGTGAGGGGAAAGGGAGACACAGTGTGTGAGGACGGGGAGACACAGTGTGTGAGGACGGGGAGACACCGTGAGGGGAAAGGGAGACACAGTGTGTGAGGACGGGGAGACACAGTGTGTGGGGACTGGGAGACACAGTGTGTGAGGACGGGGAGACACAGTGTGGGGACGGGGATACACAGTGTGTGGGTACGGGGAGACACAGTGTGTGAGGACGGGGAGACACAGTGTGTGAGGACGGGGAGACACCGTGTGGGGTCGGGGATACACAGTGTGTGAGGAAAGGGGATACACAGTGTGTGAGGACGGGGATACACGGTGTGTGAGGACGGGGAGACACGGTGTGTGAGGACGGGGATACACGGTGTGTGAGGACGGGGAGACACGGTGTGTGAGGACGGGGAGACACGGTGTGTGAGGACGGGGAGACACAGTGTGTGAGGACGGGGATACACAGTGTGTGAGGACGGGGATACACAGTGTGTGAGGAAAGGGAGACACAGTGTGTGAGGACGGGGATACACAGTGTGTGAGGAAAGGGAGACACAGTGTGTGAGGACGGGGAGACACAGTGTGTGGGAACGGGGAGACACAGTGTGTGAGGACGGGGAGACACAGTGTGTGAGGACGGGGATACACAGTGTGTGAGGAAAGGGAGACACAGTGTGTGAGGACGGGGATACACAGTGTGTGAGGAAAGGGAGACACAGTGTGTGAGGACGGGGAGACACAGTGTGTGAGGTCGGGGATACACAGTGTGTGAGGAAAGGGAGACACAGTGTGTGAGGACGGGGAGACACAGTGTGTGAGGACGGAGAGACACATTGTGTGAGGACGGGGAGACACAGTGTGTGAGGAAAGGGAGACACAGTGTGTGAGGACGGGGAGACACAGTGTGTGAGGAAAGGGAGACACAGTGTGTGAGGACGGGGAGACACAGTGTGTGAGGAAAGGGAGACACAGTGTGTGAGGACGGGGAGACACAGTGTGTGAGGACGGGGAGACACAGTGTGTGAGGAAAGGGGAGACACAGTGTGTGAGGTCGGGGATACACAGTGTGTGAGGACGGGGAGACACAGTGTGTGGGGAAAGGGGAGACACAGTGTGTGAGGAAAGGAGAGACACAGTGTGTGAGGAAAGGGGGACACAGTGTGTGAGGACGGGGAGACACAGTGTGTGAGGACGGGGAGACACAGTGTGTGAGGAAAGGGGGACACAGTGTGTGAGGACGGGGAGACACAGTGTGTGAGGACGGGGAGACACAGTGTGTGGGGAAAGGGGAGACACAGTGTGTGAGGAAAGAGGAGACACAGTGTGTGAGGAAAGGGGGACACAGTGTGTGAGGACGGGGAGACACAGTGTGTGAGGACGGGGAGACACAGTGTGTGAGGACGGGGAGACACAGTGTGTGAGGAAAGGGATACACAGTGTGTGAGGACGGGGAGACACAGTGTGTGGGGAAAGGGGAGACACAGTGTGTGAGGAAAGGAGAGCCACAGTGTGTGAGGAAAGGGAGACACAGTGTGTGAAGACGGGAAGACACAGTGTGTGGGGAAAGGGATACACAGTGTGTGAGGACGGGGAGACACAGTGTGTGAGGACGGGGAGACACAGTGTGTGAGGACAGGGAGTCACAGTGAGTGGGGAAAGGGAGACACCGTGTGTGGGGAAAGAGAGACACAGTGTGTGGGGAAAGAGAGACACAGTGTGTGGGAACGGGGAGATACAGTGTGTGGGGAATGGGAGACACAGTGTGTGGGGACGGGGAGATACAGTGTGTGGGGACGGGGAGACACAGTGTGTGAGGACGGGGAGACACAATGTTTGAGGATGGGGAGACACAGTGTGTGGGAACGGAGAGATACAGTGTGTGGTGAAAGGGAGACACAGTGTGTGGGGAAAGGGAGACACCGTGTGTGGGGAAAGAGAGACACAGTGTGTGGGGAAAGAGAGACACAGTGTGTGGGAACGGGGAGATACAGTATGTGGGGAAAGGGAGACACAGTGAGGGGAAGGGAGACACAGTGTGTGAGGACGGGGAGACACAGTGTTTGAGGATGGGGAGACACAGTGTGTGGGAACGGAGAGATACAGTGTGTGGGGAAAGAGACACAGTGTGTGAGGACGGGGAGACACAGTGTGGGGAAAGGGAGACACAGTGTGTGAGGACGGGGAGACACTGTGTGTGGGGAAAGGGAGACACAGTGTGTGAGGACGGGGAGACACAGTGTGTGGGAAAAGGGGAGACACAGTGTGTGAGGACGGGGAGACACTGTGTGTGTGGAACGGGGAGACACGGTGTGTGGGTAAAGGGGAGACATGGTGGGTGAGGACGGGGAGACACGGTGTGTGTGGATGGGGAGACAGAGTGTGTGGGAACGGCGAGAGACAGTGTGTGGGGACAGGGAGACACACTGTGTGGGGACGGGGAGACATTGTGTGGGAACGGGGAGATACAGTGTGTGGGGAAAGGGAGACACCGTGTGTGGGGAAAGAGAGACACTGTGTGAGGACGGGGAGACACAGTGTGTGGGAACGGGGAGATACAGTGTGTGGGGAAAGGGAGACACAGTGTGTGGGGAAAGGGAGACACATTGTGTGGGGACGGGTAGACATTGTGTGGGAACGGGGAGATACAGTGTGTGGGGAAAGGGAGACAGTGTGTGGGGAAAGGGAGAGACAGAGTGTGTGGGAACGGTGAGAGACACTGCGTGGGGACAGGGAGACACAGTGTGTGTGGACGGTTTGGAGAACTACATATACCTGTCTGAACACGCCCCCTGCTGACTGCTCCTGTGGCTCCTCCCACAGACCCCGGTATAAAGGTGATGGAGGTCTGAGCCCGGTCTCTCTGTCTCCAGGATGTAGTAAGGTGGTCAACCACTGCTTGTTCCTTCTTCCAGTCAATAAAAGCCGATATCTCGCCTTTACGTCTCAGAGAGAGTTACTGATGGTGCATCAGACGGGGAGACACAGTGTGTGAGGACGGGGATACACCGTGAGGGGAAAGGGAGACACAGTGTGTGAGGACGGGGAGACACAGTGTGTGGGGACGGGGAGACACAGTGTGTGAGGACGGGGAGACACCGTGTGGGGAAAGGGAGACACAGTGTGTGAGGACGGGGAGACACCGTGAGGGGAAAGGGAGACACAGTGTGTGAGGACGGGGAGACACAGTGTGTGAGGACGGGGAGACACAGTGTGTGAGGACGGCGAGACACGGTTGGTGAGGACGGGGAGACACAGTGTATGAGGACGGCGAGACACGGTTGGTGAGGACGGGGAGACACAGTGTGTGGGGACGGGGAGACACAGTGTGGGGAAAGGGAGACACAGTGTGTGAGGACGGGGAGACACCGTGTGGGGAAAGGGAGACACAGTGTGTGAGGACGGGGAGACACAGTGTGTGAAGACGGGGAGACACAGTGTGTGGGGACAGGGGAGACACAGTGTGTGAGGACGGAGAGATACAGTGTGTGAGGACGGGGAGACACAGTGTGTGAGGACGGGGATACACAGTGTGTGAGGACGGGGAGACACCGTGTGGGGACGGGGAGACACAGTGTGTGAGGACGGGGAGACACCGTGTGGGGACGGGGATACACAGTGTGTGGGGACGGGGAGACACAGTGTGTGAGGACGGGGAGACACAGTGTGTGAGGACGGGGAGACACCGTGTGGGGTCGGGGATACACAGTGTGTGAGGAAAGGGGATACACGGTGTGTGAGGACGGGGATACACGGTGTGTGAGGACGGGGATACACGGTGTGTGAGGACGGGGAGACACGGTGTGTGAGGACGGGGAGACACGGTGTGTGAGGACGGGGATACACGGTGTGTGAGGACGGGGAGACACAGTGTGTGAGGACGGGGAGACACGGTGTGTGAGGACGGGGAGACACAGTGTGTGAGGACGGGGATACACAGTGTGTGGGGAAAGGGAGACACAGTGTGTGAGGACGGGGAGACACAGTGTGTGAGGACGGGGAGACACAGTGTGTGAGGAAAGGGGAGACACAGTGTGTGAGGAAAGGGAGACACAGTGTGTGAGGACGGGGATACACAGTGTGTGAGGAAAGGGAGACACAGTGTGTGAGGACGGGGAGACACAGTGTGTGAGGACGGGGAGACACAGTGTGTGAGGTCGGGGATACACAGTGTGTCAGGAAAGGGAGACACAGTGTGTGAGGACGGGGAGACACAGTGTGTGAGGACGGGGATACACAGTGTGTGAGGAAAGGGAGACACAGTGTGTGAGGACGGGGAGACACAGTGTGTGAGGACAGAGAGACACATTGTGTGAGGACGGGGGAGACACAGTGTGTGAGGAAAGGGAGACACAGTGTGTGAGGACGGGGAGACACAGTGTGTGAGGAAAGGGAGACACAGTGTGTGAGGACGGGGAGACACAGTGTGTGAGGAAAGGGAGACACAGTGTGTGAGGACGGGGAGACACAGTGTGTGAGGACGGGGATACACAGTGTGTGAGGACGGGGAGACACAGTGTGTGGGGAAAGGGGAGACACAGTGTGTGAGGAAAGGAGAGACACAGTGTGTGAGGAAAGGGGGACACAGTGTGTGAGGACGGGGAGACACAGTGTGTGAGGACGGGGGGACACAGTGTGTGAGGACGGGGAGACACAGTGTGTGAGGACGGGGAGACACAGTGTGTGGGGAAAGGGGAGACACAGTGTGTGAGGAAAGGGGAGACACAGTGTGTGAGGAAAGGGGGACACAGTGTGTGAGGACGGGGAGACACAGTGTGTGAGGACGGGGAGACACAGTGTGTGAGGAAAGGGATACACAGTGTGTGAGGAAAGGGGGACACAGTGTGTGAGGACGGGGAGACACAGTGTGTGAAGACGGGGAGACACAGTGTGTGGGGAAAGGGGAGACACAGTGTGTGAGGAAAGGAGAGCCACAGTGTGTGAGGAAAGGGAGACACAGTGTGTGAAGACGGGGAGACACAGTGTGTGAGGACGGGGAGACACAGTGTGTGGGGAAAGGGAGACACAGTGTGTGAGGACGGGGAGACACAGTGTGTGAGGACGGGGATACACAGTGTGTGAGGAAAGGGAGACACAGTGTGTGAGGACGGGGAGACACAGTGTGTGAGGACAGAGAGACACATTGTGTGAGGACGGGGAGACACAGTGTGTGAGGACGGGGAGACACAGTGTGTGGGGAAAGGGGAGACACAGTGTGTGAGGACGGGGAGACACAGTGTGTGAGGACGGGGAGACACAGTGTGTGGGGAAAGGGGAGACACAGTGTGTGAGGACGGGGAGACACAGTGTGTGAGGACGGGGAGACACAGTGTGTGGGGAAAGGGGAGACACAGTGTGTGAGGAAAGGAGAGACACAGTGTGTGAGGAAAGGGGGACACAGTGTGTGAGGACGGGGAGACACAGTGTGTGAGGACGGGGGGACACAGTGTGTGAGGACGGGGAGACACAGTGTGTGAGGACGGGGAGACACAGTGTGTGGGGAAAGGGGAGACACAGTGTGTGAGGAAAGGGGAGACACAGTGTGTGAGGAAAGGGGGACACAGTGTGTGAGGACGGGGAGACACAGTGTGTGAGGACGGGGAGACACAGTGTGTGAGGAAAGGGATACACAGTGTGTGAGGAAAGGGATACACAGTGTGTGAAGACGGGGAGACACAGTGTGTGGGGAAAGGGGAGACACAGTGTGTGAGGAAAGGAGAGCCACAGTGTGTGAGGAAAGGGAGACACAGTGTGTGAAGACGGGGAGACACAGTGTGTGGGGAAAGGGATACACAGTGTGTGAGGACGGGGAGACACAGTGTGTGAGGACGGGGAGACACAGTGTGTGAGGACAGGGAGACACAGTGAGTGGGGAAAGGGGAGACACAGTGAGGGGAAAGGGGAGACACAGTGTGTGAGGAAAGGAGAGCCACAGTGTGTGAGGACGGGGAGACACCGTGTGGGGAAAGGGAGACACAGTGTGTGAGGACGGGGAGACACAGTGTGTGAGGACGGGGAGACACAGTGTGTGGGGACAGGGGAGACACAGTGTGTGAGGACGGGGAGATACAGTGTGTGAGGACGGGGAGACACAGTGTGTGAGGACGGGGAGACACCGTGTGGGGACGGGGATACACAGTGTGTGGGGACGGGGAGACACAGTGTGTGAGGACGGGGAGACACAGTGTGTGAGGACGGGGAGACACCGTGTGGGGTCGGGGATACACAGTGTGTGAGGAAAGGGGATACACAGTGTGTGAGGACGGGGATACACGGTGTGTGAGGACGGGGAGACACGGTGTGTGAGGACGGGGATACACGGTGTGTGAGGACGGGGATACACGGTGTGTGAGGACGGGGAGACACAGTGTGTGAGGACGGGGATACACAGTGTGTGAGGAAAGGGAGACACAGTGTGTGAGGACGGGGATACACAGTGTGTGAGGAAAGGGAGACACAGTGTGTGAGGACGGGGAGACACAGTGTGTGAGGACGGGGAGACACAGTGTGTGAGGTCGGGGATACACAGTGTGTGAGGAAAGGGAGACACAGTGTGTGAGGACGGGGATACACAGTGTGTGGGGAAAGGGAGACACAGTGTGTGAGGACGGGGAGACACAGTGTGTGAGGAAAGGGAGACACAGTGTGTGAGGACGGGGAGACACAGTGTGTGAGGAAAGGGAGACACAGTGTGTGAGGACGGGGAGACACAGTGTGTGAGTAAAGGGGAGACACAGTGTGTGAGGTCGGGGATACACAGTGTGTGAGGACGGGGAGACACAGTGTGTGGGGAAAGGGGAGACACAGTGTGTGAGGTCGGGGATACACAGTGTGTGAGGACAGGGAGACACAGTGTGTGGGGAAAGGGGAGACACAGTGTGTGAGGACGGGGAGACACAGTGTGTGAGGAAAGGGGGACACAGTGTGTGAGGACGGGGAGACACAGTGTGTGAGGACGGGGAGACACAGTGTGTGGGGAAAGGGGAGACACAGTGTGTGAGGAAAGGGGAGACACAGTGTGTGAGGAAAGGGGGACACAGTGTGTGAGGACGGGGAGACACAGTGTGTGAGGACGGGGAGACACAGTGTGTGAGGAAAGGGATACACAGTGTGTGAGGAAAGGGAGACACAGTGAGGGGAAGGGAGACACAGTGTGTGAGGACGGGGAGACACAGTGTTTGAGGATGGGGAGACACAGTGTGTGGGAACGGAGAGATACAGTGTGTGGGGAAAGAGACACAGTGTGTGAGGACGGGGAGACACAGTGTGGGGAAAGGGAGACACAGTGTGTGAGGACGGGGAGACACTGTGTGTGGGGAAAGGGAGACACAGTGTGTGAGGACGGGGAGACACAGTGTGTGGGAAAAGGGGAGACACAGTGTGTGAGGACGGGGAGACACTGTGTGTGTGGAACGGGGAGACACGGTGTGTGGGTAAAGGGGAGACATGGTGGGTGAGGACGGGGAGACACGGTGTGTGTGGATGGGGAGACAGAGTGTGTGGGAACGGCGAGAGACAGTGTGTGGGGACAGGGAGACACACTGTGTGAGGACGGGGAGACATTGTGTGGGAACGGGGAGATACAGTGTGTGGGGAAAGGGAGACACCGTGTGTGGGGAAAGAGAGACACTGTGTGAGGACGGGGAGACACAGTGTGTGGGAACGGGGAGATACAGTGTGTGGGGAAAGGGAGACACAGTGTGTGGGGAAAGGGAGACACAGTGTGTGGGGACAGGGAGACACACTGTGTGGGGACGGGTAGACATTGTGTGGGAATGGGGAGATACAGTGTGTGGGGAAAGGGAGACAGTGTGTGGGGAAAGGGAGAGACAGAGTGTGTGGGAACGGTGAGAGACACTGTGTGGGGACGGGGAGACACTGTGTGTGGACGGTGTGGAGAACTACATATACCTGTCTGGATACGCACCCTGCTGACTGCTCCTGTGGCTCCTCCCACAGACCCCGGTATAAAGGCGATTGAGGTCTGAGCCCGGTCTCTCTGTCTCCAGGATGTAGTAAGGTGGTCAACCACTGCTTGTTCCTTCTTCCAGTCAATAAAAGCCGATATCTCGCCTTTACGTCTCAGAGAGAGTTACTGATGGTGAATCAGATGGGGAGACACTGTGTGGGACAAGGGGAGACATAGTGTGTGAGGAAAGAGATACACAGTGTGTGGGAACGGGGAGATACAGTGTGTGGGGAAAGGGAGACACGGTGTGTGGGGACAGGGAGACACAGTGTGTGGGGAAAGGGGAGACAGTGTGTGGGAACGGGGAGACACAGTGTGTGGGGAAAGGGGAGACACAGTGTGTCAGGACGGGGAGACACAGTGTGTGGGGAAAGGGGAGACACAGTGTGTCAGGACGGGGAGAAAGTGTGTGGGAACGGGGAGATACAGTGTGTCAGGATGGGGAGACACAGTGTGTGGGGAACGGGGAGACACAGTGTGTGAGGACGGGGAGACACAGTGTGTGGGGAACGGGAGACACAGTGTGTGAGGACGGGGAGACACAGTGTGTCAGGATGGGGAGACAGTGTGTGGGAACGGGGAGACACAGTGTGTGAGGACGGGGAGACACAGTGTGTGGGGACGGGGAGACACAGTGTGTGAGGACGGGGAGACACAGTGTGTGGGGACGGGGAGACACAGTGTGTGAGGACGGGGAGACACCGTGAGGGGAAAGGGAGACACAGTGTGTGAGGACGGGGAGACACAGTGTGTGAGGACGGGGAGACACCGTGAGGGGAAAGGGAGACACAGTGTGTGAGGACGGGGAGACACAGTGTGTGGGGACGGGGAGACACAGTGTGTGAGGACGGGGAGACACAGTGTGGGGAAAGGGAGACACAGTGTGTGAGGACGGGGAGACACAGTGTGTGGGGACGGGGAGACACAGTGTGTGAGGACGGGGAGACACCGTTTGGGAAAAGGGAGACACAGTGTGTGAGGACGGGGAGACACCGTGAGGGGAAAGGGAGACACAGTGTGTGAGGACGGGGAGACACAGTGTGTGAGGACGGGGAGACACAGTGTGTGAGGACGGCGAGACACGGTTGGTGAGGACGGGGAGACATAGTGTATGAGGACGGCGAGACACGGTTGGTGAGGACGGGGAGACACAGTGTGTGGGGACGGGGAGACACAGTGTGGGGAAAGGGAGACACAGTGTGTGAGGACGGGGAGACACCGTGTGGGGAAAGGGAGACACAGTGTGTGAGGACGGGGAGACACAGTGTGTGAGGACAGGGGAGACACAGTGTGTGAGGACGGGGAGACACAGTGTGTGGGGACAGGGGAGACACAGTGTGTGAGGACGGGGAGATACAGTGTGTGAGGACGGGGAGACACAGTGTGTGAGGACGGGGATACACAGTGTGTGAGGACGGGGAGACACCGTGTGGGGACGGGGAGACACAGTGTGTGAGGACGGGGAGACACCGTGTGGGGACGGGGATACACAGTGTGTGGGGACGGGGAGACACAGTGTGTGAGGACGGGGAGACACCGTGTGGGGTCGGGGATACACAGTGTGTGAGGAAAGGGGATACACGGTGTGTGAGGACGGGGAGACACGGTGTGTGAGGACGGGGATACACGGTGTGTGAGGACGGGGAGACACGGTGTGTGAGGACGGGGAGACACGGTGTGTGAGGACGGGGAGACACAGTGTGTGAGGACGGGGATACACAGTGTGTGGGGAAAGGGAGACACAGTGTGTGAGGACGGGGAGACACAGTGTGTGAGGACGGGGAGACACAGTGTGTGAGGAAAGGGGAGACACAGTGTGTGAGGACGGGGATACACAGTGTGTGCGGAAAGGGAGACACAGTGTGTGGGAACGGGGAGACACAGTGTGTGAGGACGGGGATACACAGTGTGTGAGGAAAGGGAGACACAGTGTGTGAGGACGGGGATACACAGTGTGTGAGGAAAGGGAGACACAGTGTGTGAGGACGGGGAGACACAGTGTGTGAGGACGGGGAGACACAGTGTGTGAGGTCGGGGATACACAGTGTGTGAGGAAAGGGAGACACAGTGTGTGAGGACGGGGAGACACAGTGTGTGAGGACGGGGATACACAGTGTGTGAGGAAAGGGAGACACAGTGTGTGAGGACGGGGAGACACAGTGTGTGAGGACGGGGAGACACAGTGTGTGAGGACAGAGAGACACATTGTGTGAGGACAGAGAGACACATTGTGTGAGGACGGGGAGACACAGTGTGTGAGGAAAGGGAGACACAGTGTGTGAGGACGGGGAGACACAGTGTGTGAGGAAAGGGAGACACAGTGTGTGAGGACGGGGAGACACAGTGTGTGAGGACGGGGAGACACAGTGTGTGAGGAAAGGGGAGACACAGTGTGTGAGGTCGGGGATACACAGTGTGTGAGGACGGGGAGACACAGTGTGTGAGGTCGGGGATACACAGTGTGTGAGGACGGGGAGACACAGTGTGTGGGAACGGAGAGATACAGTGTGTGGGGAAAGAGACACAGTGTGTGAGGACGGGGAGACACAGTGTGGGGAAAGGGAGACACAGTGTGTGAGGACAGGGAGACACTGTGTGTGGGGAAAGGGAGACACAGTGTGTGAGGACGGGGAGACACAGTGTGTGGGAAAAGGGGAGACACAGTGTGTGAGGACGGGGAGACACTGTGTGTGTGGAACGGGGAGACACGGTGTGTGGGTAAAGGGGAGACATGGTGGGTGAGGACGGGGAGACACGGTGTGTGTGGATGGGGAGACAGAGTGTGTGGGAACGGCGAGAGACAGTGTGTGGGGACAGGGAGACACACTGTGTGGGGACGGGGAGACATTGTGTGGGAACGGGGAGATACAGTGTGTGGGGAAAGGGAGACACCGTGTGTGGGGAAAGAGAGACACTGTGTGAGGACGGGGAGACACAGTGTGTGGGGAAAGGGAGACACAGTGTGTGGGGACAGGGAGACACACTGTGTGGGGACGGGTAGACATTGTGTGGGAACGGGGAGATACAGTGTGTGGGGAAAGGGAGACACTGTGTGTGGACGGTGTGGTGAACTACATATACCTGTCTGAACACGCCCCCTGCTGACTGCTCCTGTGGCTCCTCCCACAGACCCCGGTATAAAGGTGATTGAGGTCTGAGCCCGGTCTCTCAGTCTCCAGGATGTAGTAAGGTGGTCAACCACTGCTTGTTCCTTCTTCCAGTCAATAAAAGCCGATATCTCGCCTTTACGTCTCAGAGAGAGTTACTGATGGTGAATCAGTGTGTGGGGAACGGGAGACACGGTGTGTGGGGAAAGGGGAGACAGTGTGTGGGAACGGGGAGACACAGTGTGTGGGGAAAGGAGAGACACAGTGTGTGGGGAAAGGGAGACACAGTGTGTGAGGACAGGGAGACACCGTGTGTGAGGACGGGGAGACACAGTGTGTGGGGAAAGGGAGACACAGTGTGTGAGGACGGGGAGATACAGTGTGTGGGGAACGGGAGACACAGTGTGTGAGGACGGGGAGACACAGTGTGTGAGGACGGGGAGACACAGTGTGTGGGAACGGGGAGACACAGTGTGTCAGGACGGGGAGAAAGTGTGTGGGAACGGGGAGATACAGTGTGTCAGGATGGGGAGACAGTGTGTGGGGAACGGGGAGACACAGTGTGTGAGGACGGGGAGACACAGTGTGTGGGGAACGGGAGACACAGTGTGTGAGGACGGGGAGACACAGTGTGTGGGGAACGGGAGACACCGTGAGGGGAAAGGGAGACAGTGTGTGGGAACGGGGAGACACAGTGTGTGAGGACGGGGAGACACAGTGTGTGGGGACAGGGAGACACACTGTGTGGGGACGGGTAGACATTGTGTGGGAACGGGGAGATACAGTGTGTGGGGAAAGGGAGACACTGTGTGGGGACGGGGAGACACTGTGTGTGGACGGTGTGGTGAACTACATATACCTGTCTGAACACGCCCCCTGCTGACTGCTCCTGTGGCTCCTCCCACAGACCCCGGTATAAAGGTGATTGAGGTCTGAGCCCGGTCTCTCAGTCTCCAGGATGTAGTAAGGTGGTCAACCACTGCTTGTTCCTTCTTCCAGTCAATAAAAGCCGATATCTCGCCTTTACGTCTCAGAGAGAGTTACTGATGGTGAATCAGTGTGTGGGGAACGGGAGACACGGTGTGTGGGGGAAAGGGGAGACAGTGTGTGGGAACGGGGAGACACAGTGTGTGGGGAAAGGAGAGACACAGTGTGTGGGGAAAGGGAGACACAGTGTGTGAGGACAGGGAGACACCGTGTGTGAGGACGGGGAGACACAGTGTGTGGGAACGGGGAGATACAGTGTGTGGGGAACGGGAGACACAGTGTGTGAGGACGGGGAGATACAGTGTGTGGGGAACGGGAGACACAGTGTGTGAGGACGGGGAGACACAGTGTGTGAGGACGGGGAGACACAGTGTGTGGGAACGGGGAGACACAGTGTGTCAGGACGGGGAGAAAGTGTGTGGGAACGGGGAGATACAGTGTGTCAGGATGGGGAGACAGTGTGTGGGGAACGGGGAGACACAGTGTGTGAGGACGGGGAGACACAGTGTGTGGGGAACGGGAGACACAGTGTGTGAGGACGGGGAGACACAGTGTGTGGGGAACGGGAAACACAGTGTGTCAGGATGGGGAGACAGTGTGTGGGAACGGGGAGACACAGTGTGTGAGGACGGGGAGACACAGTGTGTGGGGACGGGGAGACACAGTGTGTGAGGACGGGGAGACACAGTGTGTGGGGACGGGGAGACACAGTGTGTGAGGACGGGGAGACACCGTGAGGGGAAAGGGAGACACAGTGTGTGAGGACGGGGAGACACAGTGTGTGAGGACGGGGAGACACCGTGAGGGGAAAGGGAGACACAGTGTGTGAGGACAGGGAGACACAGTGTGTGAGGACGGGGAGACACAGTGTGTGGGGACGGGTAGACACAGTGTGTGAGGACGGGGAGACACAGTGTGGGGAAAGGGAGACACAGTGTGTGAGGACAGGGAGACACAGTGTGTGAGGACGGGGAGACACAGTGTGTGGGGACGGGGAGACACAGTGTGTGAGGACGGGGAGACACCGTGTGGGAAAAGGGAGACACAGTGTGTGAGGACGGGGAGACACCGTGAGGGGAAAGGGAGACACAGTGTGTGAGGACGGGGAGACACAGTGTGTGAGGACGGGGAGACACAGTGTGTGAGGACGGCGAGACACGGTTGGTGAGGACGGGGAGACACAGTGTATGAGGACGGCGAGACACGGTTGGTGAGGACGGGGAGACACAGTGTGTGGGGACGGGGAGACACAGTGTGGGGAAAGGGAGACACAGTGTGTGAGGACGGGGAGACACCGTGTGGGGAAAGGGAGACACAGTGTGTGAGGACGGGGAGACACAGTGTGTGAGGACAGGGGAGACACAGTGTGTGAGGACGGGGAGACACAGTGTGTGGGGACAGGGGAGACACAGTGTGTGAGGACGGGGAGATACAGTGTGTGAGGACGGGGAGACACAGTGTGTGAGGACGGGGATACACAGTGTGTGAGGACGGGGAGACACCGTGTGGGGACGGGGAGACACAGTGTGTGAGGACGGGGAGACACCGTGTGGGGACGGGGATACACAGTGTGTGGGGACGGGGAGACACAGTGTGTGAGGACGGGGAGACACAGTGTGTGAGGACGGGGAGACACCGTGTGGGGTCGGGGATACACAGTGTGTGAGGAAAGGGGATACACGGTGTGTGAGGACGGGGATACACGGTGTGTGAGGACGGGGAGACACGGTGTGTGAGGACGGGGATACACGGTGTGTGAGGACGGGGAGACACGGTGTGTGAGGACGGGGATACACGGTGTGTGAGGACGGGGATACACGGTGTGTGAGGACGGGGAGACACAGTGTGTGGGGACGGGGAGACACAGTGTGTGAGGACGGGGAGACACCGTTTGGGAAAAGGGAGACACAGTGTGTGAGGACGGGGAGACACCGTGAGGGGAAAGGGAGACACAGTGTGTGAGGACGGGGAGACACAGTGTGTGAGGACGGGGAGACACAGTGTGTGAGGACGGCGAGACACGGTTGGTGAGGACGGGGAGACATAGTGTATGAGGACGGCGAGACACGGTTGGTGAGGACGGGGAGACACAGTGTGTGGGGACGGGGAGACACAGTGTGGGGAAAGGGAGACACAGTGTGTGAGGACGGGGAGACACCGTGTGGGGAAAGGGAGACACAGTGTGTGAGGACGGGGAGACACAGTGTGTGAGGACAGGGGAGACACAGTGTGTGAGGACGGGGAGACACAGTGTGTGGGGACAGGGGAGACACAGTGTGTGAGGACGGGGAGATACAGTGTGTGAGGACGGGGAGACACAGTGTGTGAGGACGGGGATACACAGTGTGTGAGGACGGGGAGACACCGTGTGGGGACGGGGAGACACAGTGTGTGAGGACGGGGAGACACCGTGTGGGGACGGGGATACACAGTGTGTGGGGACGGGGAGACACAGTGTGTGAGGACGGGGAGACACCGTGTGGGGTCGGGGATACACAGTGTGTGAGGAAAGGGGATACACGGTGTGTGAGGACGGGGATACACGGTGTGTGAGGACGGGGAGACACGGTGTGTGAGGACGGGGATACACGGTGTGTGAGGACGGGGAGACACGGTGTGTGAGGACGGGGAGACACGGTGTGTGAGGACGGGGAGACACAGTGTGTGAGGACGGGGATACACAGTGTGTGCGGAAAGGGAGACACAGTGTGTGGGAACGGGGAGACACAGTGTGTGAGGACGGGGATACACAGTGTGTGAGGAAAGGGAGACACAGTGTGTGAGGACGGGGATACACAGTGTGTGAGGAAAGGGAGACACAGTGTGTGAGGACGGGGAGACACAGTGTGTGAGGACGGGGAGACACAGTGTGTGAGGTCGGGGATACACAGTGTGTGAGGAAAGGGAGACACAGTGTGTGAGGACGGGGAGACACAGTGTGTGAGGACGGGGATACACAGTGTGTGAGGAAAGGGAGACACAGTGTGTGAGGACGGGGAGACACAGTGTGTGAGGACGGGGAGACACAGTGTGTGAGGACAGAGAGACACATTGTGTGAGGACGGGGAGACACAGTGTGTGAGGAAAGGGAGACACAGTGTGTGAGGACGGGGAGACACAGTGTGTGAGGAAAGGGAGACACAGTGTGTGAGGACGGGGAGACACAGTGTGTGAGGACGGGGAGACACAGTGTGTGAGGAAAGGGGAGACACAGTGTGTGAGGTCGGGGATACACAGTGTGTGAGGACGGGGAGACACAGTGTGTGAGGTCGGGGATACACAGTGTGTGAGGACGGGGAGACACAGTGTGTGGGAACGGAGAGAT
The DNA here is from genome assembly GCF_048418815.1 of Hemitrygon akajei. NCBI lineage: Eukaryota > Metazoa > Chordata > Chondrichthyes > Myliobatiformes > Dasyatidae > Hemitrygon > Hemitrygon akajei. The sequence goes on from NC_133126.1 coordinate 95,293,453, forward strand.
ACAGTGTGTGGGGAAAGAGACACAGTGTGTGAGGACGGGGAGACACAGTGTGGGGAAAGGGAGACACAGTGTGTGAGGACGGGGAGACACTGTGTGTGGGGAAAGGGAGACACAGTGTGTGAGGACGGGGAGACACAGTGTGTGGGAAAAGGGGAGACACAGTGTGTGAGGACGGGGAGACACTGTGTGTGTGGAACGGGGAGACACGGTGTGTGGGTAAAGGGGAGACATGGTGGGTGAGGACGGGGAGACACGGTGTGTGTGGATGGGGAGACAGAGTGTGTGGGAACGGCGAGAGACAGTGTGTGGGGACAGGGAGACACACTGTGTGGGGACGGGGAGACATTGTGTGGGAACGGGGAGATACAGTGTGTGGGGAAAGGGAGACACCGTGTGTGGGGAAAGAGAGACACTGTGTGAGGACGGGGAGACACAGTGTGTGGGAACGGGGAGATACAGTGTGTGGGGAAAGGGAGACACAGTGTGTGGGGACAGGGAGACACACTGTGTGGGGACGGGTAGACATTGTGTGGGAACGGGGAGATACAGTGTGTGGGGAAAGGGAGACACTGCGTGGGGACGGGGAGACACAGTGTGTGAGGACAGGGGAGACACAGTGTGTGAGGACGGGGAGACACAGTGTGTGGGGACAGGGGAGACACAGTGTGTGAGGACGGGGAGACACAGTGTGTGGGGACGGGGAGACACACTGTGTGTGGACGGTGTGGAGAACTACATATACCTGTCTGAACACGCCCCCTGCTGACTGCTCCTGTGGCTCCTCCCACAGACCCCGGTATAAAGGCGATTGAGGTCTGAGCCCGGTCTCTCTGTCTCCAGGATGTAGTAAGGTGGTCAACCACTGCTTGTTCCTTCTTCCAGTCAATAAAAGCCGATATCTCGCCTTTACGTCTCAGAGAGAGTTACTGATGGTGAATCAGTGTGTGGGGAACGGGAGACACGGTGTGTGGGGACAGGGAGACACAGTGTGTGGGGAAAGGGGAGACAGTGTGTGGGAACGGGGAGACACAGTGTGTGGGGAAAGGAGAGACACAGTGTGTGGGGAACGGGAGACACAGTGTGTGAGGACGGGGAGACACAGTGTGTGAGGACGGGGAGACACAGTGTGTGGGAACGGGGAGACACAGTGTGTCAGGACGGGGAGAAAGTGTGTGGGAACGGGGAGATACAGTGTGTCAGGATGGGGAGACAGTGTGTGGGGAACGGGGAGACACAGTGTGTGAGGACGGGGAGACACAGTGTGTGGGGAACGGGAGACACAGTGTGTGAGGACGGGGAGACACAGTGTGTGGGGAACGGGAGACACAGTGTGTCAGGATGGGGAGACAGTGTGTGGGAACGGGGAGACACAGTGTGTGAGGACGGGGAGACACAGTGTGTGGGGACGGGGAGACACAGTGTGTGAGGACGGGGAGACACAGTGTGTGGGGACGGGGAGACACAGTGTGTGAGGACGGGGAGACACCGTGAGGGGAAAGGGAGACACAGTGTGTGAGGACGGGGAGACACAGTGTGTGAGGACGGGGAGACACCGTGAGGGGAAAGGGAGACACAGTGTGTGAGGACGGGGAGACACAGTGTGTGGGGACGGGGAGACACAGTGTGTGAGGACGGGGAGACACAGTGTGGGGAAAGGGAGACACAGTGTGTGAGGACAGGGAGACACAGTGTGTGAGGACGGGGAGACACAGTGTGTGGGGACGGGGAGACACAGTGTGTGAGGACGGGGAGACACCGTGTGGGAAAAGGGAGACACAGTGTGTGAGGACGGGGAGACACCGTGAGGGGAAAGGGAGACACAGTGTGTGAGGACGGGGAGACACAGTGTGTGAGGACGGGGAGACACAGTGTGTGAGGACGGCGAGACACGGTTGGTGAGGACGGGGAGACACAGTGTATGAGGACGGCGAGACACGGTTGGTGAGGACGGGGAGACACAGTGTGTGGGGACGGGGAGACACAGTGTGGGGAAAGGGAGACACAGTGTGTGAGGACGGGGAGACACCGTGTGGGGAAAGGGGGACACAGTGTGTGAGGACGGGGAGACACAGTGTGTGAGGACAGGGGAGACACAGTGTGTGAGGACGGGGAGACACAGTGTGTGGGGACAGGGGAGACACAGTGTGTGAGGACGGGGAGATACAGTGTGTGAGGACGGGGAGACACAGTGTGTGAGGACGGGGATACACAGTGTGTGAGGACGGGGAGACACCGTGTGGGGACGGGGAGACACAGTGTGTGAGGACGGGGAGACACCGTGTGGGGACGGGGATACACAGTGTGTGGGGACGGGGAGACACAGTGTGTGAGGACGGGGAGACACAGTGTGTGAGGACGGGGAGACACCGTGTGGGGTCGGGGATACACAGTGTGTGAGGAAAGGGGATACACGGTGTGTGAGGACGGGGATACACGGTGTGTGAGGACGGGGAGACACGGTGTGTGAGGACGGGGATACACGGTGTGTGAGGACGGGGAGACACGGTGTGTGAGGACGGGGATACACGGTGTGTGAGGACGGGGATACACGGTGTGTGAGGACGGGGAGACACAGTGTGTGAGGACGGGGATACACAGTGTGTGGGAACGGGGAGACACAGTGTGTGAGGACGGGGATACACAGTGTGTGAGGAAAGGGAGACACAGTGTGTGAGGACGGGGATACACAGTGTGTGAGGAATGGGAGACACAGTGTGTGAGGACGGGGATACACAGTGTGTGAGGAAAGGGATACACAGTGTGTGGGAACGGGGAGACACAGTGTGTGAGGACGGGGATACACAGTGTGTGAGGAAAGGGAGACACAGTGTGTGAGGACGGGGATACACAGTGTGTGAGGAAAGGGAGACACAGTGTGTGAGGACGGGGAGACACAGTGTGTGAGGACGGGGAGACACAGTGTGTGAGGTCGGGGATACACAGTGTGTGAGGAAAGGGAGACACAGTGTGTGAGGACGGGGAGACACAGTGTGTGAGGACGGGGATACACAGTGTGTGAGGAAAGGGAGACACAGTGTGTGAGGACGGGGAGACACAGTGTGTGAGGACGGGGAGACACAGTGTGTGAGGACAGAGAGACACATTGTGTGAGGACGGGGAGACACAGTGTGTGAGGAAAGGGAGACACAGTGTGTGAGGACGGGGAGACACAGTGTGTGAGGAAAGGGAGACACAGTGTGTGAGGACGGGGAGACACAGTGTGTGAGGAAAGGGGAGACACAGTGTGTGAGGTCGGGGATACACAGTGTGTGAGGACGGGGAGACACAGTGTGTGGGGAAAGGGGAGACACAGTGTGTGAGGTCGGGGATACACAGTGTGTGAGGACGGGGAGACACAGTGTGTGGGGAAAGGGGGAGACACAGTGTGTGAGGAAAGGAGAGACACAGTGTGTGAGGAAAGGGGGACACAGTGTGTGAGGACGGGGAGACACAGTGTGTGAGGACGGGGAGACACAGTGTGTGAGGACGGGGAGACACAGTGTGTGGGGAAAGGGGAGACACAGTGTGTGAGGAAAGGGGGACACAGTGTGTGAGGACGGGGAGACACAGTGTGTGAGGACGGGGAGACACAGTGTGTGAGGACGGGGATACACAGTGTGTGAGGACGGGGAGACACAGTGTGTGAGGACGGGGAGACACAGTGTGTGAGGACAGGGAGACACAGTGTGTGAGGAAAGGGGAGACACAGTGTGTGAGGTCGGGGATACACAGTGTGTGAGGACGGGGAGACACAGTGTGTGGGGAAAGGGGAGACACAGTGTGTGAGGTCGGGGATACACAGTGTGTGAGGACGGGGAGACACAGTGTGTGGGGAAAGGGGAGACACCGTGTGTGAGGAAAGGAGAGACACAGTGTGTGAGGAAAGGGGGACACAGTGTGTGAGGACGGGGAGACATGGTGTGTGAGGACGGGGAGACACAGTGTGTGAGGACGGGGAGACACAGTGTGTGGGGAAAGGGGAGACACAGTGTGTGAGGAAAGGGGGACACAGTGTGTGAGGACGGGGAGACACAGTGTGTGAGGACGGGGATACACAGTGTGTGAGGACGGGGAGACACAGTGTGTGAGGACGGGGAGACACAGTGTGTGAGGAAAGGGATACACAGTGTGTGAAGACGGGGAGACACAGTGTGTGGGGAAAGGGAGACACAGTGTGTGGGGAAAGGGAGACACAGTGTGTGGGGAAAGGAGAGCCACAGTGTGTGAGGAAAGGGAGACACAGTGTGTGAAGACGGGGAGACACAGTGTGTGGGGAAAGGGATACACAGTGTGTGAGGACGGGGAGACACAGTGTGTGAGGACGGGGACACACAGTGTGTGAGGACAGGGAGACACAGTGAGTGGGGAAAGGGGAGACACAGTGAGGGGAAAGGGGAGACACCTTGTGTGAGGAAAGGAGAGCCACAGGTTGTGAGGACGGGGAGACACCGTGTGGGGAAAGGGAGACACAGTGTGTGAGGACGGGGAGACACAGTGTGTGAGGACAGGGGAGACACAGTGTGTGAGGACGGGGAGACACAGTGTGTGGGGACAGGGGAGACACAGTGTGTGAGGACGGGGAGATACAGTGTGTGAGGACGGGGAGACACAGTGTGTGAGGACGGGGATACACAGTGTGTGAGGACGGGGAGACACCGTGTGGGGACGGGGAGACACAGTGTGTGAGGACGGGGAGACACCGTGTGGGGACGGGGAGACACAGTGTGTGATGACGGGGAGACACAGTGTGTGAGGACGGGGAGACACAGTGTGTGAGGACGGGGAGACACCGTGTGGGGTCGGGGATACACAGTGTGTGAGGAAAGGGGATACACAGTGTGTGAGGACGGGGATACACAGTGTGTGAGGACGGGGATACACGGTGTGTGAGGACGGGGAGACACGGTGTGTGAGGACGGGGAGACACGGTGTGTGAGGACGGGGATACACAGTGTGTGAGGACGGGGATACACGGTGTGTGAGGACGGGGAGACACGGTGTGTGAGGACGGGGAGACACGGTGTGTGAGGACGGGGAGACACAGTGTGTGAGGACGGGGATACACAGTGTGTGGGGAAAGGGAGACACAGTGTGTGAGGACGGGGAGACACAGTGTGTGAGGACGGGGAGACACAGTGTGTGAGGAAAGGGGAGACACAGTGTGTGAGGAAAGGGAGACACAGTGTGTGAGGACGGGGATACACAGTGTGTGAGGAAAGGGAGACACAGTGTGTGGGAACGGGGAGACACAGTGTGTGAGGACGGGGAGACACCGTGTGGGGTCGGGGATACACAGTGTGTGAGGAAAGGGGATACACGGTGTGTGAGGACGGGGATACACGGTGTGTGAGGACGGGGAGACACGGTGTGTGAGGACGGGGATACACGGTGTGTGAGGACGGGGAGACACGGTGTGTGAGGACGGGGATACACGGTGTGTGAGGACGGGGATACACGGTGTGTGAGGACGGGGAGACACAGTGTGTGAGGACGGGGATACACAGTGTGTGGGAACGGGGAGACACAGTGTGTGAGGACGGGGATACACAGTGTGTGAGGAAAGGGAGACACAGTGTGTGAGGACGGGGATACACAGTGTGTGAGGAATGGGAGACACAGTGTGTGAGGACGGGGATACACAGTGTGTGAGGAAAGGGATACACAGTGTGTGGGAACGGGGAGACACAGTGTGTGAGGACGGGGATACACAGTGTGTGAGGAAAGGGAGACACAGTGTGTGAGGACGGGGATACACAGTGTGTGAGGAAAGGGAGACACAGTGTGTGAGGACGGGGAGACACAGTGTGTGAGGACGGGGAGACACAGTGTGTGAGGTCGGGGATACACAGTGTGTGAGGAAAGGGAGACACAGTGTGTGAGGACGGGGAGACACAGTGTGTGAGGACGGGGATACACAGTGTGTGAGGAAAGGGAGACACAGTGTGTGAGGACGGGGAGACACAGTGTGTGAGGACGGGGAGACACAGTGTGTGAGGACAGAGAGACACATTGTGTGAGGACGGGGAGACACAGTGTGTGAGGAAAGGGAGACACAGTGTGTGAGGACGGGGAGACACAGTGTGTGAGGAAAGGGAGACACAGTGTGTGAGGACGGGGAGACACAGTGTGTGAGGAAAGGGGAGACACAGTGTGTGAGGTCGGGGATACACAGTGTGTGAGGACGGGGAGACACAGTGTGTGGGGAAAGGGGAGACACAGTGTGTGAGGTCGGGGATACACAGTGTGTGAGGACGGGGAGACACAGTGTGTGGGGAAAGGGGAGACACAGTGTGTGAGGAAAGGAGAGACACAGTGTGTGAGGAAAGGGGGACACAGTGTGTGAGGACGGGGAGACACAGTGTGTGAGGACGGGGAGACACAGTGTGTGAGGACGGGGAGACACAGTGTGTGGGGAAAGGGGAGACACAGTGTGTGAGGAAAGGGGGACACAGTGTGTGAGGACGGGGAGACACAGTGTGTGAGGACGGGGAGACACAGTGTGTGAGGACGGGGATACACAGTGTGTGAGGACGGGGAGACACAGTGTGTGAGGACGGGGAGACACAGTGTGTGAGGACAGGGAGACACAGTGTGTGAGGAAAGGGGAGACACAGTGTGTGAGGTCGGGGATACACAGTGTGTGAGGACGGGGAGACACAGTGTGTGGGGAAAGGGGAGACACAGTGTGTGAGGTCGGGGATACACAGTGTGTGAGGACGGGGAGACACAGTGTGTGGGGAAAGGGGAGACACCGTGTGTGAGGAAAGGAGAGACACAGTGTGTGAGGAAAGGGGGACACAGTGTGTGAGGACGGGGAGACACGGTGTGTGAGGACGGGGAGACACAGTGTGTGAGGACGGGGAGACACAGTGTGTGGGGAAAGGGGAGACACAGTGTGTGAGGAAAGGGGGACACAGTGTGTGAGGACGGGGAGACACAGTGTGTGAGGACGGGGATACACAGTGTGTGAGGACGGGGAGACACAGTGTGTGAGGACGGGGAGACACAGTGTGTGAGGAAAGGGATACACAGTGTGTGAAGACGGGGAGACACAGTGTGTGGGGAAAGGGAGACACAGTGTGTGGGGAAAGGGAGACACAGTGTGTGGGGAAAGGAGAGCCACAGTGTGTGAGGAAAGGGAGACACAGTGTGTGAAGACGGGGAGACACAGTGTGTGGGGAAAGGGATACACAGTGTGTGAGGACGGGGAGACACAGTGTGTGAGGACGGGGACACACAGTGTGTGAGGACAGGGAGACACAGTGAGTGGGGAAAGGGGAGACACAGTGAGGGGAAAGGGGAGACACCTTGTGTGAGGAAAGGAGAGCCACAGGTTGTGAGGACGGGGAGACACCGTGTGGGGAAAGGGAGACACAGTGTGTGAGGACGGGGAGACACAGTGTGTGAGGACAGGGGAGACACAGTGTGTGAGGACGGGGAGACACAGTGTGTGGGGACAGGGGAGACACAGTGTGTGAGGACGGGGAGATACAGTGTGTGAGGACGGGGAGACACAGTGTGTGAGGACGGGGATACACAGTGTGTGAGGACGGGGAGACACCGTGTGGGGACGGGGAGACACAGTGTGTGAGGACGGGGAGACACCGTGTGGGGACGGGGAGACACAGTGTGTGATGACGGGGAGACACAGTGTGTGAGGACGGGGAGACACAGTGTGTGAGGACGGGGAGACACCGTGTGGGGTCGGGGATACACAGTGTGTGAGGAAAGGGGATACACAGTGTGTGAGGACGGGGATACACAGTGTGTGAGGACGGGGATACACGGTGTGTGAGGACGGGGAGACACGGTGTGTGAGGACGGGGAGACACGGTGTGTGAGGACGGGGATACACAGTGTGTGAGGACGGGGATACACGGTGTGTGAGGACGGGGAGACACGGTGTGTGAGGACGGGGAGACACGGTGTGTGAGGACGGGGAGACACAGTGTGTGAGGACGGGGATACACAGTGTGTGGGGAAAGGGAGACACAGTGTGTGAGGACGGGGAGACACAGTGTGTGAGGACGGGGAGACACAGTGTGTGAGGAAAGGGGAGACACAGTGTGTGAGGAAAGGGAGACACAGTGTGTGAGGACGGGGATACACAGTGTGTGAGGAAAGGGAGACACAGTGTGTGGGAACGGGGAGACACAGTGTGTGAGGACGGGGAGACACAGTGTGTGAGGACGGGGATACACAGTGTGTGAGGAAAGGGAGACACAGTGTGTGAGGACGGGGATACACAGTGTGTGAGGAAAGGGAGACACAGTGTGTGAGGACGGGGAGACACAGTGTGTGAGGACAGAGAGACACATTGTGTGAGGACGGGGAGACACAGTGTGTGAGGAAAGGGAGACACAGTGTGTGAGGACGGGGAGACACAGTGTGTGAGGAAAGGGAGACACAGTGTGTGAGGACGGGGAGACACAGTGTGTGAGGAAAGGGAGACACAGTGTGTGAGGACGGGGAGACACAGTGTGTGAGGACGGGGAGACACAGTGTGTGAGGAAAGGGGAGACACAGTGTGTGAGGTCGGGGATACACAGTGTGTGAGGACGGGGAGACACAGTGTGTGGGGAAAGGGGAGGCACAGTGTGTGAGGTCGGGGATACACAGTGTGTGAGGACGGGGAGACACAGTGTGTGGGGAAAGGGGAGACACAGTGTGTGAGGAAAGGAGAGACACAGTGTGTGAGGAAAGGGGGACACAGTGTGTGAGGACGGGGAGACACAGTGTGTGAGGACGGGGAGACACAGTGTGTGAGGAAAGGGGGACACAGTGTGTGAGGACGGGGAGACACAGTGTGTGAGGACGGGGAGACACAGTGTGTGGGGAAAGGGGAGACACAGTGTGTGAGGAAAGGGGAGACACAGTGTGTGAGGAAAGGGGGACACAGTGTGTGAGGACGGGGAGACACAGTGTGTGAGGACGGGGAGACACAGTGTGTGAGTACGGGGATACACAGTGTGTGAGGACGGGGAGACACAGTGTGTGAGGACGGGGAGACACAGTGTGTGAGGACAGGGAGACACAGTGTGTGAGGAAAGGGATACACAGTGTGTGAAGACGGGGAGACACAGTGTGTGAGGAAAGGAGAGCCACAGTGTGTGAGGAAAGGGAGACACAGTGTGTGAAGACGGGGAGACACAGTGTGTGGGAACGGGGAGACACAGTGTGTGAGGACGGGGAGACACGGTGTGTGAGGACGGGGAGACACAGTGTGTGAGGACGGGGAGACACAGTGTGTGAGGACAGGGAGACACAGTGAGTGGGGAAAGGGGAGACACAGTGAGGGGAAAGGGGAGACACAGTGTGTGAGGAAAGGAGAGCCACAGTGTGTGAGGAAAGGGAGACACAGTGTGTGAGGACAGGGAGACACAGTGTGTGAGGACGGGGATACACAGTGTGTGAGGACGGGGAGACACAGTGTGTGAGGACGGGGAGACACAGTGTGTGAGGAAAGGGAGACACAGTGTGTGAGGACGGGGAGACACAGTGTGTGAGGACAGGGAGACACAGTGTGTGAGGAAAGGGAGACACAGTGTGTGAGGACGGGGAGACACAGTGTGTGAGGACGGGGAGACACAGTGTGTGAGGAAAGAGAGACACATGTGTGTGAGGACGGGGAGACACAGTGGGTGAGGACGGGGAGACACAGTGTGTGAGGAAAGGGAGACACAGTGTGTGAGGACGGGGAGACACAGTGTGTGAGGACGGGGATACACAGTGTGTGAGGAAAGGGAGACACAGTGTGTGAGGACGGGGATACACAGTGTGTGAGGAAAGGGAGACACAGTGGGTGAGGACGGGGAGACACAGTGTGTGAGGACGGGGATACACAGTGGGTGAGGACGGGGAGACACAGTGTGTGAGGACGGGGATACACAGTGTGTGAGGAAAGGGAGACACAGTGTGTGAGGACGGGGAGACACAGTGTGTGAGGTCGGGGATACACAGTGTGTGAGGAAAGGGAGACACAGTGTTTGAGGACGGGGAGACACAGTGTGTGAGGTCGGGGATACACAGTGTGTGAGGAAAGGGAGACACAGTGTGTGAGGAAAGGGGAGACACAGTGTGTGAGGAAAGGGAGACACCGTGGGTGAGGACGGGGAGACACAGTGTGTGAGGTCGGGGATACACTGTGTGTGAGGACAGGGAGACACCGTGGGTGAGGACGGGGAGACACAGTGTGTGAGGTCGGGGATACACAGTGTGTGAGGACGGGGAGACACAGTGTGTGAGGTCGGGGATACACAGTGTGTGAGGACGGGGAGACACAGTGTGTGAGGACGGGGAGACACTGTGTGTGAGGAAAGGGAGACACAGTGTGTGAGGACGGGGATACACAGTGTGTGAGGACGGGGATACACAGTGAGGGGAAAGGGAGACACTGTGTGTGAGGCAAGGGAGACACAGTGTGTGAGGAAAGGGAGACACAGTGTGTGAGGACGGGGAGACACAGTGTGTGAGGACGGGGAGACACAGTGTGTGAGGACGGGGAGGCACAGTGTGTGGGGACTGGGAGACACAGTGTGTGATGACGGGGAGACACAGTGTTTGAGGAGGGGGAGACACAGTGTGTGTGGACGGGGAGACACAGTGTGTGGGGAAAGGGAGACACAGTGTGTGAGGAAAGGGGGACACAGTGTGTGAGGACGGGGAGACACAGTGTGTGAGGACGGGGATACACAGTGTGTGAGGAAAGGGAGACACAGTGTGTGAGGACGGGGATACACAGTGTGTGAGGACGGGGATACACAGTGTGTGAGGAAAGGGAGACACAGTGTGTGAGGACGGGGATACACAGTGTGTGAGGACGGGGATACACAGTGTGTGAGGAAAGGGAGACACAGTGGGTGAGGACGGGGAGACACAGTGTGTGAGGACGGGGAAACACAGTGGGTGAGGACGGGGAGACACAGTGTGTGAGGAAAGGGAGACACAGTGTGTGAGGACGGGGAGACACAGTGTGTGAGGAAAGGGAGACACAGTGTGTGAGGACGGGGATACACTGTGTGTGGGGAAAGGGAGACACAGTGTGTGTGGATGGGGAGACACAGTGTGTGAGGACGGGGAGACACATTGTTTGAGGACGGGGAGACACAGTGTGTGTGGACGGGGAGACACAGTGTGTGGGGAAAGGGAGACACAGTGTGTGAGGAAAGGGGGACACAGTGTGTGAGGAAAGGGGGACACAGTGTGTGAGGACGGGGAGACACAGTGTGTGGGGAAATGGAGACACAGTGTGTGAGGAAAGGGGGACACAGTGTGTGAAGACGGGGAGACACAGTGTGTGAGGAAAGGGAGACACAGTGTGTGAGGACAGGGGGAGACACAGTGTGTGAAGAGGGGGAGACACAGTGTGTGAGGAAAGGGGGACACAGTGTGTGAGGACGGGGATACACTGTGTGTGGGGAAAGGGAGACACAGTGTGTGAGGAAAGGGAGACACAGTGTGTGAGGACGGGGAGACACAGTGTGTGAGGAAAGGGAGACACAGTGTGTGAGGACGGGGAGACACAGTGTGTGAGGAAAGGGAGACACAGTGTGTGAGGACGGGGAGACACAGTGTGTGAGGAAAGGGAGACACAGTGTGTGAGGAAAGGGAGACACAGTGTGTGAGGACGGGGAGACACAGTGTGTGAGGAAAGGGAGACACAGTGTGTGAGGACGGGGAGACACAGTGTGTGAGGAAAGGGAGACACAGTGTGTGAGGAAAGGGGGACACAGTGTGTGAGGAAAGGGGGACACAGTGTGAGAGGACGGGGATACACTGTGTGTGGGGAAAGGGAGACACAGTGTGTGAGGACGGGGAGACACAGTGTGTGAGGAAAGGGAGACACAGTGTGTGAGGAAATGGAGACACAGTGTGTGAGGAGGGGGAGACACAGTGTGTGGGGAAAGGGAGACACAGTGTGTGGGGAAAGGGAGACACAGTGTGTGAGGACGGGAGGCACAGTGTGTGGGGAAAGGGAGACACAGTGTGTGAGGACGGGGAGACACAGTGTGTGAGGAAAGGGAGACACAGTGTGTGAGGAAATGGAGACACAGTGTGTGAGGAGGGGGAGACACAGTGTGTGGGGAAAGGGAGACACAGTGTGTGAGGACGGGGATACACTGTGTGTGGGGAAAGGGAGACACAGTGTGTGAGGAAAGGGAGACACAGTGTGTGAGGAGGGGGAGACACAGTGTGTGGGGAAAGGGAGACACAGTGTGTGAGGAAAGGGGGACACAGTGTGTGAGGACGGGGAGACACAGTGTGTGAGGAAAGGGAGACACAGTGTGTGAGGACGGGGATACACTGCGTGTGGGGAAAGGGAGACACAGTGTGTGAGGAAAGGGGGACACAGTGTGTGAAGACGGGGAGACACAGTGTGTGAGGAAAGGGAGACACATTGTGTGAGGACGGGGAGACACCGTGTGTGGGGAATGGGAGACACAGTGTGTGAGGACGGTGAGACACAGTGTGCGGGGAAAGGGAGACACAGTGTGTGAGGACGGGGATACACAGTGTGTGAGGACGGGGAGACACAGTGTGTGAGGACGGGGAGACACCGTGTGCGGGGAAAGGGAGACACAGTGTGTGAGGACGGGGAGACACCGTGTGTGGGGAAAGGGAGACACCGTGTGTGGGGAAAGGGATACACAGTGTGTGAGGACGGGGATACACTGTGTGTGGGGAAAGGGAGACACCGTGTGTGAGGACGGGGAGACACATTGAGTGGAAAGGGAGACACAGTGTGTGAGGAAAGGGGGACACAGTGTGTGTGGACGGTTTGGAGAACTACATATACTGTCTGAACACGCCCCCTGCTGACTGCTCCTGTGGCTCCTCCCACAGACCCCGGTATAAAGGCGATTGAGGTCTGAGCCCGGTCTCTCTGTCTCCAGGATGTAGTAAGGTGGTCAACCACTGCTTGTTCCCTCTTCCAGTCAATAAAAGCCGATATCTCGCCTTTACGTCTCAGAGAGAGTTACTGATGGTGAATCAGTGTGTGGGGAACGGGAGACACGGTGTGTGGGGACAGGGAGACACAGTGTGTGGGGAAAGAGAGACACAGTGTGTGAGGAAAGGGAGACACAGTGTGTGAGGACGGGGAGATACAGTGTGTGGGGACGGGGAGACACAGTGTGTGAGGACGGGGAGACACAGTGTGTGAGGACGGGGAGATACAGTGTGTGGGGACGGGGAGACACAGTGTGTGAGGACGGGGAGATACAGTGTGTGGGGACGGGGAGATACAGTGTGTGAGGACGGGGAGATACAGTGTGTGAGGACGGGGAGACACAGTGTGTGAGGACGGGGAGACACAGTGTGTGGGGAAAGGGAGACACAGTGTGTGAGGACGGTGAGATACAGTGTGTGGGGAAAGGGAGACACCGTGTGTGGGGATAGGGGAGACACAGTGTGTGGGGAAAGGGGAGACACAGTGTGTCAGGACGGGGAGACACAGTGTGGGGAAAGGGAGACACAGTGTGTGGGAACGGGGAGACACAGTGTGGGGAAAGGGAGACACAGTGTGTGGGAACGGGGAGATACAGTGTGTGGGGAAAGGGAGACACCGTGTGTGGGGATAGGGGAGACACAGTGTGTGGGGAAAGGGGAGACACAGTGTGTCAGGACGGGGAGACACAGTGTGGGGAAAGGGAGACACAGTGTGTGGGAACGGGGAGATACAGTGTGTGGGGAAAGGGGAGACAGTGTGTGGGAACGGGGAGACACAGTGTGTGGGGAAAGGGGAGACACAGTGTGTCAGGACGGGGAAAAAGTGTGTGGGAACGGGGAGATACAGTGTGTCAGGATGGGGAGACAGTGTGTGGGGAACGGGGAGACACAGTGTGTGAGGACGGGGAGACACAGTGTGTGGGGAACGGGAGACACAGTGTGTGAGGACGGGGAGACACAGTGTGTGGGGAACGGGAGACACAGTGTGTCAGGATGGGGAGACAGTGTGTGGGAACGGGGAGACACAGTGTGTGAGGACGGGGAGACACAGTGTGTGGGGACGGGGAGACACAGTGTGTGAGGACGGGGAGACACAGTGTGTGGGGACGGGGAGACACAGTGTGTGAGGACGGGGAGACACAGTGTGTGGGGACGGGGAGACACAGTGTGTGAGGACGGGGAGACACCGTGAGGGGAAAGGGAGACACAGTGTGTGAGGACGGGGAGACACAGTGTGTGAGGACGGGGAGACACCGTGAGGGGAAAGGGAGACACAGTGTGTGAGGACGGGGAGACACAGTGTGTGGGGACGGGGAGACACAGTGTGTGAGGACGGGGAGACACCGTGTGGGGAAAGGGAGACACAGTGTGTGAGGACGGGGATACACCGTGAGGGGAAAGGAAGACACAGTGTGTGAGGACGGGGAGACACAGTGTGTGGGGACGGGGAGACACAGTGTGTGAGGACGGGGAGACACCGTGTGGGGAAAGGGAGTCACAGTGTGTGAGGACGGGGAGACACCGTGAGGGGAAAGGGAGACACAGTGTGTGAGGACGGGGAGACACAGTGTGTGAGGACGGCGAGACACGGTTGGTGAGGACGGGGAGACACAGTGTATGAGGTCGGCGAGACACGGTTGGTGAGGACGGGGAGACACAGTGTGTGGGGACGGGGAGACACAGTGTGGGGAAAGGGAGACACAGTGTGTGAGGACGGGGAGACACCGTGTGGGGAAAGGGAGACACAGTGTGTGAGGACGGGGAGACACAGTGTGTGAGGATGGGGAGACACAGTGTGTGAGGACAGGGGAGACACAGTGTGTGAGGACGGGGAGACACAGTGTGTGGGGACAGGGGAGACACAGTGTGTGAGGACGGGGAGATACAGTGTGTGAGGACGGGGATACACAGTGTGTGAGGACGGGGAGACACCGTGTGGGGACGGGGGAGACACAGTGTGTGAGGACAGGGAGACACCGTGTGGGGACGGGGATACACAGTGTGTGGGGACGGGGAGACACAGTGTGTGAGGACGGGGAGATACAGTGTGTGAGGACGGGGAGACACAGTGTGTGAGGACGGGGATAAACAGTGTGTGAGGACGGGGAGACACCGTGTGGGGACGGGGAGACACAGTGTGTGAGGACGGGGAGACACAGTGTGTGAGGACGGGGATACACAGTGTGTGAGGACGGGGAGACACCGTGTGGGGACGGGGAGACACAGTGTGTGAGGACGGGGAGACACCGTGTGGGGTCGGGGATACACAGTGTGTGAGGAAAGGGGATACACAGTGTGTGAGGACGGGGAGACACAGTGTGTGAGGACGGGGAGACACCGTGTGTGAGGTCGGGGATACACAGTGTGTGAGGATGGGGAGACACGGTGTGTGAGGACGGGGAGACACGGTGTGTGAGGACGGGGAGACACAGTGTGTGAGGTCGGGGATACACGGTGTGTGAGGACGGGGAGACACGGTGTGTGAGGACGGGGAGACAAGGTGTGTGAGGACGGGGAGACAAAGTGTGTGAGGACGGGGAGACACAGTGTGTGAGGACGGGGATACACAGTGTGTGAGGAAAGGGAGACACAGTGTGTGGGGACGGGGAGACACAGTGTGTGGGGACGGGGAGACACAGTGTGTGAGGTCGGGGATACACAGTGTGTGAGGAAAGGGATACACAGTGTGTGAGGACGGGGAGACACAGTGTGTGAGGACGGGGATACACAGTGTGTGAAAACGGGGAGACACAGTGTGTGAGGACGGGGAGACACAGTGTGTGAGGACGGGGTTACACAGTGGGTGAGGAAAGGGATACACAGTGTGTGAGGACGGGGAGACACAGTGTGTGGGGAAAGGGAGACACTGTGTGTGGGGACGGGGAGACACCTTGTGTGAGGACAGGGAGACACCGTGGGTGAGGACGGGGAGACACAGTGTGTGAGGACGGGGAGACACAGTGTGTGAGGACAGGGAGACACAGTGTGTGAGGACAGAGAGACACAGTGTGTGAGGAAAGGGAGACACAGTGTGTGAGGACGGGGAGACACATTGTGTGGGGAAAGGGAGACACCGTGTGTGTGGACGGGGAGACACAGTGTGTGAGGACGGGGAGACACGGTGTGTGAGGACGGGGAGACACGGTGTGTGAGGACGGGGAGACACGGTGTGTGAGGAAAGGGAGACACAGTGTGTGAGGACGGGGAGACACGGTGTGTGAGGACGGGGAGACACGGTGTGTGAGGTCGGGGATACACAGTGTGTGAGGACGGGGAGACACAGTGTGTGAGGACGGGGAGACACAGTGTGTGAGGAAAGGGAGACACAGTGTGTGAGGACGGGGAGACACAGTGTGTGAGGACAGGGAGACACAGTGTGTGAGGACGGGGAGACACAGTGTGTGAGGACGGGGAGACACAGTGTGTGAGGACTGGGAGACACAGTGTGTGAGGTCGGGGATACACAGTGAGTGGGGAAAGGGGAGACACAGTGTGTGACGACGGGGAGACACAGTGTGTGAGGACGGGGAGACACAGTGTGGGGAAAGGGAGACACTGTGTGTGAGGACGGGGAGACACAGTGTGTGAGGAAAGGGAGACACAGTGTGTGAGGACGGGGAGACACAGTGTGTGAGGAAAGGGAGACACAGTGTGTGAGGACGGGGAGACACAGTGTGTGAGGAAAGGGAGACACAGTGTGTGAGGACGGGGAGACACAGTGTGTGAGGACGGGGATACACCGTGTGTGGGGAAAGGGAGACACAGTGTGTGGGGAAGGGGAGAGACAGTGTGTGGGAACGGGGAGACACAGTGTGTGGGGAAAGGGAGACACAGTGTGTGAGGAAAGGGAGACACAGTGTGTGAGGACGGGGAGACACAGTGTGTGAGGTCGGGGATACACAGTGTGTGAGGACGGGGAGACACAGTGTGTGAGGACGGGGAGACACAGTGTGTGAGGAAAGAGAGACACATTGTGTGTGGACGGGGAGACACAGTGTGTGAGGAGGGGGAGACACAGTGTGTGAGGAAAGGGAGACACAGTGTGTGAGGAGGGGGAGACACAGTGTGTGGGGACAGGGGAGACACAGTGTGTGAGGACGGGGAGACACAGTGTGTGAGGACGGGGAGACACTGTGTGTGAGGAAAGGGAGACACAGTGTGTGAGGACGGGGAGACACAGTGTGTGAGGAAAGGGAGACACAGTGTGTGAGGACGGGGAGACACAGTGTGTGAGGAAAGGGAGACACAGTGTGTGAGGACGGGGATACACAGTGTGTGAGGAAAGGGAGACACAGTGTGTGGGGACGGGGAGACACAGTGTGTGGGGACGGGGAGACACAGTGTGTGAGGTCGGGGATACACAGTGTGTGAGGAAAGGGATACACAGTGTGTGAGGACGGGGAGACACAGTGTGTGAGGACGGGGATACACAGTGTGTGAGGACGGGGAGACACAGTGTGTGAGGACGGGGAGACACAGTGTGTGAGGACGGGGATACACAGTGGGTGAGGAAAGGGATACACAGTGTGTGAGGACGGGGAGACACAGTGTGTGGGGAAAGGGAGACACTGTGTGTGGGGACGGGGAGACACCGTGTGTGAGGACAGGGAGACACCGTGGGTGAGGACGGGGATACACAGTGTGTGAGGACGGGGAGACACAGTGTGTGAGGACGGGGAGACACAGTGTGTGAGGACAGGGAGACACAGTGTGTGAGGACGGGGAGACACAGTGTGTGAGGACGGGGAGACACAGTGTGTGAGGACAGGGAGACACAGTGTGTGAGGACAGAGAGACACAGTGTGTGATGAAAGGGAGACACAGTGTGTGAGGACGGGGAGACACATTGTGTGGGGAAAGGGAGACACCGTGTGTGTGGACGGGGAGACACAGTGTGTGAGGACGGGGAGACACGGTGTGTGAGGACGGGGAGACACGGTGTGTGAGGACGGGGAGACACGGTGTGTGAGGAAAGGGAGACACAGTGTGTGAGGACGGGGAGACACGGTGTGTGAGGACGGGGAGACACGGTGTGTGAGGTCGGGGATACACAGTGTGTGAGGACGGGGAGACACAGTGTGTGAGGACGGGGAGACACAGTGTGTGAGGACAGGGAGACACAGTGTGTGAGGACGGGGAGACACAGTGTGTGAGGACGGGGAGACACAGTGTGTGAGGACAGAGAGACACAGTGTGTGAGGAAAGGGAGACACAGTGTGTGAGGACGGGGAGACACAGTGTGTGAGGACGGGGAGACACAGTGTGTGAGGTCGGGGATACACAGTGAGTGGGGAAAGGGGAGACACAGTGTGTGAGGACGGGGAGACACAGTGTGTGAGGACGGGGAGACACAGTGTGGGGAAAGGGAGACACTGTGTGTGAGGACGGGGAGACACAGTGTGTGAGGAAAGGGAGACACAGTGTGTGAGGACGGGGAGACACAGTGTGTGAGGAAAGGGAGACACAGTGTGTGAGGACGGGGAGACACAGTGTGTGAGGAAAGGGAGACACAGTGTGTGAGGACGGGGAGACACAGTGTGTGAGGACGGGGATACACTGTGTGTGGGGAAAGGGAGACACAGTGTGTGGGGAAGGGGAGAGACAGTGTGTGGGGAAAGGGAGACACAGTGTGTGAGGAAAGGGAGACACAGTGTGTGAGGACGGGGAGACACAGTGTGTGAGGTCGGGGATACACAGTGTGTGAGGACGGGGAGACACAGTGTGTGAGGACGGGGAGACACAGTGTGTGAGGAAAGGGAGACACAGTGTGTGAGGAAAGGGAGACACAGTGTGTGAGGACGGGGATACACAGTGTGTGAGGAAAGGGAGACACAGTGTGTGAGGACGGGGAGACACAGTGTGTGAGGACGGGGATACACGGTGTGTGGGGAAAGGGGAGACACTGTGTGTGAGGAAAGGGAGACACAGTGTGTGAGGTCGGGGATACACGGTGTGTGGGGAAAGGGAGACACGGTGTGTGAGGACGGGGAGACACAGTGTGTGAGGAAAGGGAGACACAGTGTGTGAGGTCGGGGATACACTGTGTGTGAGGAAAGGGAGACACAGTGTGTGAGGAAAGGGAGACACAGTGTGTGAGGACGGGGATACACAGTGTGTGAGGAAAGGGAGACACAGTGTGTGAGGACGGGGAGACACAGTGTGTGAGGACGGGGATACACGGTGTGTGGGGAAAGGGGAGACACTGTGTGTGAGGAAAGGGAGACACAGTGTGTGAGGTCGGGGATACACGGTGTGTGGGGAAAGGGAGACACGGTGTGTGAGGACGGGGATACACTGTGTGTGAGGACGGGGAGACACAGTGTGTGAGGAAAGGGAGACACAGTGTGTGAGGACGGGGAGACACAGTGAGGGGAAAGGGAGACACAGTGTGTGAGGACGGGGAGACACAGTGAGGGGAAAGGGAGACACAGTGAGGGGAAAGGGGAGATACAGTGTTTGAGGACGGGGATACACAGTGTGTGAGGACGGGGAGACACAGTGTGTGAGGACGGGGAGACACAGTGAGGGGAAAGGGAGACACAGTGTGTGAGGACGGGGATACACAGTGTGTGAGGAAAGGGAGACACAGTGTGTGAGGACGGGGAGACACAGTGAGGGGAAAGGGAGACACTGTGTGTGAGGACAGAGAGACACAGTGTGTGAGGAAAGGGAGACACAGTGTGTGAGGACGGGGAGACACAGTGTGTGAGGACGGGGAGACACAGTGTGTGAGGTCGGGGATACACAGTGAGTGGGGAAAGGGGAGACACAGTGTGTGAGGACGGGGAGACACAGTGCGTGAGGACGGGGAGACACAGTGTGGGGAAAGGGAGACACTGTGTGTGAGGACGGGGAGACACAGTGTGTGAGGAAAGGGAGACACAGTGTGTGAGGACGGGGAGACACAGTGTGTGAGGAAAGGGAGACACAGTGTGTGAGGACGGGGAGACACAGTGTGTGAGGAAAGGGAGACACAGTGTGTGAGGACGGGGAGACACAGTGTGTGAGGACGGG
Source organism: Hemitrygon akajei (assembly GCF_048418815.1). Classification (NCBI taxonomy): domain Eukaryota; kingdom Metazoa; phylum Chordata; class Chondrichthyes; order Myliobatiformes; family Dasyatidae; genus Hemitrygon; species Hemitrygon akajei. The sequence goes on from NC_133126.1 coordinate 95,313,415, forward strand.
GATACACTGTGTGTGGGGAAAGGGAGACACAGTGTGTGGGGAAGGGGAGAGACAGTGTGTGGGGAAAGGGAGACACAGTGTGTGAGGAAAGGGAGACACAGTGTGTGAGGACGGGGAGACACAGTGTGTGAGGTCGGGGATACACAGTGTGTGAGGACGGGGAGACACAGTGTGTGAGGACGGGGAGACACAGTGTGTGAGGAAAGAGAGACACATTGTGTGAGGACGGGGAGACACAGTGTGTGAGGACGGGGAGACACAGTGTGTGAGGACGGGGAGACACTGTGTGTGAGGAAAGGGAGACACAGTGTGTGAGGACGGGGAGACACAGTGTGTGAGGAAAGGGAGACACAGTGTGTGAGGACGGGGAGACACAGTGTGTGAGGAAAGGGAGACACAGTGTGTGAGGAAAGGGAGACACAGTGTGTGAGGACGGGGAGACACAGTGTGTGAGGAAAGGGATACACAGTGTGTGAGGACGGGGAGACACAGTGTGTGAGGACGGGGATACACAGTGTGTGAGGAAAGGGAGACACAGTGTGTGGGGACGGGGAGACACAGTGTGTGAGGTCGGGGATACACAGTGTGTGAGGAAAGGGATACACAGTGTGTGAGGACGGGGAGACACAGTGGGTGAGGTCGGGGATACACAGTGTGTGAGGAAAGGGATACACAGTGTGTGAGGACGGGGAGACACAGTGTGTGAGGACGGGGATACACAGTGTGTGAGGAAAGGGAGACACAGTGTGTGAGGACGGGGATACACAGTGTGTGAGGAAAGGGATACACAGTGTGTGAGGACGGGGAGACACAGTGTGTGAGGACGGGGATACACAGTGTGTGAGGAAAGGGAGACACAGTGTGTGGGGACGGGGAGACACAGTGTGTGAGGTCGGGGATACACAGTGTGTGAGGACGGGGAGACACAGTGTGTGAGGACGGGGATACACAGTGTGTGAGGACGGGGAGACACAGTGTGTGAGGACGGGGAGACACAGTGTGTGAGGACGGGGATACACAGTGTGTGAGGACGGGGATACACCGTGTGTGGGGAAAGGGAGACACAGTGTGTGGGGAAGGGGAGAGACAGTGTGTGGGGAAAGGGAGACACCGTGTGTGAGGAAAGGGAGACACAGTGTGTGAGGACGGGGAGACACAGTGTGTGAGGTCGGGGATACACAGTGTGTGAGGACGGGGAGACACAGTGTGTGAGGACGGGGAGACACAGTGTGTGAGGAAAGAGAGACACATTGTGTGAGGACGGGGAGACACAGTGTGTGAGGACGGGGAGACACTGTGTGTGAGGAAAGGGAGACACAGTGTGTGAGGACGGGGAGACACAGTGTGTGAGGAAAGGGAGACACAGTGTGTGAGGACGGGGAGACACAGTGTGTGAGGAAAGGGAGACACAGTGTGTGAGGACGGGGAGACACCGTGTGGGGAAAGGGAGACACAGTGTGTGAGGACGGGGAGACACAGTGTGTGAGGATGGGGAGACACAGTGTGTGAGGACAGGGGAGACACAGTGTGTGAGGACGGGGAGACACAGTGTGTGGGGACAGGGGAGACACAGTGTGTGAGGACGGGGAGATACAGTGTGTGAGGACGGGGATACACAGTGTGTGAGGACGGGGAGACACCGTGTGGGGACGGGGAGACACAGTGTGTGAGGACAGGGAGACACCGTGTGGGGACGGGGATACACAGTGTGTGGGGACGGGGAGACACAGTGTGTGAGGACGGGGAGATACAGTGTGTGAGGACGGGGAGACACAGTGTGTGAGGACGGGGATAAACAGTGTGTGAGGACGGGGAGACACCGTGTGGGGACGGGGAGACACTGTGTGTGAGGACGGGGAGACACAGTGTGTGAGGACGGGGATACACAGTGTGTGAGGACGGGGAGACACCGTGTGGGGACGGGGAGACACAGTGTGTGAGGACGGGGAGACACCGTGTGGGGTCGGGGATACACAGTGTGTGAGGAAAGGGGAGACACAGTGTGTGAGGACGGGGAGACACAGTGTGTGAGGACGGGGAGACACAGTGTGGGGAAAGGGAGACACTGTGTGTGAGGACGGTGAGACACAGTGTGCGGGGAAAGGGAGACACAGTGTGTGAGGACGGGGATACACAGTGTGTGAGGACGGGGAGACACAGTGTGTGAGGACGGGGAGACACCGTGTGCGGGGAAAGGGAGACACAGTGTGTGAGGACGGGGAGACACCGTGTGTGGGGAAAGGGAGACACCGTGTGTGGGGAAAGGGATACACAGTGTGTGAGGACGGGGAGATACAGTGTGTGGGGAAAGGGAGACACCGTGTGTGAGGACGGGGAGACACATTGAGTGGAAAGGGAGACACAGTGTGTGAGGAAAGGGGGACACAGTGTGTGTGGACGGTTTGGAGAACTACATATACTGTCTGAACACGCCCCCTGCTGACTGCTCCTGTGGCTCCTCCCACAGACCCCGGTATAAAGGCGATTGAGGTCTGAGCCCGGTCTCTCTGTCTCCAGGATGTAGTAAGGTGGTCAACCACTGCTTGTTCCTTCTTCCAGTCAATAAAAGCCGATATCTCGCCTTTACGTCTCAGAGAGAGTTACTGATGGTGAATCAGTGTGTGGGGAACGGGAGACACGGTGTGTGGGGACAGGGAGACACAGTGTGTGGGGAAAGAGAGACACAGTGTGTGAGGAAAGGGAGACACAGTGTGTGAGGACGGGGAGATACAGTGTGTGGGGACGGGGAGACACAGTGTGTGAGGACGGGGAGACACAGTGTGTGAGGACGGGGAGATACAGTGTGTGGGGACGGGGAGACACAGTGTGTGAGGACGGGGAGATACAGTGTGTGGGGACGGGGAGATACAGTGTGTGAGGACGGGGAGATACAGTGTGTGAGGACGGGGAGACACAGTGTGTGAGGACGGGGAGATACAGTGTGTGGGGAAAGGGAGACACAGTGTGTGAGGACGGGGAGATACAGTGTGTGGGGAAAGGGAGACACAGTGTGTGAGGACGGGGAGACACAGTGTGTGAGGACGGGGAGACACAGTGTGGGGAAAGGGAGACACCGTGTGTGGGGATAGGGGAGACACAGTGTGTGGGGAAAGGGGAGACACAGTGTGTCAGGACGGGGAGACACAGTGTGGGGAAAGGGAGACACAGTGTGTGGGAACGGGGAGACACAGTGTGGGGAAAGGGAGACACAGTGTGTGGGAACGGGGAGATACAGTGTGTGGGGAAAGGGAGACACCGTGTGTGGGGATAGGGGAGACACAGTGTGTGGGGAAAGGGGAGACACAGTGTGTCAGGACGGGGAGACACAGTGTGGGGAAAGGGAGACACAGTGTGTGGGAACGGGGAGATACAGTGTGTGGGGAAAGGGGAGACAGTGTGTGGGAACGGGGAGACACAGTGTGTGGGGAAAGGGGAGACACAGTGTGTCAGGACGGGGAAAAAGTGTGTGGGAACGGGGAGATACAGTGTGTCAGGATGGGGAGACAGTGTGTGGGGAACGGGGAGACACAGTGTGTGAGGACGGGGAGACACAGTGTGTGGGGAACGGGAGACACAGTGTGTGAGGACGGGGAGACACAGTGTGTGGGGAACGGGAGACACAGTGTGTCAGGATGGGGAGACAGTGTGTGGGAACGGGGAGACACAGTGTGTGAGGACGGGGAGACACAGTGTGTGGGGACGGGGAGACACAGTGTGTGAGGACGGGGAGACACAGTGTGTGGGGACGGGGAGACACAGTGTGTGAGGACGGGGAGACACAGTGTGTGGGGACGGGGAGACACAGTGTGTGAGGACGGGGAGACACCGTGAGGGGAAAGGGAGACACAGTGTGTGAGGACGGGGAGACACAGTGTGTGAGGACGGGGAGACACCGTGAGGGGAAAGGGAGACACAGTGTGTGAGGACGGGGAGACACAGTGTGTGGGGACGGGGAGACACAGTGTGTGAGGACGGGGAGACACCGTGTGGGGAAAGGGAGACACAGTGTGTGAGGACGGGGATACACCGTGAGGGGAAAGGAAGACACAGTGTGTGAGGACGGGGAGACACAGTGTGTGGGGACGGGGAGACACAGTGTGTGAGGACGGGGAGACACCGTGTGGGGAAAGGGAGTCACAGTGTGTGAGGACGGGGAGACACCGTGAGGGGAAAGGGAGACACAGTGTGTGAGGACGGGGAGACACAGTGTGTGAGGACGGCGAGACACGGTTGGTGAGGACGGGGAGACACAGTGTATGAGGTCGGCGAGACACGGTTGGTGAGGACGGGGAGACACAGTGTGTGGGGACGGGGAGACACAGTGTGGGGAAAGGGAGACACAGTGTGTGAGGACGGGGAGACACCGTGTGGGGAAAGGGAGACACAGTCTGTGAGGACGGGGAGACACAGTGTGTGAGGATGGGGAGACACAGTGTGTGAGGACAGGGGAGACACAGTGTGTGAGGACGGGGAGACACAGTGTGTGGGGACAGGGGAGACACAGTGTGTGAGGACGGGGAGATACAGTGTGTGAGGACGGGGATACACAGTGTGTGAGGACGGGGAGACACCGTGTGGGGACGGGGAGACACAGTGTGTGAGGACAGGGAGACACCGTGTGGGGACGGGGATACACAGTGTGTGGGGACGGGGAGACACAGTGTGTGAGGACGGGGAGATACAGTGTGTGAGGACGGGGAGACACAGTGTGTGAGGACGGGGATAAACAGTGTGTGAGGACGGGGAGACACCGTGTGGGGACGGGGAGACACAGTGTGTGAGGACGGGGAGACACAGTGTGTGAGGACGGGGATACACAGTGTGTGAGGACGGGGAGACACCGTGTGGGGACGGGGAGACACAGTGTGTGAGGACGGGGAGACACCGTGTGGGGTCGGGGATACACAGTGTGTGAGGAAAGGGGATACACAGTGTGTGAGGACGGGGAGACACAGTGTGTGAGGACGGGGAGACACCGTGTGTGAGGTCGGGGATACACAGTGTGTGAGGATGGGGAGACACGGTGTGTGAGGACGGGGAGACACGGTGTGTGAGGACGGGGAGACACGGTGTGTGAGGTCGGGGATACACGGTGTGTGAGGACGGGGAGACACGGTGTGTGAGGACGGGGAGACAAGGTGTGTGAGGACGGGGAGACAAAGTGTGTGAGGACGGGGAGACACAGTGTGTGAGGACGGGGATACACAGTGTGTGAGGAAAGGGAGACACAGTGTGTGGGGACGGGGAGACACAGTGTGTGGGGACGGGGAGACACAGTGTGTGAGGTCGGGGATACACAGTGTGTGAGGAAAGGGATACACAGTGTGTGAGGACGGGGAGACACAGTGTGTGAGGACGGGGATACACAGTGTGTGAAAACGGGGAGACACAGTGTGTGAGGACGGGGAGACACAGTGTGTGAGGACGGGGTTACACAGTGGGTGAGGAAAGGGATACACAGTGTGTGAGGACGGGGAGACACAGTGTGTGGGGAAAGGGAGACACTGTGTGTGGGGACGGGGAGACACCTTGTGTGAGGACAGGGAGACACCGTGGGTGAGGACGGGGAGACACAGTGTGTGAGGACGGGGAGACACAGTGTGTGAGGACAGGGAGACACAGTGTGTGAGGACAGAGAGACACAGTGTGTGAGGAAAGGGAGACACAGTGTGTGAGGACGGGGAGACACATTGTGTGGGGAAAGGGAGACACCGTGTGTGTGGACGGGGAGACACAGTGTGTGAGGACGGGGAGACACGGTGTGTGAGGACGGGGAGACACGGTGTGTGAGGACGGGGAGACACGGTGTGTGAGGAAAGGGAGACACAGTGTGTGAGGACGGGGAGACACGGTGTGTGAGGACGGGGAGACACGGTGTGTGAGGTCGGGGATACACAGTGTGTGAGGACGGGGAGACACAGTGTGTGAGGACGGGGAGACACAGTGTGTGAGGAAAGGGAGACACAGTGTGTGAGGACGGGGAGACACAGTGTGTGAGGACAGGGAGACACAGTGTGTGAGGACGGGGAGACACAGTGTGTGAGGACGGGGAGACACAGTGTGTGAGGACTGGGAGACACAGTGTGTGAGGTCGGGGATACACAGTGAGTGGGGAAAGGGGAGACACAGTGTGTGACGACGGGGAGACACAGTGTGTGAGGACGGGGAGACACAGTGTGGGGAAAGGGAGACACTGTGTGTGAGGACGGGGAGACACAGTGTGTGAGGAAAGGGAGACACAGTGTGTGAGGACGGGGAGACACAGTGTGTGAGGAAAGGGAGACACAGTGTGTGAGGACGGGGAGACACAGTGTGTGAGGAAAGGGAGACACAGTGTGTGAGGACGGGGAGACACAGTGTGTGAGGACGGGGATACACCGTGTGTGGGGAAAGGGAGACACAGTGTGTGGGGAAGGGGAGAGACAGTGTGTGGGAACGGGGAGACACAGTGTGTGGGGAAAGGGAGACACAGTGTGTGAGGAAAGGGAGACACAGTGTGTGAGGACGGGGAGACACAGTGTGTGAGGTCGGGGATACACAGTGTGTGAGGACGGGGAGACACAGTGTGTGAGGACGGGGAGACACAGTGTGTGAGGAAAGAGAGACACATTGTGTGTGGACGGGGAGACACAGTGTGTGAGGAGGGGGAGACACAGTGTGTGAGGAAAGGGAGACACAGTGTGTGAGGAGGGGGAGACACAGTGTGTGGGGACAGGGGAGACACAGTGTGTGAGGACGGGGAGACACAGTGTGTGAGGACGGGGAGACACTGTGTGTGAGGAAAGGGAGACACAGTGTGTGAGGACGGGGAGACACAGTGTGTGAGGAAAGGGAGACACAGTGTGTGAGGACGGGGAGACACAGTGTGTGAGGAAAGGGAGACACAGTGTGTGAGGAAAGGGAGACACAGTGTGTGAGGACGGGGAGACACAGTGTGTGAGGAAAGGGAGACACAGTGTGTGAGGAAAGGGAGACACAGTGTGTGGGGACGGGGAGACACAGTGTGTGAGGACGGGGAGACACAGTGTGTGAGGAAAGGGAGACACAGTGTGTGAGGACGGGGAGACACAGTGTGTGAGGAAAGGGAGACACAGTGTGTGAGGAAAGGGAGACACAGTGTGTGGGGACGGGGAGACACAGTGTGTGGGGACGGGGAGACACAGTGTGTGAGGTCGGGGATACACAGTGTGTGAGGAAAGGGATACACAGTGTGTGAGGACGGGGAGACACAGTGTGTGAGGACGGGGATACACAGTGTGTGAGGACGGGGAGACACAGTGTGTGAGGACGGGGAGACACAGTGTGTGAGGACGGGGATACACAGTGGGTGAGGAAAGGGATACACAGTGTGTGAGGACGGGGAGACACAGTGTGTGGGGAAAGGGAGACACTGTGTGTGGGGACGGGGAGACACCGTGTGTGAGGACAGGGAGACACCGTGGGTGAGGACGGGGATACACAGTGTGTGAGGACGGGGAGACACAGTGTGTGAGGACGGGGAGACACAGTGTGTGAGGACAGGGAGACACAGTGTGTGAGGACGGGGAGACACAGTGTGTGAGGACGGGGAGACACAGTGTGTGAGGACAGGGAGACACAGTGTGTGAGGACAGAGAGACACAGTGTGTGATGAAAGGGAGACACAGTGTGTGAGGACGGGGAGACACATTGTGTGGGGAAAGGGAGACACCGTGTGTGTGGACGGGGAGACACAGTGTGTGAGGACGGGGAGACACGGTGTGTGAGGACGGGGAGACACGGTGTGTGAGGACGGGGAGACACGGTGTGTGAGGAAAGGGAGACACAGTGTGTGAGGACGGGGAGACACGGTGTGTGAGGACGGGGAGACACGGTGTGTGAGGTCGGGGATACACAGTGTGTGAGGACGGGGAGACACAGTGTGTGAGGACGGGGAGACACAGTGTGTGAGGACAGGGAGACACAGTGTGTGAGGACGGGGAGACACAGTGTGTGAGGACGGGGAGACACAGTGTGTGAGGACAGAGAGACACAGTGTGTGAGGAAAGGGAGACACAGTGTGTGAGGACGGGGAGACACAGTGTGTGAGGACGGGGAGACACAGTGTGTGAGGTCGGGGATACACAGTGAGTGGGGAAAGGGGAGACACAGTGTGTGAGGACGGGGAGACACAGTGTGTGAGGACGGGGAGACACAGTGTGTGAGGACGGGGAGACACAGTGTGGGGAAAGGGAGACACTGTGTGTGAGGACGGGGAGACACAGTGTGTGAGGAAAGGGAGACACAGTGTGTGAGGACGGGGAGACACAGTGTGTGAGGAAAGGGAGACACAGTGTGTGAGGACGGGGAGACACAGTGTGTGAGGAAAGGGAGACACAGTGTGTGAGGACGGGGAGACACAGTGTGTGAGGACGGGGATACACTGTGTGTGGGGAAAGGGAGACACAGTGTGTGGGGAAGGGGAGAGACAGTGTGTGGGGAAAGGGAGACACAGTGTGTGAGGAAAGGGAGACACAGTGTGTGAGGACGGGGAGACACAGTGTGTGAGGTCGGGGATACACAGTGTGTGAGGACGGGGAGACACAGTGTGTGAGGACGGGGAGACACAGTGTGTGAGGAAAGGGAGACACAGTGTGTGAGGAAAGGGAGACACAGTGTGTGAGGACGGGGATACACAGTGTGTGAGGAAAGGGAGACACAGTGTGTGAGGACGGGGAGACACAGTGTGTGAGGACGGGGATACACGGTGTGTGGGGAAAGGGGAGACACTGTGTGTGAGGAAAGGGAGACACAGTGTGTGAGGTCGGGGATACACGGTGTGTGGGGAAAGGGAGACACGGTGTGTGAGGACGGGGAGACACAGTGTGTGAGGAAAGGGAGACACAGTGTGTGAGGTCGGGGATACACTGTGTGTGAGGAAAGGGAGACACAGTGTGTGAGGAAAGGGAGACACAGTGTGTGAGGACGGGGATACACAGTGTGTGAGGAAAGGGAGACACAGTGTGTGAGGACGGGGAGACACAGTGTGTGAGGACGGGGATACACGGTGTGTGGGGAAAGGGGAGACACTGTGTGTGAGGAAAGGGAGACACAGTGTGTGAGGTCGGGGATACACGGTGTGTGGGGAAAGGGAGACACGGTGTGTGAGGACGGGGATACACTGTGTGTGAGGACGGGGAGACACAGTGTGTGAGGAAAGGGAGACACAGTGTGTGAGGACGGGGAGACACAGTGAGGGGAAAGGGAGACACAGTGTGTGAGGACGGGGAGACACAGTGAGGGGAAAGGGAGACACAGTGAGGGGAAAGGGGAGATACAGTGTTTGAGGACGGGGATACACAGTGTGTGAGGACGGGGAGACACAGTGTGTGAGGACGGGGAGACACAGTGAGGGGAAAGGGAGACACAGTGTGTGAGGACGGGGATACACAGTGTGTGAGGAAAGGGAGACACAGTGTGTGAGGACGGGGAGACACAGTGAGGGGAAAGGGAGACACTGTGTGTGAGGACAGAGAGACACAGTGTGTGAGGAAAGGGAGACACAGTGTGTGAGGACGGGGAGACACAGTGTGTGAGGACGGGGAGACACAGTGTGTGAGGTCGGGGATACACAGTGAGTGGGGAAAGGGGAGACACAGTGTGTGAGGACGGGGAGACACAGTGCGTGAGGACGGGGAGACACAGTGTGGGGAAAGGGAGACACTGTGTGTGAGGACGGGGAGACACAGTGTGTGAGGAAAGGGAGACACAGTGTGTGAGGACGGGGAGACACAGTGTGTGAGGAAAGGGAGACACAGTGTGTGAGGACGGGGAGACACAGTGTGTGAGGAAAGGGAGACACAGTGTGTGAGGACGGGGAGACACAGTGTGTGAGGACGGGGATACACTGTGTGTGGGGAAAGGGAGACACAGTGTGTGGGGAAGGGGAGAGACAGTGTGTGGGGAAAGGGAGACACAGTGTGTGAGGAAAGGGAGACACAGTGTGTGAGGACGGGGAGACACAGTGTGTGAGGTCGGGGATACACAGTGTGTGAGGACGGGGAGACACAGTGTGTGAGGACGGGGAGACACAGTGTGTGAGGAAAGAGAGACACATTGTGTGAGGACGGGGAGACACAGTGTGTGAGGACGGGGAGACACAGTGTGTGAGGACGGGGAGACACTGTGTGTGAGGAAAGGGAGACACAGTGTGTGAGGACGGGGAGACACAGTGTGTGAGGAAAGGGAGACACAGTGTGTGAGGACGGGGAGACACAGTGTGTGAGGAAAGGGAGACACAGTGTGTGAGGAAAGGGAGACACAGTGTGTGAGGACGGGGAGACACAGTGTGTGAGGAAAGGGATACACAGTGTGTGAGGACGGGGAGACACAGTGTGTGAGGACGGGGATACACAGTGTGTGAGGAAAGGGAGACACAGTGTGTGGGGACGGGGAGACACAGTGTGTGAGGTCGGGGATACACAGTGTGTGAGGAAAGGGATACACAGTGTGTGAGGACGGGGAGACACAGTGGGTGAGGTCGGGGATACACAGTGTGTGAGGAAAGGGATACACAGTGTGTGAGGACGGGGAGACACAGTGTGTGAGGACGGGGATACACAGTGTGTGAGGAAAGGGAGACACAGTGTGTGAGGACGGGGATACACAGTGTGTGAGGAAAGGGATACACAGTGTGTGAGGACGGGGAGACACAGTGTGTGAGGACGGGGATACACAGTGTGTGAGGAAAGGGAGACACAGTGTGTGGGGACGGGGAGACACAGTGTGTGAGGTCGGGGATACACAGTGTGTGAGGACGGGGAGACACAGTGTGTGAGGACGGGGATACACAGTGTGTGAGGACGGGGAGACACAGTGTGTGAGGACGGGGATACACAGTGTGTGAGGACGGGGATACACCGTGTGTGGGGAAAGGGAGACACAGTGTGTGGGGAAGGGGAGAGACAGTGTGTGGGGAAAGGGAGACACCGTGTGTGAGGAAAGGGAGACACAGTGTGTGAGGACGGGGAGACACAGTGTGTGAGGTCGGGGATACACAGTGTGTGAGGACGGGGAGACACAGTGTGTGAGGACGGGGAGACACAGTGTGTGAGGAAAGAGAGACACATTGTGTGAGGACGGGGAGACACAGTGTGTGAGGACGGGGAGACACTGTGTGTGAGGAAAGGGAGACACAGTGTGTGAGGACGGGGAGACACAGTGTGTGAGGAAAGGGAGACACAGTGTGTGAGGACGGGGAGACACAGTGTGTGAGGAAAGGGAGACACAGTGTGTGAGGACGGGGAGACACCGTGTGGGGAAAGGGAGACACAGTGTGTGAGGACGGGGAGACACAGTGTGTGAGGATGGGGAGACACAGTGTGTGAGGACAGGGGAGACACAGTGTGTGAGGACGGGGAGACACAGTGTGTGGGGACAGGGGAGACACAGTGTGTGAGGACGGGGAGATACAGTGTGTGAGGACGGGGATACACAGTGTGTGAGGACGGGGAGACACCGTGTGGGGACGGGGAGACACAGTGTGTGAGGACAGGGAGACACCGTGTGGGGACGGGGATACACAGTGTGTGGGGACGGGGAGACACAGTGTGTGAGGACGGGGAGATACAGTGTGTGAGGACGGGGAGACACAGTGTGTGAGGACGGGGATAAACAGTGTGTGAGGACGGGGAGACACCGTGTGGGGACGGGGAGACACTGTGTGTGAGGACGGGGAGACACAGTGTGTGAGGACGGGGATACACAGTGTGTGAGGACGGGGAGACACCGTGTGGGGACGGGGAGACACAGTGTGTGAGGACGGGGAGACACCGTGTGGGGTCGGGGATACACAGTGTGTGAGGAAAGGGGATACACAGTGTGTGAGGACGGGGAGACACAGTGTGTGAGGACGGGGAGACACCGTGTGTGAGGTCGGGGATACACAGTGTGTGAGGACGGGGAGACACGGTGTGTGAGGACGGGGAGACACGGTGTGTGAGGACGGGGAGACACAGTGTGTGAGGTCGGGGATACACGGTGTGTGAGGACGGGGAGACACGGTGTGTGAGGACGGGGAGACACGGTGTGTGAGGACGGGGAGACAAAGTGTGTGAGGACGGGGAGACACAGTGTGTGAGGACGGGGATACACAGTGTGTGAGGAAAGGGAGACACAGTGTGTGGGGACGGGGAGACACAGTGTGTGGGGACGGGGAGACACAGTGTGTGAGGTCGGGGATACACAGTGTGTGAGGAAAGGGATACACAGTGTGTGAGGACGGGGAGACACAGTGTGTGAGGACGGGGATACACAGTGTGTGAAAACGGGGAGACACAGTGTGTGAGGACGGGGAGACACAGTGTGTGAGGACGGGGTTACACAGTGGGTGAGGAAAGGGATACACAGTGTGTGAGGACGGGGAGACACAGTGTGTGGGGAAAGGGAGACACTGTGTGTGGGGACGGGGAGACACCTTGTGTGAGGACAGGGAGACACCGTGGGTGAGGACGGGGAGACACAGTGTGTGAGGACGGGGAGACACAGTGTGTGAGGACAGGGAGACACAGTGTGTGAGGACAGAGAGACACAGTGTGTGAGGAAAGGGAGACACAGTGTGTGAGGACGGGGAGACACATTGTGTGGTGAAAGGGAGACACCGTGTGTGTGGACGGGGAGACACAGTGTGTGAGGACGGGGAGACACGGTGTGTGAGGACGGGGAGACACGGTGTGTGAGGACGGGGAGACACGGTGTGTGAGGAAAGGGAGACACAGTGTGTGAGGACGGGGAGACACGGTGTGTGAGGACGGGGAGACACGGTGTGTGAGGTCGGGGATACACAGTGTGTGAGGACGGGGAGACACAGTGTGTGAGGACGGGGAGACACAGTGTGTGAGGAAAGGGAGACACAGTGTGTGAGGACGGGGAGACACAGTGTGTGAGGACAGGGAGACACAGTGTGTGAGGACGGGGAGACACAGTGTGTGAGGACGGGGAGACACAGTGTGTGAGGACTGGGAGACACAGTGTGTGAGGTCGGGGATACACAGTGAGTGGGGAAAGGGGAGACACAGTGTGTGACGACGGGGAGACACAGTGTGTGAGGACGGGGAGACACAGTGTGGGGAAAGGGAGACACTGTGTGTGAGGACGGGGAGACACAGTGTGTGAGGAAAGGGAGACACAGTGTGTGAGGACGGGGAGACACAGTGTGTGAGGAAAGGGAGACACAGTGTGTGAGGACGGGGAGACACAGTGTGTGAGGAAAGGGAGACACAGTGTGTGAGGACGGGGAGACACAGTGTGTGAGGACGGGGATACACCGTGTGTGGGGAAAGGGAGACACAGTGTGTGGGGAAGGGGAGAGACAGTGTGTGGGGAAAGGGAGACACAGTGTGTGAGGAAAGGGAGACACAGTGTGTGAGGACGGGGAGACACAGTGTGTGAGGTCGGGGATACACAGTGTGTGAGGACGGGGAGACACAGTGTGTGAGGACGGGGAGACACAGTGTGTGAGGAAAGAGAGACACATTGTGTGTGGACGGGGAGACACAGTGTGTGAGGAGGGGGAGACACAGTGTGTGAGGAAAGGGAGACACAGTGTGTGAGGAGGGGGAGACACAGTGTGTGGGGACAGGGGAGACACAGTGTGTGAGGACGGGGAGACACAGTGTGTGAGGACGGGGAGACACTGTGTGTGAGGAAAGGGAGACACAGTGTGTGAGGACGGGGAGACACAGTGTGTGAGGAAAGGGAGACACAGTGTGTGAGGACGGGGAGACACAGTGTGTGAGGAAAGGGAGACACAGTGTGTGAGGAAAGGGAGACACAGTGTGTGAGGACGGGGATACACAGTGTGTGAGGAAAGGGAGACACAGTGTGTGGGGACGGGGAGACACAGTGTGTGGGGACGGGGAGACACAGTGTGTGAGGTCGGGGATACACAGTGTGTGAGGAAAGGGATACACAGTGTGTGAGGACGGGGAGACACAGTGTGTGAGGACGGGGATACACAGTGTGTGAGGACGGGGAGACACAGTGTGTGAGGACGGGGAGACACAGTGTGTGAGGACGGGGATACACAGTGGGTGAGGAAAGGGATACACAGTGTGTGAGGACGGGGAGACACAGTGTGTGGGGAAAGGGAGACACTGTGTGTGGGGACGGGGAGACACCGTGTGTGAGGACAGGGAGACACCGTGGGTGAGGACGGGGATACACAGTGTGTGAGGACGGGGAGACACAGTGTGTGAGGACGGGGAGACACAGTGTGTGAGGACGGGGAGACACAGTGTGTGAGGACGGGGAGACACAGTGTGTGAGGACGGGGAGACACAGTGTGTGAGGACAGGGAGACACAGTGTGTGAGGACAGAGAGACACAGTGTGTGAGGAAAGGGAGACACAGTGTGTGAGGACGGGGAGACACATTGTGTGGGGAAAGGGAGACACCGTGTGTGTGGACGGGGAGACACGGTGTGTGAGGACGGGGAGACACGGTGTGTGAGGACGGGGAGACACGGTGTGTGAGGACGGGGAGACACGGTGTGTGAGGAAAGGGAGACACAGTGTGTGAGGACGGGGAGACACGGTGTGTGAGGACGGGGAGACACGGTGTGTGAGGTCGGGGATACACAGTGTGTGAGGACGGGGAGACACAGTGTGTGAGGACGGGGAGACACAGTGTGTGAGGACGGGGAGACACAGTGTGTGAGGACAGAGAGACACAGTGTGTGAGGAAAGGGAGACACAGTGTGTGAGGACGGGGAGACACAGTGTGTGAGGACGGGGAGACACAGTGTGTGAGGTCGGGGATACACAGTGAGTGGGGAAAGGGGAGACACAGTGTGTGAGGACGGGGAGACACAGTGTGGGGAAAGGGAGACACTGTGTGTGAGGACGGGGAGACACAGTGTGTGAGGAAAGGGAGACACAGTGTGTGAGGACGGGGAGACACAGTGTGTGAGGAAAGGGAGACACAGTGTGTGAGGACGGGGAGACACAGTGTGTGAGGAAAGGGAGACACAGTGTGTGAGGACGGGGAGACACAGTGTGTGAGGACGGGGATACACTGTGTGTGGGGAAAGGGAGACACAGTGTGTGGGGAAGGGGAGAGACAGTGTGTGGGGAAAGGGAGACACAGTGTGTGAGGAAAGGGAGACACAGTGTGTGAGGAAAGGGAGACACAGTGTGTGAGGACGGGGAGACACAGTGTGTGAGGTCGGGGATACACAGTGTGTGAGGACGGGGAGACACAGTGTGTGAGGACGGGGAGACACAGTGTGTGAGGAAAGGGAGACACAGTGTGTGAGGAAAGGGAGACACAGTGTGTGAGGACGGGGATACACAGTGTGTGAGGAAAGGGAGACACAGTGTGTGAGGACGGGGAGACACAGTGTGTGAGGACGGGGATACACGGTGTGTGGGGAAAGGGGAGACACTGTGTGTGAGGAAAGGGAGACACAGTGTGTGAGGTCGGGGATACACGGTGTGTGGGGAAAGGGAGACACGGTGTGTGAGGACGGGGAGACACAGTGTGTGAGGAAAGGGAGACACAGTGTGTGAGGTCGGGGATACACAGTGTGTGAGGAAAGGGAGACACAGTGTGTGAGGAAAGGGAGACACAGTGTGTGAGGACGGGGATACACAGTGTGTGAGGAAAGGGAGACACAGTGTGTGAGGACGGGGAGACACAGTGTGTGAGGACGGGGATACACGGTGTGTGGGGAAAGGGGAGACACTGTGTGTGAGGAAAGGGAGACACAGTGTGTGAGGTCGGGGATACACGGTGTGTGGGGAAAGGGAGACACGGTGTGTGAGGACGGGGATACACTGTGTGTGAGGACGGGGAGACACAGTGTGTGAGGAAAGGGAGACACAGTGTGTGAGGACGGGGAGACACAGTGAGGGGAAAGGGAGACACAGTGTGTGAGGACGGGGAGACACAGTGAGGGGAAAGGGAGACACAGTGAGGGGAAAGGGGAGATACAGTGTTTGAGGACGGGGATACACAGTGTGTGAGGACGGGGAGACACAGTGTGTGAGGACGGGGAGACATAGTGAGGGGAAAGGGAGACACAGTGTGTGAGGACGGGGATACACAGTGTGTGAGGAAAGGGAGACACAGTGTGTGAGGACGGGGAGACACAGTGAGGGGAAAGGGAGACACTGTGTGTGAGGACAGAGAGACACAGTGTGTGAGGAAAGGGAGACACAGTGTGTGAGGACGGGGAGACACAGTGTGTGAGGTCGGGGATACACAGTGAGTGGGGAAAGGGGAGACACAGTGTGTGAGGACGGGGAGACACAGTGTGTGAGGACGGGGAGACACAGTGTGGGGAAAGGGAGACACTGTGTGTGAGGACGGGGAGACACAGTGTGTGAGGAAAGGGAGACACAGTGTGTGAGGACGGGGAGACACAGTGTGTGAGGAAAGGGAGACACAGTGTGTGAGGACGGGGAGACACAGTGTGTGAGGAAAGGGAAACACAGTGTGTGAGGACGGGGAGACACAGTGTGTGAGGACGGGGATACACTGTGTGTGGGGAAAGGGAGACACAGTGTGTGGGGAAGGGGAGAGACAGTGTGTGGGGAAAGGGAGACACAGTGTGTGAGGAAAGGGAGACACAGTGTGTGAGGACAGGGAGACACAGTGTGTGAGGTCGGGGATACACAGTGTGTGAGGACGGGGAGACACAGTGTGTGAGGACGGGGAGACACAGTGTGTGAGGAAAGAGAGACACATTGTGTGAGGACGGGGAGACACAGTGTGTGAGGACGGGGAGACACAGTGTGTGAGGACGGGGAGACACTGTGTGTGAGGAAAGGGAGACACAGTGTGTGAGGACGGGGAGACACAGTGTGTGAGGAAAGGGAGACACAGTGTGTGAGGACGGGGAGACACAGTGTGTGAGGAAAGGGAGACACAGTGTGTGAGGAAAGGGAGACACAGTGTGTGAGGACGGGGAGACACAGTGTGTGAGGAAAGGGAGACACAGTGTGTGGGGACGGGGAGACACAGTGTGTGAGGTCGGGGATACACAGTGTGTGAGGAAAGGGATACACAGTGTGTGAGGACGGGGAGACACAGTGTGTGAGGACGGGGATACACAGTGTGTGAGGAAAGGGAGACACAGTGTGTGAGGACGGGGATACACAGTGTGTGAGGAAAGGGATACACAGTGTGTGAGGACGGGGAGACACAGTGTGTGAGGACGGGGATACACAGTGTGTGAGGAAAGGGAGACACAGTGTGTGGGGACGGGGAGACACAGTGTGTGAGGTCGGGGATACACAGTGTGTGAGGACGGGGAGACACAGTGTGTGAGGACGGGGATACACAGTGTGTGAGGACGGGGAGACACAGTGTGTGAGGACGGGGAGACACAGTGTGTGAGGACGGGGATACACCGTGTGTGGGGAAAGGGAGACACAGTGTGTGGGGAAGGGGAGAGACAGTGTGTGGGGAAAGGGAGACACCGTGTGTGAGGAAAGGGAGACACAGTGTGTGAGGACGGGGAGACACAGTGTGTGAGGTCGGGGATACACAGTGTGTGAGGACGGGGAGACACAGTGTGTGAGGACGGGGAGACACAGTGTGTGAGGAAAGAGAGACACATTGTGTGAGGACGGGGAGACACAGTGTGTGAGGACGGGGAGACACAGTGTGTGAGGACGGGGAGACACTGTGTGTGAGGAAAGGGAGACACAGTGTGTGAGGACGGGGAGACACAGTGTGTGAGGAAAGGGAGACACAGTGTGTGAGGACGGGGAGACACAGTGTGTGAGGAAAGGGAGATACAGTGTGTGAGGAAAGGGAGACACAGTGTGTGAGGACGGGGATACACAGTGTGTGAGGAAAGGGAGACACAGTGTGTGGGGACGGGGAGACACAGTGTGTGGGGACGGGGAGACACAGTGTGTGAGGTCGGGGATACACAGTGTGTGAGGAAAGGGATACACAGTGTGTGAGGACGGGGAGACACAGTGTGTGAGGACGGGGATACACAGTGTGTGAGGACGGGGAGACACAGTGTGTGAGGACGGGGATACACAGTGGGTGAGGAAAGGGATACACAGTGTGTGAGGACGGGGAGACACAGTGTGTGGGGAAAGGGAGACACTGTGTGTGGGGACGGGGAGACACCGTGTGTGAGGACAGGGAGACACCGTGGGTGAGGACGGGGATACACAGTGTGTGAGGACGGGGAGACACAGTGTGTGAGGACGGGGAGACACAGTGTGTGAGGACGGGGAGACACAGTGTGTGAGGACAGGGAGACACAGTGTGTGAGGACAGAGAGACACAGTGTGTGAGGAAAGGGAGACACAGTGTGTGAGGACGGGGAGACACATTGTGTGGGGAAAGGGAGACACCGTGTGTGTGGACGGGGAGACACGGTGTGTGAGGACGGGGAGACACGGTGTGTGAGGACGGGGAGACACGGTGTGTGAGGACGGGGAGACACAGTGTGTGAGGACGGGGAGACACAGTGTGTGAGGACAGAGAGACACAGTGTGTGAGGAAAGGGAGACACAGTGTGTGAGGACGGGGAGACACAGTGTGTGAGGACGGGGAGACACAGTGTGTGAGGTCGGGGATACACAGTGAGTGGGGAAAGGGGAGACACAGTGTGTGAGGACGGGGAGACACAGTGTGTGAGGACGGGGAGACACAGTGTGGGGAAAGGGAGACACTGTGTGTGAGGACGGGGAGACACAGTGTGTGAGGAAAGGGAGACACAGTGTGTGAGGACGGGGAGACACAGTGTGTGAGGAAAGGGAGACACAGTGTGTGAGGACGGGGAGACACAGTGTGTGAGGACGGGGAGACACAGTGTGTGAGGACGGGGATACACTGTGTGTGGGGAAAGGGAGACACAGTGTGTGGGGAAGGGGAGAGACAGTGTGTGGGGAAAGGGAGACACAGTGTGTGAGGAAAGGGAGACACAGTGTGTGAGGACGGGGAGACACAGTGTGTGAGGTCGGGGATACACAGTGTGTGAGGACGGGGAGACACAGTGTGTGAGGACGGGGAGACACAGTGTGTGAGGAAAGGGAGACACAGTGTGTGAGGAAAGGGAGACACAGTGTGTGAGGACGGGGATACACAGTGTGTGAGGAAAGGGAGACACAGTGTGTGAGGACGGGGAGACACAGTGTGTGAGGACGGGGATACACGGTGTGTGGGGAAAGGGGAGACACTGTGTGTGAGGAAAGGGAGACACAGTGTGTGAGGTCGGGGATACACGGTGTGTGGGGAAAGGGAGACACGGTGTGTGAGGACGGGGAGACACAGTGTGTGAGGAAAGGGAGACACAGTGTGTGAGGTCGGGGATACACAGTGTGTGAGGAAAGGGAGACACAGTGTGTGAGGAAAGGGAGACACAGTGTGTGAGGACGGGGATACACAGTGTGTGAGGAAAGGGAGACACAGTGTGTGAGGACGGGGAGACACAGTGTGTGAGGACGGGGATACACGGTGTGTGAGGACGGGGAGACACAGTGTGTGAGGACGGGGATACACAGTGTGTGAGGAAAGGGAGACACAGTGTGTGAGGACGGGGAGACACAGTGTGTGAGGACGGGGATACACAGTGTGTGAGGAAAGGGAGACACAGTGTGTGAGGTCGGGGATACACGGTGTGTGGGGAAAGGGAGACACGGTGTGTGAGGACGGGGATACACTGTGTGTGAGGACGGGGAGACACAGTGTGTGAGGAAAGGGAGACACAGTGTGTGAGGACGGGGAGACACAGTGAGGGGAAAGGGAGACACAGTGTGTGAGGACGGGGAGACACAGTGAGGGGAAAGGGAGACACAGTGAGGGGAAAGGGGAGATACAGTGTTTGAGGACGGGGATACACAGTGTGTGAGGACGGGGAGACACAGTGTGTGAGGACGGGGAGACACAGTGAGGGGAAAGGGAGACACAGTGTGTGAGGACGGGGATACACAGTGTGTGAGGAAAGGGAGACACAGTGTGTGAGGACGGGGAGACACAGTGAGGGGAAAGGGAGACACTGTGTGTGAGGACAGAGAGACACAGTGTGTGAGGAAAGGGAGACACAGTGTGTGAGGACGGGGAGACACAGTGTGTGAGGACGGGGAGACACAGTGTGTGAGGTCGGGGATACACAGTGAGTGGGGAAAGGGGAGACACAGTGTGTGAGGACGGGGAGACACAGTGTGTGAGGACGGGGAGACACAGTGTGGGGAAAGGGAGACACTGTGTGTGAGGACGGGGAGACACAGTGTGTGAGGAAAGGGAGACACAGTGTGTGAGGACGGGGAGACACAGTGTGTGAGGAAAGGGAGACACAGTGTGTGAGGACGGGGAGACACAGTGTGTGAGGACGGGGAGACACAGTGTGTGAGGACGGGGATACACTGTGTGTGGGGAAAGGGAGACACAGTGTGTGGGGAAGGGGAGAGACAGTGTGTGGGGAAAGGGAGACACAGTGTGTGAGGAAAGGGAGACACAGTGTGTGAGGTCGGGGATACACAGTGTGTGAGGACGGGGAGACACAGTGTGTGAGGACGGGGAGACACAGTGTGTGAGGAAAGAGAGACACATTGTGTGAGGACGGGGAGACACAGTGTGTGAGGACGGGGAGACACAGTGTGTGAGGACGGGGAGACACTGTGTGTGAGGAAAGGGAGACACAGTGTGTGAGGACGGGGAGACACAGTGTGTGAGGAAAGGGAGACACAGTGTGTGAGGACGGGGAGACACAGTGTGTGAGGAAAGGGAGACACAGTGTGTGAGGACGGGGATACACAGTGTGTGAGGAAAGGGATACACAGTGTGTGAGGACGGGGAGACACAGTGTGTGAGGACGGGGATACACAGTGTGTGAGGAAAGGGAGACACAGTGTGTGGGGACGGGGAGACACAGTGTGTGAGGTCGGGGATACACAGTGTGTGAGGAAAGGGATACACAGTGTGTGAGGACGGGGAGACACAGTGTGTGAGGACGGGGATACACAGTGTGTGAGGAAAGGGAGACACAGTGTGTGAGGACGGGGATACACAGTGTGTGAGGAAAGGGATACACAGTGTGTGAGGACGGGGAGACACAGTGTGTGAGGACGGGGATACACAGTGTGTGAGGAAAGGGAGACACAGTGTGTGGGGACGGGGAGACACAGTGTGTGAGGTCGGGGATACACAGTGTGTGAGGACGGGGAGACACAGTGTGTGAGGACGGGGATACACAGTGTGTGAGGACGGGGAGACACAGTGTGTGAGGACGGGGAGACACAGTGTGTGAGGACGGGGATACACAGTGGGTGAGGAAAGGGATACACAGTGTGTGAGGACGGGGAGACACAGTGTGTGGGGAAAGGGAGACACTGTGTGTGGGGACGGGGAGACACCGTGTGTGAGGACAGGGAGACACCGTGGGTGAGGACGGGGATACACAGTGTGTGAGGACGGGGAGACACAGTGTGTGAGGACGGGGAGACACAGTGTGTGAGGACAGGGAGACACAGTGAGGGGAAAGGGAGACACTGTGTGTGAGGACGGGGAGACACCGTGTGTGGGGAAAGGGAGACACAGTGTGTGGGAACGGGGAGACAGTGTGTGGGGAAAGGGAGACACCGTGTGTGGGGAAAGGGGAGACACAGTGTGTGGGGACGGGGAGACACAGTGTGTGAGGACGGGGAAACACAGTGTGTGAGGTCGGGGATACACAGTGTGTGAGGAC
This sequence comes from Hemitrygon akajei, assembly GCF_048418815.1. NCBI lineage: Eukaryota > Metazoa > Chordata > Chondrichthyes > Myliobatiformes > Dasyatidae > Hemitrygon > Hemitrygon akajei. Next base: position 95,335,085 of record NC_133126.1, read on the forward strand.
GGGGAGGCACAGTGTTTGAGGACGGGGAAACACAGTGTGTGAGGTCGGGGATACACGGTGAGGGGAAAGGGAGACACTGTGTGTGAGGAAAGGGAGACACAGTGTGTGAGGACGGGGAGACACAGTGTGTGAGGATGGGGAGACACCGTGTGCGGGGAAAGGGAGACACAGTGTGTGAGGACGGGGAGACACCGTGTGTGGGGAAAGGGAGACACCGTGTGTGGGGAAAGGGATACACAGTGTGTGAGGAAAGGGGGACACAGTGTGTGAAGACGGGGAGACACCGTGTCTGGGGAATGGGAGACACAGTGTGTGAGGACGGGTATACACTGTGTGTGGGGAAAGGGAGACACAGTGTGTGAGGAAAGGGGGACACAGTGTGTGAAGACGGGGAGACACCGTGTGTGGGGAATGGGAGACACAGTGTGTGAGGACGGGGAGACACCGTGTGTGGGGAAAGGGAGACACAGTGTGTGAGGACGGGGATACACAGTGTGTGAGGACGGGGATACACAGTGTGTGAAGACGGGGAGACACAGTGTGTGGGGAAAGGGAGACACAGTGTGTGAGGACGGGGAGACACCGTGTGTGGGGAAAGGGAGACACAGTGTGTGAGGAAAGGGGAGACACAGTGTGTGAGGACGGGGATACACAGTGTGTGAGGACGGGGAGACACAGTGTGTGGGGAAAGGGAGACACAGTGTGTGAGGACGGGGAGACACCGTGTGTGGGGAAAGGGAGACACAGTGTGTGAGGAAAGGGGAGACACAGTGTGTGAGGACGGGGAGACACAGTGTGTGAGGACGGGGATACACAGTGTGTGAGGACGGGGAGACACCGTGTGTGGGGAAAGGGAGACACCGTGTGTGGGGAAAGGGATACACAGTGTGTGAGGACGGGGAGACACCGTGTGTGAGGACGGGGATACACCGTGTGTGAGGACGGGGAGACACAGTGTGTGAGGACGGGGATACACAGTGTGTGAGGACGGGGAGACACCGTGTGTGGGGAAAGGGATACACAGTGTGTGAGGACGGGGAGACACCGTGTGTGAGGACGGGGATACACAGTGTGTGAGGAAAGGGGGACACAGTGTGTGAAGACGGGGAGACACAGTGTGTGAGGAAAGGGAGACACAGTGTGTGAGGACGGGGAGACACCGTGCGTGGGGAATGGGAGACACAGTGTGTGGGGACGGGGAGACACTGTGTGTGAGGAAAGGGAGACACAGTGTGTGAGGACGGGGAGACACAGTGTGTGAGGAAAGGGAGACACAGTGTGTGAGGACGGGGAGACACCGTGTGTGAGGACGGGGATACACAGTGTGTGAGGACGGGGAGACACCGTGTGTGAGGACGGGGATACACAGTGTGTGAGGACGGGGAGACACCGTGTGTGAGGACGGGGATACACAGTGTGTGAGGACGGGGAGACACAGTGTGTGGGAACGGGGAGACACAGTGTGTGAGGAAAGGGGAGACACAGTGTGTGAGGACGGGGAGACACCGTGTGTGAGGACGGGGATACACAGTGTGTGAGGACGGGGAGACACAGTGTGTGGGAACGGGGAGACACAGTGTGTGAGGAAAGGGGAGACACAGTGTGTGAGGAAAGGGGAGACACAGTGTGTGAGGACTGGGATACACAGTGTGTGAGGATGGGGAGACACCGTGTGTGAGGACGGGGATACACAGTGTGTGAGGACGGGGAGACACAGTGTGTGGGAACGGGGAGACACAGTGTGTGAGGAAAGGGGAGACACAGTGTGTGAGGAAAGGGGAGACACAGTGTGTGAGGACTGGGATACACAGTGTGTGAGGATGGGGAGACACAGTGTGTGAGGAAAGGGGAGACACAGTGTGTGAGGAAAGGGGAGACACAGTGTGTGAGGACTGGGATACACAGTGTGTGAGGATGGGGAGACACAGTGTGTGAGGACGGGGAGACACCGTGTGTGAGGACGGGGATACACAGTGTGTGAGGACGGGGAGACACAGTGTGTGGGAACGGGGAGACACAGTGTGTGAGGAAAGGGGAGACACAGTGTGTGAGGAAAGGGGAGACACAGTGTGTGAGGACTGGGATACACAGTGTGTGAGGATGGGGAGACACAGTGTGTGAGGAAAGGGGAGACACAGTGTGTGAGGACGGGGATACACAGTGTGTGAGGATGGGGAGACACAGTGTGTGAGGAAAGGGGGACACAGTGTGTGAAGACGGGGAGACACAGTGTGTGAGGACGGGGAGACACCGTGTGTGGGGAAAGGGATACACAGTGTGTGAGGACGGGGATACACTGTGTGTGGGGAAAGGGAGACACAGTGTGTGAGGAAAGGGAGACACAGTGTGTGAGGAGGGGGAGACACAGTGTGTGGGGACGGGGAGACACAGTGTGTGAGGACGGGGAGACACAGTGTGTGAGGAAAGGGGGACACAGTGTGTGAGGACGGGGAGACACAGTGTGTGAGGACGGGGAGACACAGTGTGTGAGGAAAGGGGGACACAGTGTGTGGGGACGGGGAGACACAGTGTGTGAGGACGGGGAGACACAGTGTGTGGGGAAAGGGAGACGCAGTGTGTGGGAACGGGGAGACACAGTGTGTGAGGACGGGGAGACACCGTGTGTGGGGAAAGGGAGACACAGTGTGTGAGGAAAGGGGAGACACAGTGTGTGAGGACGGGGAGACACAGTGTGTGGGGAATGGGAGACACAGTGTGTGAGGACGGGGAGACACAGTGTGTGGGGAAAGAGACACAGTGTGTGAGGACGGGGATACACTGTGTGTGAGGAAAGGGAGACACAGTGTGTGAGGACGGGGATACACTGTGTGTGGGGAAAGGGAGACACAGTGTGTGAAGACGGGGAGACACAGTGTGTGAGGAAAGGGAGACACAGTGTGTGAGGACGGGGAGACACCGTGTGTGGGGAATGGGAGACACAGTGTGTGAGGACGGGGAGACACAGTGTGCGGGGAAAGGGAGACACAGTGTGTGAGGACGGGGAGACACAGTGTGTGGGAACGGGGAGACACAGTGTGTGAGAACGGGGAGACACAGTGTGTGAGGACGGGGAGACACCGTGTGCGGGGAAAGGGAGACACAGTGTGTGAGGACGGGGAGACACCGTGTGTGGGGAAAGGGAGACACCGTGTGTGGGGAAAGGGAGACACAGTGTGTGAGGTCGGGGATACACAGTGTGTGAGGACGGGGAGGCACAGTGTTTGAGGACGGGGAGACACAGTGTGTGAGGTCGGGGATACACGGTGAGGGGAAAGGGAGACACTGTGTGTGAGGAAAGGGAGACACAGTGTGTGAGGACGGGGATACACTGTGTGTGAGGAAAGGGAGACACAGTGGGTGAGGACGGGGAGACACAGTGTGTGAGGAAAGGGAGACACAGTGTGTGAGGACGGGGATACACAGTGTGTGAGGAAAGGGAGACACAGTGTGTGAGGACGGGGAGACACCGTGTGTGGGGACGGGGAGACACAGTGTGTGAGGACGGGGAGACACGGTGTGTGGGGAAAGGGAGACACAGTGTGTGAGGACGGGGATACACAGTGTGTGAGGACGGGGAGACACAGTGTGTGAGGACGGGGATACACTGTGTGTGGGGAAAGGGATACACAGTGTGTGAGCACGGGGAGGCACAGTGTTTGAGGACGGGGAGACACAGTGTGTGTGGACGGGGAGACACAGTGTGTGGGGAAAGGGAGACACAGTGTGTGAGGAAAGGGGGACACAGTGTGTGAAGACGGGGAGACACAGTGTGTGAGGAAAGGGAGACACAGTGTGTGAGGACAGGGGGAGACACAGTGTGTGAGGAGGGGGAGACACAGTGTGTGGGGAAAGGGAGACACAGTGTGTGAGGAAAGGGGGACACAGTGTGTGAGGACGGGGATACACTGTGTGTGGGGAAAGGGAGACACAGTGTGTGAGGAAGGGGAGACACAGTGTGTGAGGACGGGGAGACACAGTGTGTGAGGAAAGGGAGACACAGTGTGTGAGGACGGGGAGACACAGTGTGTGGGGAAAGGGAGACACAGTGTGTGAGGAAAGGGAGACACAGTGTGTGAGGAAAGGGAGACACAGTGTGTGAGGAGGGGGAGACACAGTGTGTGGGGAAAGGGAGACACAGTGTGTGAGGAAAGGGGGACACAGTGTGTGTGGACGGGGATACACTGTGTGTGGGGAAAGGGAGACACAGTGTGTGAGGAAAGGGAGACACAGTGTGTGAGGAGGGGGAGACACAGTGTGTGGGGACGGGGAGACACGGTGTGTGAGGAAAGGGGGACACAGTGTGTGAGGACGGGGAGACACAGTGTGTGAGGAAAGGGAGACACAGTGTGTGAGGACGGGGATACACTGTGTGTGGGGAAAGCGAGACACAGTGTGTGAAGACGGGGAGACACAGTGTGTGAGGACGGGGAGACACCGTGTGTGGGGAATGGGAGACACAGTGTGTGAGGACGGGGAGACACAGTGTGCGGGGAAAGGGAGACACAGTGTGTGAGGACGGGGATACACAGTGTGTGAGGACGGGGAGACACAGTGTGTGACGATGGGGAGACACCGTGTGCGGGGAAAGGGAGACACAGTGTGTGAGGACGGGGAGACACCGTGTGTGGGGAAAGGGAGACACCGTGTGTGGGGAAAGGGATACACAGTGTGTGAGGAAAGGGGGACACAGTGTGTGAAGACGGGGAGACACCGTGTGTGGGGAATGGGAGACACAGTGTGTGAGGACGGGTATACACTGTGTGTGGGGAACGGGAGACACAGTGTGTGAGGAAAGGGGGACACAGTGTGTGAAGACGGGGAGACACCGTGTGTGGGGAATGGGAGACACAGTGTGTGAGGACGGGGAGACACCGTGTGTGGGGAAAGGGAGACACAGTGTGTGAGGACGGGGATACACAGTGTGTGGGGAAAGGGAGACACAGTGTGTGAGGACGGGGAGACACCGTGTGTGGGGAAAGGGAGACACAGTGTGTGAGGAAAGGGGAGACACAGTGTGTGAGGACGGGGATACACAGTGTGTGAGGACGGGGAGACACCGTGTGTGGGGAAAGGGAGACACCGTGTGTGGGGAAAGGGATACACAGTGTGTGAGGACGGAAAGACACCGTGTGTGAGGACGGGGATACACCGTGTGTGAGGACGGGGAGACACAGTGTGTGAGGACGGGGATACACAGTGTGTGAGGACGGGGAGACACCGTGTGTGGGGAAAGGGATACACAGTGTGTGAGGACGGGGAGACACCGTGTGTGAGGACGGGGATACACTGTGTGTGGGGAAACGGGATACACAGTGTGTGAGGAAAGGGGGACACAGTGTGTGAAGACGGGGAGACACAGTGTGTGAGGAAAGGGAGACACAGTGTGTGAGGACGGGGAGACACCGTGTGTGGGGAATGGGAGACACAGTGTGTGGGGACGGGGAGACACTGTGTGTGAGGAAAGGGAGACACAGTGTGTGAGGACAGGGAGACACAGTGTGTGAGGAAAGGGAGACACAGTGTGTGAGGTCGGGGATACACAGTGTGTGAGGACGGGCAGACACAGTGTGTGGGAACCGGGAGACACAGTGTGTGAGGAAAGGGGAGACACAGTGTGTGAGGACGGGGATACACAGTGTGTGAGGAAAGGGGAGACACAGTGTGTGAGGAAAGGGGAGACACAGTGTGTGAGGACGGGGATACACAGTGTGTGAGGATGGGGAGACACAGTGTGTGAGGAACGGGGAGACACAGTGTGTGAAGACGGGGAGACACAGTGTGTGAGGAAAGGGAGACACAGTGTGTGAGGACGGGGAGACACCGTGTGTGGGGAATGGGATACACAGTGTGTGAGGAAAGGGAGACACAGTGTGTGAGGAAAGGGAGACACAGTGTGTGAGGACGGGGAGACACCGTGTGTGGGGAACGGGAGACACAGTGTGTGAGGACGGGGAGACACCGTGTGTGGGGAACGGGAGACACAGTGTGTGAGGACGGGGATACACAGTGTGTGGGGAAAGGGAGACAAAGTTGTTGGGGATGGGGAGACACGGTGTGTGAGGACGGAGAGACACAGTGTGTGAGGACGGGGAGACACAGTGTGTGGGGAAAGGGAGACACAGTGTGTGAGGAAAGGGAGACACAGTGTGTGAGGAGGGGGAGACACAGTGTGTGGGGAAAGGGAGACACAGTGTGTGAGGAAAGGGGGACACAGTGTGTGAGGACGGGGATACACTGTGTGTGGGGAAAGGGAGACACAGTGTGTGAGGAAAGGGAGACACAGTGTGTGAGGAGGGGGAGACACAGTGTGTGGGGAAAGGGAGACACAGTGTGTGAGGAAAGGGGGACACAGTGTGTGAGGACGGGGATACACTGTGTGTGGGGAAAGGGAGACACAGTGTGTGAGGAAAGGGAGACACAGTGTGTGAGGACGGGGAGACACAGTGTGTGAGGAAAGGGAGACACAGTGTGTGAGGACGGGGAGACACAGTGTGTGAGGAAAGGGGGACACAGTGTGTGAGGAAAGGGGGACACAGTGTGTGAGGAAAGGGAGACACAATGTGTGAGGAGGGGGAGACACAGTGTGTGAGGAAAGGGGGACACAGTGTGTGAGGACGGGGAGACACAGTGTGTGAGGAAAGGGAGACACAGTGTGTGAGGAAAGGGAGACACAGTGTGTGAGGAGGGGGAGACACAGTGTGTGGGGAAAGGGAGACACAGTGTGTGAGGAAAGGGGGACACAGTGTGTGAGGACGGGGATACACTGTGTGTGGGGAAAGGGAGACACAGTGTGTGAGGAAAGGGAGACACAGTGTGTGAGGAGGGGGAGACACAGTGTGTGGGGACGGGGAGACACGGTGTGTGAGGAAAGGGGGACACAGTGTGTGAGGACGGGGAGACACAGTGTGTGAGGAAAGGGAGACACAGTGTGTGAGGACGGGGATACACTGTGTGTGGGGAAAGGGAGACACAGTGTGTGAGGAAAGGGGGACACAGTGTGTGAGGACGGGGATACACTGTGTGTGGGGAAAGCGAGACACAGTGTGTGAAGACGGGGAGACACAGTGTGTGAGGACGGGGAGACACCGTGTGTGGGGAATGGGAGACACAGTGTGTGAGGACGGGGAGACACAGTGTGCGGGGAAAGGGAGACACAGTGTGTGAGGACGGGGATACACAGTGTGTGAGGACGGGGAGACACAGTGTGTGACGATGGGGAGACACCGTGTGCGGGGAAAGGGAGACACAGTGTGTGGGGAAAGGGATACACAGTGTGTGAGGAAAGGGGGACACAGTGTGTGAAGACGGGGAGACACCGTGTGTGGGGAATGGGAGACACAGTGTGTGAGGACGGGTATACACTGTGTGTGGGGAACGGGAGACACAGTGTGTGAGGAAAGGGGGACACAGTGTGTGAAGACGGGGAGACACCGTGTGTGGGGAATGGGAGACACAGTGTGTGAGGACGGGGAGACACCGTGTGTGGGGAAAGGGAGACACAGTGTGTGAGGACGGGGATACACAGTGTGTGGGGAAAGGGAGACACAGTGTGTGAGGACGGGGAGACACCGTGTGTGGGGAAAGGGAGACACAGTGTGTGAGGAAAGGGGAGACACAGTGTGTGAGGACGGGGATACACAGTGTGTGAGGACGGGGAGACACCGTGTGTGGGGAAAGGGAGACACCGTGTGTGGGGAAAGGGATACACAGTGTGTGAGGACGGAAAGACACCGTGTGTGAGGACGGGGATACACCGTGTGTGAGGACGGGGAGACACAGTGTGTGAGGACGGGGATACACAGTGTGTGAGGACGGGGAGACACCGTGTGTGGGGAAAGGGATACACAGTGTGTGAGGACGGGGAGACACCGTGTGTGAGGACGGGGATACACTGTGTGTGGGGAAACGGGATACACAGTGTGTGAGGAAAGGGGGACACAGTGTGTGAAGACGGGGAGACACAGTGTGTGAGGAAAGGGAGACACAGTGTGTGAGGACGGGGAGACACCGTGTGTGGGGAATGGGAGACACAGTGTGTGGGGACGGGGAGACACTGTGTGTGAGGAAAGGGAGACACAGTGTGTGAGGACAGGGAGACACAGTGTGTGAGGAAAGGGAGACACAGTGTGTGAGGTCGGGGATACACAGTGTGTGAGGACGGGCAGACACAGTGTGTGGGAACCGGGAGACACAGTGTGTGAGGAAAGGGGAGACACAGTGTGTGAGGACGGGGATACACAGTGTGTGAGGAAAGGGGAGACACAGTGTGTGAGGAAAGGGGAGACACAGTGTGTGAGGAAAGGGGAGACACAGTGTGTGAGGACGGGGATACACAGTGTGTGAGGATGGGGAGACACAGTGTGTGAGGAACGGGGAGACACAGTGTGTGAAGACGGGGAGACACAGTGTGTGAGGAAAGGGAGACACAGTGTGTGAGGACGGGGAGACACCGTGTGTGGGGAATGGGATACACAGTGTGTGAGGAAAGGGAGACACAGTGTGTGAGGAAAGGGAGACACAGTGTGTGAGGACGGGGAGACACCGTGTGTGGGGAACGGGAGACACAGTGTGTGAGGACGGGGAGACACCGTGTGTGGGGAACGGGAGACACAGTGTGTGAGGACGGGGATACACAGTGTGTGGGGAAAGGGAGACAAAGTTGTTGGGGATGGGGAGACACAGTGTGTGGGGAAAGGGAGACACAGTGTGTGAGGAAAGGGAGACACAGTGTGTGAGGAGGGGGAGACACAGTGTGTGGGGAAAGGGAGACACAGTGTGTGAGGAAAGGGGGACACAGTGTGTGAGGACGGGGATACACTGTGTGTGGGGAAAGGGAGACACAGTGTGTGGGGAAAGGGAGACACAGTGTGTGGGGACGGGGAGACACCGTGTGTGGGGAATGGGAGACACAGTGTGTGAGGAAAGGGGGACACAGTGTGTGAGGACGGGGAGACACAGTGTGTGAGGAAAGGGAGACACAGTGTGTGAGGACGGGGATACACTGTGTGTGGGGAAAGGGAGACACAGTGTGTGAGGACGGGGAGACACCGTGTGTGGGGAATGGGAGACACAGTGTGTGAGGAAAGGGAGACACAGTGTGTGAGGACGGGGAGACACCGTGTGTGGGGAATGGGAGACACAGTGTGCGGGGAAAGGGAGACACAGTGTGTGAGGACGGGGATACACAGTGTGTGAGGACGGGGAGACACAGTGTGTGAGGACGGGGAGACACCGTGTGCGGGGAAAGGGATACACAGTGTGTGAGGACGGGGATACACTGTGTGTGGGGAAAGGGAGACACAGTGTGTGAGGAAAGGGGGACACAGTGTGTGAAGACGGGGAGACACCGTGTGTGGGGAATGGGAGACACAGTGTGTGAGGACGGGGAGACACCGTGTGTGGGGAAAGGGAGACACAGTGTGTGAGGACGGGGATACACAGTGTGTGAGGACGGGGATACACAGTGTGTGAAGACGGGGAGACACAGTGTGTGGGGAAAGGGAGACACAGTGTGTGGGGACGGGGAGACACCGTGTGTGGGGAATGGGAGACACAGTGTGTGAGGACGGGGATACACAGTGTGTGAGGACGGGGATACACAGTGTGTGAAGACGGGGAGACACAGTGTGTGGGGAAAGGGAGACACAGTGTGTGGGGACGGGGAGACACCGTGTGTGGGGAAAGGGAGACACCGTGTGTGGGGAAAGGGATACACAGTGTGTGAGGACGGGGAGACACAGTGTGTGAGGACGGGGAGACACCGTGTGTGGGGAAAGGGATACACAGTGTTTGAGGACGGGGATACACAGTGTGTGAGGACGGGGAGACACAGTGTGTGGGGAAAGGGAGACACTGTGTGTGGGGAAAGGGGGACACAGTGTGTGAGGAAAGGGGATACACAGTGTGTGAGGACGGGGAGACACCGTGTGTGGGGAAAGGGAGACACAGTGTGTGAGGACGGGGATACACAGTGTGTGAGGAAAGGGGAGACACCGTGTGTGGGGAAAGGGAGACACAGTGTGTGGGGACGGGGAGACACCGTGTGTGGGGACGGGGATACACAGTGTGTGAGGAAAGGGGAGACACCGTGTGTGGGGAAAGGGAGACACGGTGTGTGAGGACGGGGATACACAGTGTGTGAGGAAAGGGGAGACACCGTGTGTGGGGAAAGGGAGACACCGTGTGTGGGGAAAGGGATACACAGTGTGTGAGGACGGGGATACACTGTGTGTGGGGAAAGGGGGACACAGTGTGTGAAGACGGGGAGACACAGTGTGTGGGGAAAGGGGGACACAGTGTGTGAAGACGGGGAGACACAGTGTGTGAGGACGGGGAGACACCGTGTGTGGGGAAAGGGAGACACCGTGTGTGGGGAAAGGGATACACAGTGTGTGAGGACGGGGATACACTGTGTGTGGGGAAAGGGGGACACAGTGTGTGAAGACGGGGAGACACAGTGTGTGGGGAATGGGAGACACAGTGTGTGAGGACGGGGATACACAGTGTGTGAGGACGGGGATACACAGTGTGTGAGGAAAGGGGAGACACAGTGTGTGAGGAAAGGGAGACACAGTGTGTGGGGAAAGGGAGACACAGTCTGTGAGGAAAGGGAGACACCGTGTGTGAGGACAGGGAGACACAGTGAGGGGAAAGGGAGACACAGTGTGTGAGGACGGGGAGACACAGTGTGTGGGGACAGGGGAGACACAGTGTGTGAGGACGGGGAGACACCGTGTGTGAGGACGGGGAGAGACAGTGTGTGGGGACGGGGAGACACAGTGTGTGGGGACGGGGAGACACAGTGTGTGAGGACGGGGAGACACAGTGTGTGGGGACGGGGAGACACAGTGTGTGAGGACGGGGAGAGACAGTGTGTGGGGACAGGGGAGACACAGTGTGTGAGGACGGGGAGACACCGTGTGTGAGGACGGGGAGAGACAGTGTGTGGGGACGGGGAGACACAGTGTGTGGGGACGGGGATACACTGTGTGTGGGGAAACGGGATACACAGTGTGTGAGGAAAGGGGGACACAGTGTGTGAAGACGGGGAGACACAGTGTGTGAGGAAAGGGAGACACAGTGTGTGAGGACGGGGAGACACCGTGTGTGGGGAATGGGAGACACAGTGTGTGGGGACGGGGAGACACTGTGTGTGAGGAAAGGGAGACACAGTGTGTGAGGACGGGGAGACACAGTGTGTGAGGAAAGGGAGACACAGTGTGTGAGGTCGGGGATACACAGTGTGTGAGGACGGGGAGACACAGTGTGTGGGAACGGGGAGACACAGTGTGTGAGGAAAGGGGAGACACAGTGTGTGAGGACGGGGATACACAGTGTGTGAGGAAAGGGGAGACACAGTGTGTGAGGACGGGGATACACAGTGTGTGAGGATGGGGAGACACAGTGTGTGAGGAAAGGGGGACACAGTGTGTGAAGACGGGGAGACACAGTGTGTGAGGAAAGGGAGACACAGTGTGTGAGGACGGGGAGACACCGTGTGTGGGGAAAGGGATACACAGTGTGTGAGGACGGGGATACACTGTGTGTGGGGAAAGGGAGACACAGTGTGTGAGGAAAGGGAGACACAGTGTGTGAGGAGGGGGAGACACAGTGTGTGGGGACGGGGAGACACAGTGTGTGAGGACGGGGAGACACAGTGTGTGAGGAAAGGGGGACACAGTGTGTGAGGACGGGGAGACACGGTGTGTGGGGAAAGGGAGACACAGTGTGTGAGGACGGGGATACACAGTGTGTGAGGAAAGGGAGACACAGTGTGTGAGGACGGGGAGACACCGTGTGTGAGGACGGGGAGACACAGTGTGTGGGGAAAGGGAGACACAGTGTGTGAGGAAAGGGGGACACAGTGTGTGAAGACGGGGAGACACAGTGTGTGAGGAAAGGGAGACACAGTGTGTGAGGAAAGGGGGACACAGTGTGTGAAGACGGGGAGACACAGTGTGTGAGGAAAGGGAGACACAGTGTGTGAGGACAGGGGGAGACACAGTGTGTGAGGAGGGGGAGACACAGTGTGTGGGGAAAGGGAGACACAGTGTGTGAGGAAAGGGGGACACAGTGTGTGAGGACGGGGATACACTGTGTGTGGGGAAAGGGAGACACAGTGTGTGAGGAAAGGGAGACACAGTGTGTAAGGACGGGGAGACACAGTGTGTGAGTAAAGGGAGACACAGTGTGTGAGGACGGGGAGACACAGTGTGTGAGGAAAGGGGGACACAGTGTGTGAGGAAAGGGGGACACAGTGTGTGAGGAAAGGGAGACAAAATGTGTGAGGAGGGGGAGACACAGTGTGTGAGGAAAGGGGAACACAGTGTGTGACGACGGGGAGACACAGTGTGTGGGGAAAGGGAGACACAGTGTGTGAGGAAAGGGAGACACAGTGTGTGAGGAAAGGGAGACACAGTGTGTGAGGAGGGGGAGACACAGTGTGTGGGGAAAGGGAGACACAGTGTGTGAGGAAAGGGGGACACAGTGTGTGAGGACGGGGATACACTGTGTGTGGGGAAAGGGAGACACAGTGTGTGAGGAAAGGGAGACACAGTGTGTGAGGAGGGGGAGACACAGTGTGTGGGGACGGGGAGACACGGTGTGTGAGGAAAGGGGGACACAGTGTGTGAGGACGGGGAGACACAGTGTGTGAGGAGGGGGAGACACAGTGTGTGGGGACGGGGAGACACGGTGTGTGAGGAAAGGGAGACACAGTGTGTGAGGACGGGGATACACTGTGTGTGGGGAAAGGGAGACACAGTGTGTGAGGAAAGGGGGACACAGTGTGTGAGGACGGGGATACACTGTGTGTGGGGAAAGCGAGACACAGTGTGTGAAGACGGGGAGACACAGTGTGTGAGCACGGGGAGACACCGTGTGTGGGGAAAGGGAGACACAGTGTGTGAGGACGGGGATACACAGTGTGTGAGGACGGGGAGACACAGTGTGTGACGATGGGGAGACACCGTGTGCGGGGAAAGGGAGACACAGTGTGTGAGGACGGGGAGACACCGTGTGTGGGGAAAGGGAGACACCGTGTGTGGGGAAAGGGATACACAGTGTGTGAGGAAAGGGGGACACAGTGTGTGAAGACGGGGAGACACCGTGTGTGGGGAATGGGAGACACAGTGTGTGAGGACGGGTATACACTGTGTGTGGGGAACGGGAGACACAGTGTGTGAGGAAAGGGGGACACAGTGTGTGAAGACGGGGAGACACCGTGTGTGGGGAAAGGGAGACACAGTGTGTGAGGACGGGGAGACACCGTGTGTGGGGAAAGGGAGACACAGTGTGTGAGCAAAGGGGATACACAGTGTGTGAGGACGGGGATACACAGTGTGTGGGGAAAGGGAGACACAGTGTGTGAGGACGGGGAGACACCGTGTGTGGGGAAAGGGAGACACAGTGTGTGAGGACGGGGAGACACTGTGTGTGAGGACGGGGATACACAGTGTGTGAGGACGGGGATACACAGTGTGTGAGGAAAGGGAGACACAGTGTGTGAGGACGGGGATACACAGTGTGTGAGGACAGGGAGACACCGTGTGTGGGGAAAGGGAGACACCGTGTGTGGGGAAAGGGATACACAGTGTGTGAGGACGGGGAGACACCGTGTGTGAGGACGGGGATACACCGTGTGTGAGGACGGGGAGACACAGTGTGTGAGGACGGGGATACACAGTGTGTGAGGACGGGGAGACACCGTGTGTGGGGAAAGGGATACACAGTGTGTGAGGACGGGGAGACACCGTGTGTGAGGACGGGGATACACTGTGTGTGGGGAAACGGGATACACAGTGTGTGAGGAAAGGGGGACACAGTGTGTGAAGAGGGGGAGACACAGTGTGTGAGGAAAGGGAGACACAGTGTGTGAGGACGGGGAGACACCGTGTGTGGGGAATGGGAGACACAGTGTGTGGGGACGGGGAGACACTGTGTGTGAGGAAAGGGAGACACAGTGTGTGAGGACGGGGAGACACAGTGTGTGAGGAAAGGGAGACACAGTGTGTGAGGTCGGGGATACACAGTGTGTGAGGACGGGGAGACACAGTGTGTGGGAACGGGGAGACACAGTGTGTGAGGAAAGGGGAGACACAGTGTGTGAGGAAAGGGGAGACACAGTGTGTGAGGACGGGGATACACAGTGTGTGAGGAAAGGGGAGACACAGTGTGTGAGGAAAGGGGAGACACAGTGTGTGAGGACGGGGATACACAGTGTGTGAGGATGGGGAGACACAGTGTGTGAGGAAAGGGGGACACAGTGTGTGAAGACGGGGAGACACAGTGTGTGAGGAAAGGGAGACACAGTGTGTGAGGACGGGGAGACACCGTGTGTGGGGAATGGGATACACAGTGTGTGAGGAAAGGGAGACACAGTGTGTGAGGAAAGGGAGACACAGTGTGTGAGGACGGGGAGACACCGTGTGTGGGGAACGGGAGACACGGTGTGTGAGGACGGGGAGACACCGTGTGTGAGGACGGGGATACACAGTGTGTGGGGAACGGGAGACACCGTGTGTGGGGAACGGGAGACACAGTGTGTGGGGAACGGGAGACACAGTGTGTGAGGACGGGGAGACACCGTGTGTGAGGACGGGGAGACACCGTGTGTGGGGAACGGGAGACACCGTGTGTGGGGAACGGGAGACACAGTGTGTGAGGACGGGGATACACAGTGTGTGGGGAAAGGGAGACACAGTTGTTGGGGATGGGGAGACACAGTGTGTGCGGAAAGGGAGACACAGTGTGTGAGGAAAGGGAGACACAGTGTGTGAGGAGGGGGAGACACAGTGTGTGGGGAAAGGGAGACACAGTGTGTGAGGAAAGGGGGACACAGTGTGTGAGGACGGGGATACACTGTGTGTGGGGAAAGGGAGACAGTGTGTGAGGAAAGGGGGACACAGTGTGTGAGGAAAGGGAGACACAGTGTGTGAGGAGGGGGAGACACAGTGTGTGGGGAAAGGGAGACAGTGTGTGAGGAAAGGGGGACACAGTGTGTGGGGAAAGAGAGACACAGTGTGTGGGGAAAGGGAGACACAGTGTGTGGGGAAAGGGAGACACAGTGTGTGAGGAGGGGGAGACACAGTGTGTGGGGAAAGGGAGACAGTGTGTGAGGAAAGGGGGACACAGTGTGTGAGGACGGGGAGACACAGTGTGTGAGGAAAGGGAGACACTGTGTGGGGACGGGGAGACACAGTGTGTGGGGAACGGGAGACACTGTGTGGGGACGGGGAGACACAGTGTGTGGGGAAAGGGAGACACAGTGTGTGAGGACGGGGAGACACAGTGTGTGAGGAAAGGGAGACACAGTGTGTGAGGAAAGGGAGACACAGTGTGTGAGGAGGGGGAGACACAGTGTGTGGGGAAAGGGAGACAGTGTGTGAGGAAAGGGGGACACAGTGTGTGAGGACGGGGAGACACAGTGTGTGAGGAAAGGGAGACACAGTGTGTGAGGAAAGGGAGACACAGTGAGTGAGGACGGGGAGACACCGTGTGCGGGGAAAGGGAGACACAGTGTGTGAGGACGGGGAGACACCGTGTGTGGGGAAAGGGATACACAGTGTGTGAGGACGGGGATACACTGTGTGTGGGGAAAGGGAGACACAGTGTGTGAGGAAAGGGGGACACAGTGTGTGAAGACGGGGAGACACCGTGTGTGGGGAATGGGAGACACAGTGTGTGAGGACGGGGAGACACCGTGTGTGGGGAAAGGGAGACACAGTGTGTGAGGAAAGGGGATACACAGTGTGTGAGGACGGGGATACACAGTGTGTGAAGACGGGGAGACACAGTGTGTGGGGAAAGGGAGACACAGTGTGGTGGGACGGGGAGACACCGTGTGTGGGGAAAGGGAGACACCGTGTGTGGGGAAAGGGATACACAGTGTGTGAGGACGGGGAGACACAGTGTGTGAGGACGGGGAGACACCGTGTGTGGGGAAAGGGATACACAGTGTTTGAGGACGGGGATACACAGTGTGTGAGGACGGGGAGACACAGTGTGTGGGGAAAGGGAGACACTGTGTGTGGGGAAAGGGGGACACAGTGTGTGAGGAAAGGGGATACACAGTGTGTGAGGACGGGGAGACACCGTGTGTGGGGAAAGGGAGACACAGTGTGTGAGGACGGGGATACACAGTGTGTGAGGAAAGGGGAGACACCGTGTGTGGGGAAAGGGAGACACAGTGTGTGGGGACGGGGAGACACCGTGTGTGGGGACGGGGATACACAGTGTGTGAGGAAAGGGGAGACACCGTGTGTGGGGAAAGGGAGACACGGTGTGTGAGGACGGGGATACACAGTGTGTGAGGAAAGGGGAGACACCGTGTGTGGGGAAAGGGAGACACCGTGTGTGGGGAAAGGGATACACAGTGTGTGAGGACGGGGATACACTGTGTGTGGGGAAAGGGGGACACAGTGTGTGAAGACGGGGAGACACAGTGTGTGGGGAAAGGGGGACACAGTGTGTGAAGACGGGGAGACACAGTGTGTGAGGACGGGGAGACACCGTGTGTGGGGAAAGGGAGACACCGTGTTTGGGGAAAGGGATACACAGTGTGTGAGGACGGGGATACACTGTGTGTGGGGAAAGGGGGACACAGTGTGTGAAGACGGGGAGACACAGTGTGTGGGGAATGGGAGACACAGTGTGTGAGGACGGGGATACACAGTGTGTGAGGACGGGGAGATACAGTGTGTGTGGACGGGGATACACAGTGTGTGAGGAAAGGGGAGACACAGTGTGTGAGGAAAGGGAGACACAGTGTGTGGGGAAAGGGAGACACAGTGTGTGAGGAAAGGGAGACACCGTGTGTGAGGACAGGGAGACACAGTGAGGGGAAAGGCAGACACAGTGTGTGAGGACGGGGAGACACAGTGTGTGGGGACAGGGGAGACACAGTGTGTGAGGACGGGGAGACACCGTGTGTGAGGACGGGGAGAGACAGTGTGTGGGGACGGGGAGACACAGTGTGTGGGGACGGGGAGACACAGTGTGTGAGGACGGGGAGACACAGTGTGTGGGGACGGGGAGACACAGTGTGTGGGGACAGGGAGACACAGTGTGTGAGGACGGGGAGAGACAGTGTGTGGGGACAGGGGAGACACAGTGTGTGAGGACGGGGAGACACCGTGTGTGAGGACGGGGAGAGACAGTGTGTGGGGACGGGGAGACACAGTGTGTGGGGACGGGGAGACACAGTGTGTGAGGACGGGGAGAGACAGTGTGTGGGGACAGGGGAGACACAGTGTGTGAGGACGGGGAGACACCGTGTGTGAGGACGGGGAGACACAGTGTGTGGGGACAGGGGAGACACAGTGTGTGAGGACGGGGAGACACCGTGTGTGAGGACGGGGAGACACAGTGTGTGGGGACAGGGGAGACACAGTGTGTGAGGACGGGGAGACACCGTGTGTGAGGACGGGGAGACACAGTGTGTGGGGACAGGGGAGACACAGTGTGTGAGGACGGGGAGACACAGTGTGTGGGGACAGGGGAGACACAGTGTTTGAGGACGGGGAGACACAGTGTGTGTGGACGGGGATACACAGTGTGTGAGGATGGGGAGACACAGTGTGTGAGGACGGGGAGACACACTGTGTGAGGATGGGGAGAGACAGTGTGTGAGGACAGAGAGACACAGTGTGTGAGGACGGGGGATACACGGTGTGTGGGGACAGGGGAGACACAGTGTGTGAGGACGGGGGATACACAGTGTGTGAGGACAGAGAGACACAGTGTGTGAGGACGGGGGATACACGGTGTGTGGGGACAGGGGAGACACAGTGTGTGAGGACGGGGAGACACAGTGTGTGAGGACGGGGAGACACAGTGTGTGGGGAAAGGGGAGACACAGTGTGTGGGGAAAGGGGAGACACAGTGTGTGGGGAAAGGGAGACACAGTGTGTGAGGACGGGGAGACACCGTGTGGGGACGGGGAGACACAGTGTGTGGGGAAAGGGAGACACAGTGTGTGAGGACGGGGAGAGACAGTGTGTGGGGACAGGGGAGACACAGTGTGTGAGGACGGGGAGACACCGTGTGTGAGGACGGGGAGAGACAGTGTGTGGGGACGGGGAGACACAGTGTGTGGGGACGGGGATACACTGTGTGTGGGGAAACGGGATACACAGTGTGTGAGGAAAGGGGGACACAGTGTGTGAAGACGGGGAGACACAGTGTGTGAGGAAAGGGAGACACAGTGTGTGAGGACGGGGAGACACCGTGTGTGGGGAATGGGAGACACAGTGTGTGGGGACGGGGAGACACTGTGTGTGAGGAAAGGGAGACACAGTGTGTGAGGACGGGGAGACACAGTGTGTGAGGAAAGGGAGACACAGTGTGTGAGGTCGGGGATACACAGTGTGTGAGGACGGGGAGACACAGTGTGTGGGAACGGGGAGACACAGTGTGTGAGGAAAGGGGAGACACAGTGTGTGAGGAAAGGGGAGACACAGTGTGTGAGGACGGGGATACACAGTGTGTGAGGAAAGGGGAGACACAGTGTGTGAGGACGGGGATACACAGTGTGTGAGGATGGGGAGACACAGTGTGTGAGGAAAGGGGGACACAGTGTGTGAAGACGGGGAGACACAGTGTGTGAGGAAAGGGAGACACAGTGTGTGAGGACGGGGAGACACCGTGTGTGGGGAAAGGGATACACAGTGTGTGAGGACGGGGATACACTGTGTGTGGGGAAAGGGAGACACAGTGTGTGAGGAAAGGGAGACACAGTGTGTGAGGAGGGGGAGACACAGTGTGTGGGGACGGGGAGACACAGTGTGTGAGGACGGGGAGACACAGTGTGTGAGGAAAGGGGGACACAGTGTGTGAGGACGGGGAGACACAGTGTGTGAGGAAAGGGAGACACAGTGTGTGAGGACGGGGATACACTGTGTGTGGGGAAAGGGAGACACAGTGTGTGAGGAAAGGGGGACACAGTGTGTGAGGACGGGGATACACTGTGTGTGGGGAAAGGGAGACACAGTGTGTGAAGACGGGGAGACACAGTGTGTGAGGAAAGGGAGACACAGTGTGTGAGGACGGGGAGACACCGTGTGTGGGGAATGGGAGACACAGTGTGTGAGGACGGGGAGACACAGTGTGCGGGGAAAGGGAGACACAGTGTGTGAGGACGGGGAGACACAGTGTGTGGGAACGGGGAGACACAGTGTGTGAGAACGGGGAGACACAGTGTGTGAGGACGGGGAGACACCGTGTGCGGGGAAAGGGAGACACAGTGTGTGAGGACGGGGAGACACCGTGTGTGGGGAAAGGGAGACACCGTGTGTGGGGAAAGGGATACACAGTGTGTGAGGACGGGGAGGCACAGTGTTTGAGGACGGGGAGACACAGTGTGTGAGGTCGGGGATACACGGTGAGGGGAAAGGGAGACACTGTGTGTGAGGAAAGGGAGACACAGTGTGTGAGGACGGGGATACACTGTGTGTGAGGAAAGGGAGACACAGTGGGTGAGGACGGGGAGACACAGTGTGTGAGGAAAGGGAGACACAGTGTGTGAGGACGGGGATACACAGTGTGTGAGGAAAGGGAGACACAGTGTGTGAGGACGGGGAGACACCGTGTGTGGGGACGGGGAGACACAGTGTGTGAGGACGGGGAGACACGGTGTGTGGGGAAAGGGAGACACAGTGTGTGAGGACGGGGATACACAGTGTGTGAGGAAAGGGAGACACAGTGTGTGAGGACGGGGAGACACCGTGTGTGAGGACGGGGAGACACAGTGTGTGGGGAAAGGGAGACACAGTGTGTGAGGAAAGGGGGACACAGTGTGTGAAGACGGGGAGACACAGTGTGTGAGGAAAGGGAGACACAGTGTGTGAGGACGGGGATACACTGTGTGTGGGGAAAGGGGGACACAGTGTGTGAGGACGGGGATACACTGTGTGTGGGGAAAGGGGGACACAGTGTGTGAGGACGGGGAGACACAGTGTGTGAGGAAAGGGAGACACAGTGTGTGAGGACGGGGAGACACAGTGTGTGAGGACGGGGAGACACAGTGTGTGAGGAAAGGGGGACACAGTGTGTGAGGAAAGTGGGACACAGTGTGTGAGGAAAGGGAGACAAAATGTGTGAGGAGGGGGAGACACAGTGTGTGAGGAAAGGGGAACACAGTGTGTGAGGACGGGGAGACACAGTGTGTGGGGAAAGGGAGACACAGTGTGTGAGGAAAGGGAGACACAGTGTGTGAGGAGGGGGAGACACAGTGTGTGGGGAAAGGGAGACACAGTGTGTGAGGAAAGGGGGACACAGTGTGTGAGGACGGGGATACACTGTGTGTGGGGAAAGGGAGACACAGTGTGTGAGGAAAGGGAGACACAGTGTGTGAGGAGGGGGAGACACAGTGTGTGAGGAAAGGGGGACACAGTGTGTGAGGACGGGGAGACACTGTGTGTGAGGAAAGGGGGACACAGTGTGTGAGGACGGGGAGACACAGTGTGTGAGGAAAGGGAGACACAGTGTGTGAGGACGGGGATACACTGTGTGTGGGGAAAGGGAGACACAGTGTGTGAGGAAAGGGGGACACAGTGTGTGAGGACGGGGATACACTGTGTGTGGGGAAAGCGAGACACAGTGTGTGAAGACGGGGAGACACAGTGTGTGAGGACGGGGAGACACCGTGTGTGGGGAATGGCAGACACAGTGTGTGAGGACGGGGAGACACAGTGTGCGGGGAAAGGGAGACACAGTGTGTGAGGACGGGGATACACAGTGTGTGAGGACGGGGAGACACAGTGTGTGACGATGGGGAGACACCGTGTGCGGGGAAAGGGAGACACAGTGTGTGAGGACGGGGAGACACCGTGTGTGGGGACAGGGGAGACACAGTGTGTGAGGACGGGGGATACACAGTGTGTGAGGACAGAGAGACACAGTGTGTGAGGACGGGGGATACACGGTTTGTGGGGACAGGGGAGACACAGTGTGTGAGGACGGGGAGACACAGTGTGTGAGGACGGGGAGACACAGTGTGTGGGGAAAGGGGAGACACAGTGTGTGGGGAAAGGGGAGACACAGTGTGTGGGGAAAGGGAGACACAGTGTGTGAGGACGGGGAGACACCGTGTGGGGACGGGGAGACACAGTGTGTGGGGAAAGGGAGACACAGTGTGTGAGGACGGGGAGAGACAGTGTGTGGGGACAGGGGAGACACAGTGTGTGAGGACGGGGAGACACCGTGTGTGAGGACGGGGAGAGACAGTGTGTGGGGACGGGGAGACACAGTGTGTGGGGACGGGGATACACTGTGTGTGGGGAAACGGGATACACAGTGTGTGAGGAAAGGGGGACACAGTGTGTGAAGACGGGGAGACACAGTGTGTGAGGAAAGGGAGACACAGTGTGTGAGGACGGGGAGACACCGTGTGTGGGGACGGGGAGACACTGTGTGTGAGGAAAGGGAGACACAGTGTGTGAGGACGGGGAGACACAGTGTGTGAGGAAAGGGAGACACAGTGTGTGAGGTCGGGGATACACAGTGTGTGAGGACGGGGAGACACAGTGTGTGGGAACGGGGAGACACAGTGTGTGAGGAAAGGGGAGACACAGTGTGTGAGGAAAGGGGAGACACAGTGTGTGAGGACGGGGATACACAGTGTGTGAGGAAAGGGGAGACACAGTGTGTGAGGACGGGGATACACAGTGTGTGAGGATGGGGAGACACAGTGTGTGAGGAAAGGGGTCACAGTGTGTGAAGACGGGGAGACACAGTGTGTGAGGAAAGGGAGACACAGTGTGTGAGGACGGGGAGACACCGTGTGTGGGGAAAGGGATACACAGTGTGTGAGGACGGGGATACACTGTGTGTGGGGAAAGGGGGACACAGTGTGTGAGGACGGGGAGACACAGTGTGTGAGGAAAGGGAGACACAGTGTGTGAGGACGGGGATACACTGTGTGTGGGGAAAGGGAGACACAGTGTGTGAGGAAAGGGGGACACAGTGTGTGAGGAAAGGGAGACACAGTGTGTGAGGACGGGGAGACACAGTGTGTGAGGAAAGGGGGACACAGTGTGTGAGGACGGGGAGACACAGTGTGTGAGGAAAGGGAGACACAGTGTGTGAGGACGGGGATACACTGTGTGTGGGGAAAGGGAGACACAGTGTGTGAGGAAAGGGGGACACAGTGTGTGAGGACGGGGATACACTGTGTGTGGGGAAAGGGAGACACAGTGTGTGAAGACGGGGAGACACAGTGTGTGAGGAAAGGGAGACACAGTGTGTGAGGACGGGGAGACACCGTGTGTGGGGAATGGGAGACACAGTGTGTGAGGACGGGGAGACACAGTGTGCGGGGAAAGGGAGACACAGTGTGTGAGGACGGGGAGACACAGTGTGTGGGAACGGGGAGACACAGTGTGTGAGAACGGGGAGACACAGTGTGTGAGGACGGGGAGACACCGTGTGCGGGGAAAGGGAGACACAGTGTGTGAGGACGGGGAGACACCGTGTGTGGGGAAAGGGAGACACCGTGTGTGGGGAAAGGGATACACAGTGTGTGAGGACGGGGAGGCACAGTGTTTGAGGACGGGGAGACACAGTGTGTGAGGTCGGGGATACACGGTGAGGGGAAAGGGAGACACTGTGTGTGAGGAAAGGGAGACACAGTGTGTGAGGACGGGGATACACTGTGTGTGAGGAAAGGGAGACACAGTGGGTGAGGACGGGGAGACACAGTGTGTGAGGAAAGGGAGACACAGTGTGTGAGGACGGGGATACACAGTGTGTGAGGAAAGGGAGACACAGTGTGTGAGGACGGGGAGACACCGTGTGTGGGGACGGGGAGACACAGTGTGTGAGGACGGGGAGACACGGTGTGTGGGGAAAGGGAGACACAGTGTGTGAGGACGGGGATACACAGTGTGTGAGGAAAGGGAGACACAGTGTGTGAGGACGGGGAGACACCGTGTGTGAGGACGGGGAGACACAGTGTGTGGGGAAAGGGAGACACAGTGTGTGAGGAAAGGGGGACACAGTGTGTGAAGACGGGGAGACACAGTGTGTGAGGAAAGGGAGACACAGTGTGTGAGGACGGGGATACACTGTGTGTGGGGAAAGGGGGACACAGTGTGTGAGGACGGGGATACACTGTGTGTGGGGAATGGGGGACACAGTGTGTGAGGACGGGGAGACACAGTGTGTGAGGAAAGGGAGACACAGTGTGTGAGGACGGGGAGACACAGTGTGTGAGTAAAGGGAGACACAGTGTGTGAGGACGGGGAGACACAGTGTGTGAGGAAAGGGGGACACAGTGTGTGAGGAAAGGGGGACACAGTGTGTGAGGAAAGGGAGACAAAATGTGTGAGGAGGGGGAGACACAGTGTGTGAGGAAAGGGGAACACAGTGTGTGAGGACGGGGAGACACAGTGTGTGGGGAAAGGGAGACACAGTGTGTGAGGAAAGGGAGACACAGTGTGTGAGGAGGGGGAGACACAGTGTGTGGGGAAAGGGAGACACAGTGTGTGAGGAAAGGGGGACACAGTGTGTGAGGACGGGGATACACTGTGTGTGGGGAAAGGGAGACACAGTGTGTGAGGAAAGGGAGACACAGTGTGTGAGGAGGGGGAGACACAGTGTGTGAGGAAAGGGGGACACAGTGTGTGAGGACGGGGAGACACAGTGTGTGAGGAAAGGGGGACACAGTGTGTGAGGACGGGGAGACACAGTGTGTGAGGAAAGGGAGACACAGTGTGTGAGGACGGGGATACACTGTGTGTGGGGAAAGGGAGACACAGTGTGTGAGGAAAGGGGGACACAGTGTGTGAGGACGGGGATACACTGTGTGTGGGGAAAGCGAGACACAGTGTGTGAAGACGGGGAGACACAGTGTGTGAGGACGGGTAGACACCGTGTGTGGGGAATGGCAGACACAGTGTGTGAGGACGGGGAGACACAGTGTGCGGGGAAAGGGAGACACAGTGTGTGAGGACGGGGATACACAGTGTGTGAGGACGGGGAGACACAGTGTGTGACGATGGGGAGACACCGTGTGCGGGGAAAGGGAGACACAGTGTGTGAGGACGGGGAGACACCGTGTGTGGGGAAAGGGAGACACCGTGTGTGGGGAAAGGGGGACACAGTGTGTGAAGACGGGGAGACACCGTGTGTGGGGAATGGGAGACACAGTGTGTGAGGACGGGTATACACTGTGTGTGGGGAACGGGAGACACAGTGTGTGAGGAAAGGGGGACACAGTGTGTGAAGACGGGGAGACACCGTGTGTGGGGAATGGGAGACACAGTGTGTGAGGACGGGGAGACACCGTGTGTGGGGAAAGGGAGACACAGTGTGTGAGCAAAGGGGATACACAGTGTGTGAGGACGGGGATACACAGTGTGTGGGGAAAGGGAGACACAGTGTGTGAGGACGGGGAGACACAGTGTGTGGGGAAAGGGAGACACAGTGTGTGAGGAAAGGGGAGACACAGTGTGTGAGGACGGGGAGACACAGTGTGTGAGGACGGGGATACACAGTGTGTGAGGACGGGGAGACACTGTGTGTGAGGACGGGGATACACAGTGTGTGAGGACGGGGATACACAGTGTGTGAGGAAAGGGAGACACAGTGTGTGAGGACGGGGATACACAGTGTGTGAGGACAGGGAGACACCGTGTGTGGGGAAAGGGAGACACCGTGTGTGGGGAAAGGGATACACAGTGTGTGAGGACGGGGAGACACCGTGTGTGAGGACGGGGATACACCGTGTGTGAGGACGGGGAGACACAGTGTGTGAGGACGGGGATACACAGTGTGTGAGGACGGGGAGACACCGTGTGTGGGGAAAGGGATACACAGTGTGTGAGGACGGGGAGACACCGTGTGTGAGGACGGGGATACACTGTGTGTGGGGAAACGGGATACACAGTGTGTGAGGAAAGGGGGACACAGTGTGTGAAGAGGGGGAGACACAGTGTGTGAGGAAAGGGAGACACAGTGTGTGAGGACGGGGAGACACCGTGTGTGGGGAATGGGAGACACAGTGTGTGGGGACGGGGAGACACTGTGTGTGAGGAAAGGGAGACACAGTGTGTGAGGACGGGGAGACACAGTGTGTGAGGAAAGGGAGACACAGTGTGTGAGGTCGGGGATACACAGTGTGTGAGGACGGGGAGACACAGTGTGTGGGAACGGGGAGACACAGTGTGTGAGGAAAGGGGAGACACAGTGTGTGAGGAAAGGGGAGACACAGTGTGTGAGGACGGGGATACACAGTGTGTGAGGAAAGGGGAGACACAGTGTGTGAGGAAAGGGGAGACACAGTGTGTGAGGACGGGGATACACAGTGTGTGAGGAAAGGGGGACACAGTGTGTGAAGACGGGGAGACACAGTGTGTGAGGAAAGGGAGACACAGTGTGTGAGGACGGGGAGACACCGTGTGTGGGGAATGGGATACACAGTGTGTGAGGAAAGGGAGACACAGTGTGTGAGGAAAGGGAGACACAGTGTGTGAGGACGGGGAGACACCGTGGGTGAGGACGGGGATACACAGTGTGTGGGGAACGGGAGACACCGTGTGTGGGGAACGGGAGACACAGTGTGTGGGGAACGGGAGACACAGTGTGTGAGGACGGGGAGACACCGTGTGTGAGGACGGGGAGACACCGTGTGTGGGGAATGGGATACACAGTGTGTGACGAAAGGGAGACACAGTGTGTGGGGAACGGGAGACACAGTGTGTGAGGACGGGGAGACACCGTGTGTGAGGACGGGGATACACAGTGTGTGGGGAACGGGAGACACCGTGTGTGGGGAACGGGAGACACAGTGTGTGGGGAACGGGAGACACAGTGTGTGAGGACGGGGAGACACCGTGTGTGAGGACGGGGAGACACCGTGTGTGGGGGAACGGGAGACACCGTGTGTGGGGAACGGGAGACACAGTGTGTGAGGACGGGGATACACAGTGTGTGGGGAAAGGGAGACACAGTTGTTGGGGATGGGGAGACACAGTGTGTGAGGACGGGGAGACACAGTGTGTGGGGAAAGGGAGACACAGTGTGTGAGGAAAGGGGGACACAGTGTGTGAGGACGGGGATACACTGTGTGTGGGGAAAGGGAGACACAGTGTGTGAGGAAAGGGAGACACAGTGTGTGAGGAGGGGGAGACACAGTGTGTGGGGAAAGGGAGACAGTGTGTGAGGAAAGGGGGACACAGTGTGTGAGGACGGGGAGACACAGTGTGTGAGGAAAGGGAGACACAGTGTGTGAGGACGGGGATACACTGTGTGTGGGGAAAGGGAGACACAGTGTGTGAGGAAAGGGGGACACAGTGTGTGAGGACGGGGATACACTGTGTGTGGGGAAAGGGAGACACAGTGTGTGAGGAAAGGGAGACACAGTGAGTGAGGACGGGGAGACACCGTGTGCGGGTAAAGGGAGACACAGTGTGTGAGGACGGGGAGACAGTGTGTGAGGACGGGGACACAGTATGTGGGGAAAGGGAGACACCGTGTGTGGGGAAAGGGATACACAGTGTGTGAGGACGGGGATACACAGTGTGTGAGGAAAGGGTGACACAGTGTGTGAAGACGGGGAGACACCGTGTGTGGGGAATGGGAGACACAGTGTGTGAGGACGGGGAGACACCGTGTGTGGGGAAAGGGAGACACAGTGTGTGAGGAAAGGGGATACACAGTGTGTGAGGACGGGGATACACAGTGTGTGAAGACGGGGAGACACAGTGTGTGGGGAAAGGGAGACACAGTGTGGTGGGACGGGGAGACACCGTGTGTGGGGAAAGGGAGACACCGTGTGTGGGGAAAGGGATACACAGTGTGTGAGGACGGGGAGACACAGTGTGTGAGGACGGGGAGACACCGTGTGTGGGGAAAGGGATACACAGTGTTTGAGGACGGGGATACACAGTGTGTGAGGACGGGGAGACACAGTGTGTGGGGAAAGGGAGACACTGTGTGTGGGGAAAGGGGGACACAGTGTGTGAGGAAAGGGGATACACAGTGTGTGAGGACGGGGAGACACCGTGTGTGGGGAAAGGGAGACACAGTGTGTGAGGACGGGGATACACAGTGTGTGAGGAAAGGGGAGACACCGTGTGTGGGGAAAGGGAGACACAGTGTGTGGGGACGGGGAGACACCGTGTGTGGGGACGGGGATACACAGTGTGTGAGGAAAGGGGAGACACCGTGTGTGGGGAAAGGGAGACACGGTGTGTGAGGACGGGGATACACAGTGTGTGAGGAAAGGGGAGACACCGTGTGTGGGGAAAGGGAGACACCGTGTGTGGGGAAAGGGATACACAGTGTGTGAGGACGGGGATACACTGTGTGTGGGGAAAGGGGGACACAGTGTGTGAAGACGGGGAGACACAGTGTGTGGGGAAAGGGGGACACAGTGTGTGAAGACGGGGAGACACAGTGTGTGAGGACGGGGAGACACCGTGTGTGGGGAAAGGGAGACACCGTGTTTGGGGAAAGGGATACACAGTGTGTGAGGACGGGGATACACTGTGTGTGGGGAAAGGGGGACACAGTGTGTGAAGACGGGGAGACACAGTGTGTGGGGAATGGGAGACACAGTGTGTGAGGACGGGGATACACAGTGTGTGAGGACGGGGAGATACAGTGTGTGTGGACGGGGATACACAGTGTGTGAGGAAAGGGGAGACACAGTGTGTGAGGAAAGGGAGACACAGTGTGTGGGGAAAGGGAGACACAGTGTGTGAGGAAAGGGAGACACCGTGTGTGAGGACAGGGAGACACAGTGAGGGGAAAGGGAGACACAGTGTGTGAGGACGGGGAGACACAGTGTGTGGGGAAAGGGAGACACAGTGTGTGAGGATGGGGAGACACTGTGTGTGAGGATGGGGAGACACTGTGTGTGAGGATGGGGAGACACTGTGTGTGAGGACGGGGAGACACCGTGTGTGAGGATGGGGAGACACCGTGTGTGAGGACGGGGAGACACCGTGTGTGAGGACGGGGAGAGACAGTGTGTGGGGACGGGGAGACACAGTGTGTGGGGACGGGGAGACACAGTGTGTGAGGACGGGGAGACACAGTGTGTGGGGACGGGGAGACACAGTGTGTGGGGACGGGGAGACACAGTGTGTGAGGACGGGGAGAGACAGTGTGTGGGGACAGGGGAGACACAGTGTGTGAGGACGGGGAGACACCGTGTGTGAGGACGGGGAGAGACAGTGTGTGGGGACGGGGAGACACAGTGTGTGGGGACGGGGAGACACAGTGTGTGAGGACGGGGAGAGACAGTGTGTGGGGACAGGGGAGACACAGTGTGTGAGGACGGGGAGACACCGTGTGTGAGGACGGGGAGACACAGTGTGTGGGGACAGGGGAGACACAGTGTGTGAGGACGGGGAGACACAGTGTGTGAGGACGGGGAGACACCGTGTGTGAGGACGGGGAGACACAGTGTGTGGGGACAGGGGAGACACAGTGTGTGAGGACGGGGAGACACAGTGTGTGGGGACAGGGGAGACACAGTGTGTGAGGACGGGGAGACACCGTGTGTGAGGACGGGGAGACACAGTGTGTGGGGACAGGGGAGACACAGTGTGTGAGGACGGGGAGACACAGTGTGTGGGGACAGGGGAGACACAGTGTTTGAGGACGGGGAGACACAGTGTGTGTGGACGGGGATACACAGTGTGTGAGGATGGGGAGACACAGTGTGTGAGGACGGGGAGACACAGTGTGTGAGGATGGGGAGAGACAGTGTGTGAGGACAGAGAGACACAGTGTGTGAGGACGGGGAGACACGGTGTGTGAGGAAAGGGAGACACCGTGTGTGGGGACAGGGAGACACAGTGTGTGAGGACAGAGAGACACAGTGTGTGAGGACGGGGAGACACGGTGTGTGAGGACGGGGAGACACGGTGTGTGAGGACAGAGAGACACAGTGTGTGGGGACAGGGAGACACAGTGTGTGAGGACAGAGAGACACAGTGTGTGAGGACGGGGAGACACGGTGTGTGAGGACGGGGATACACTGTGTGTGAGGACGGGGAAACACAGTGTGTGAGGACAGAGAGACACAGTGTGTGGGGACAGGGAGACACAGTGTGTGAGGACAGAGAGACACAGTGTGTGAGGACGGGGAGACACGGTGTGTGAGGACGGGGATACACTGTGTGTGAGGACGGGGAGAGACAGTGTGTGAGAACGGGGAGACACAGTGTGTGGGGACAGGGGAGACACAGTGTGTGAGGACGGGGAGACACCGTGTGGGGACGGGGATACACAGTGTGTGAGGACAGGGATACACAGTGTGTGAGGACGGGGAGACACAGTGTGTGAGGACGGGGAGACACAGTGTGTGTGGACGGGGAGTTACAGTGTGTGGGGAAAGGGAGACACAGTATGTGAGGACGGGGAGACACAGTGTGTGAGGACAGGGAGACACGGTGTGTGAGGACAGGGAGACACCGTGGGTGAGGACGGGGAGACACAGTGCGTGAGGACAGGGAGACACGGTGTGTGAGGACAGGGAGACACCGTGGGTGAGGACAGGGAGACACCGTGGGTGAGGACGGGGAGACAGAGTGATTGAGGGCGGGGAGACACGGTGTGTGGGGACAGGGAGACACAGTGTGTGAGGACGGGGAGACACAGTGTGTGAGGACGGGGAGACACCGTGTGTGAGGACGGGGAGATACAGTGTGTGAGGACGGGGAGACACCGTGTGTGAGGACGGGGAGACACAGTGTGTGGGGAAAGGGAGACACGGTGTGTGGGGAAAGGGAGACACGGTGTGTGGGGAAAGGGAGACACAGTGTGGGGAAAGGGAGACACAGTGTGTGAGGAAAGGGAGACACAGTGTGTGGGGAAAGGGAGAGACAGTGTGTGGGGAAAGGGAGAGACAGTGTGTGGGGAAAGGGAGACACGGTGTGTGGGGAAAGGGAGAGACAGTGTGTGGGGAAAGGGAGACACGGTGTGTGGGGAAAGGGAGACACAGTGTGGGGAAAGGGAGACACGGTGTGTGGGGAAAGGGAGACACAGTGTGTGAGGACGGGGAGACACGGTGTGTGAGGACGGGGAGACACGGTGTGTGGGGAAAGGGAGACACGGTGTGTGGGGAAAGGGAGACACGGTGTGTGGGGAAAGGGAGACACAGTGTGGGGAAAGGGAGACACAGTGTGTGAGGACGGGGAGACACGGTGTGTGAGGACGGGGAGACACGGTGTTTGGGGACGGGGAGACACAGTGTGTGGGGAAAGGGGAGACACAGTGTGTGAGGACGGGGAGACACAGTGTGTGGGGACGGGGAGACACAGTGTGTGGGGAAAGGGGAGACACAGTGTGTGGGGACGGGGAGACACAGTGTGTGAGGACGGGGAGACACAGTGTGTGGGGACGGGGAGACACAGTGTGTGAGGACGGGGAGAGACAGTGTGTGAGGACGGGGAGACACGGTGTGTGAGGACGGGGAGACACGGTGGGTGAGGAAAGGGGAGACACAGTGTGTGGGGACAGGGAGACACAGTGTGTGAGGTAGGGGAGACACAGTGTGTGAGGACGGGGAGACACAGTGTGTGGGGACGGGGAGACACAGTGTGTGGGGACGGGGAGACACAGTGTGTGAGGACGGGGAGACACAGTGTGTGGGGAAAGGGAGACACAGTGTGTGGGAACGAGGAGACAGTGTGTGGGGAACGGGAGTCACAGTGTGTGGGGACGGGGAGAGACACAGTGTGTGGGGAAAGGGGAGACACAGTGTGTGGGGAAAGGGAGACACAGTGTGTGAGGACGGGGAGACACAGTGTGTGGGGACGGGGAGACACAGTGTGTGAGGACGGGGAGACACAGTGTGTGGGGAAAGGGAGACACAGTGTGTGGGGAAAGGGAGACACAGTGTGTGGGGACGGGGAGACACAGTGTGTGGGGAATGGGAGACACAGTGTGTGAGGACGGGGAGACACAGTGTGTGGGGAATGGGAGACACAGTGTGTGAGGACGGGGAGACACAGTGTGTGGGGAAAGGGAGACACGGTGTGTGGGGAAAGGGAGACACAGTGTGTGGGGACGGGGAGACACGGTGTGTGGGGACGGGGAGACACGGTGTGTGGGGAAAGGGAGACACGGTGTGTGGGGAAAG
This sequence comes from Hemitrygon akajei, assembly GCF_048418815.1. Classification (NCBI taxonomy): domain Eukaryota; kingdom Metazoa; phylum Chordata; class Chondrichthyes; order Myliobatiformes; family Dasyatidae; genus Hemitrygon; species Hemitrygon akajei. Next base: position 95,366,175 of record NC_133126.1, read on the forward strand.
GGAGACACAGTGTGTGGGAACGGGGAGACACAGTGTGTGGGGAAAGGGAGACACAGTGTGTGGGGAAAGGGAGACACAGTGTGTGAGGACGGGGAGACACTGTGTGGGGACGGGGAGACACTGTGTGTGGGGACGGGGAGACACAGTGTGTGAGGACGGGGAGACACCGTGTGGGGAAAGGGAGAGACAGTGTGTGAGGACGGGGAGACACAGTGTGTGGGGAAAGGGAGACACAGTGTGTGGGGAAAGGGAGACACAGTGTGTGAGGACGGGGAGACACAGTGTGTGAGGACGGGGAGACAAAGTGTGTGGGGAAAGGGAGACACCGTGTGTGAGGACGGGGAGACACATTGAGTGGAAAGGGAGACACAGTGTGTGGGGAAAGGGAGACACCGTGTGTGGGGAAAGAGAGACACAGTGTGTGGGGAAAGAGAGACACAGTGTGTGGGAACGGGGAGATACAGTGTGTGGGGAAAGGGAGACACAGTGAGGGGAAGGGAGACACAGTGTGTGGGAACGGGGAGATACAGTGTGTGGGGAAAGGGAGACACAGTGAGGGGAAGGGAGACACAGTGTGTGGGAACGGGGAGATACAGTGTGTGGGGAAAGGGGAGACACAGTGTGTGGGGAAAGGGAGACACCGTGTGTGAGGACGGGGAGACACATTGAGTGGAAAGGGAGACACAGTGTGTGGGGAAAGGGAGACACCGTGTGTGGGGAAAGAGAGACACAGTGTGTGGGGAAAGAGAGACACAGTGTGTGGGAACGGGGAGATACAGTGTGTGGGGAAAGGGAGACACAGTGAGGGGAAGGGAGACACAGTGTGTGGGAACGGGGAGATACAGTGTGTGGGGAAAGGGGAGACACAGTGTGTGGGGAAAGGGAGACACCGTGTGTGAGGACGGGGAGACACATTGAGGGGAAAGGGAGATACAGTGTGTGGGGAAAGGGAGACACAGTGTGTGAGGACGGGGAGACACAATGTTTGAGGACGGGGAGACACAGTGTGTGGGGAAAGGGAGACACAGTGTGTGGGGAAAGGGAGACACAGTGTGTGAGGACGGGGAGACACAGTGTGTGAGGACGGGGAGACAAAGTGTGTGGGGAAAGGGAGACACCGTGTGTGAGGACGGGGAGACACATTGAGTGGAAAGGGAGACACAGTGTGTGGGGAAAGGGAGACACCGTGTGTGGGGAAAGGGAGACACCGTGTGTGGGGAAAGAGAGACACAGTGTGTGGGGAAAGAGAGACACAGTGTGTGGGAACGGGGAGATACAGTGTGTGGGGAAAGGGAGACACAGTGAGGGGAAGGGAGACACAGTGTGTGGGAACGGGGAGATACAGTGTGTGGGGAAAGGGGAGACACAGTGTGTGGGGAAAGGGAGACACCGTGTGTGAGGACGGGGAGACACATTGAGGGGAAAGGGAGATACAGTGTGTGGGGAAAGGGAGACACAGTGTGTGAGGACGGGGAGACACAATGTTTGAGGACGGGGAGACACAGTGTGTGGGGAAAGGGAGACACAGTGTGTGGGGAAAGGGAGACACAGTGTGTGAGGACGGGGAGACACAGTGTGTGAGGACGGGGAGACAAAGTGTGTGGGGAAAGGGAGACACCGTGTGTGAGGACGGGGAGACACATTGAGTGGAAAGGGAGACACAGTGTGTGGGGAAAGGGAGACACCGTGTGTGGGGAAAGAGAGACACAGTGTGTGGGGAAAGAGAGACACAGTGTGTGGGAACGGGGAGATACAGTGTGTGGGGAAAGGGAGACACAGTGAGGGGAAGGGAGACACAGTGTGTGGGAACGGGGAGATACAGTGTGTGGGGAAAGGGGAGACACAGTGTGTGGGGAAAGGGAGACACCGTGTGTGAGGACGGGGAGACACATTGAGGGGAAAGGGAGATACAGTGTGTGGGGAAAGGGAGACACAGTGTGTGAGGACGGGGAGACACAATGTTTGAGGATGGGGAGACACAGTGTGTGGGGAAAGGGAGACACAGTGTGTGAGGACGGGGAGACACAATGTTTGAGGATGGGGAGAGACAGTGTGTGGGGAAAGGGGAGACACAGTGTGTCAGGACGGGGAGACACAGTGTGTGGGAACGGGGAGACACAGTGTGTGGGAACGGGGAGATACAGTGTCTGGGAACGGGGAGATACAGTGTCTGGGAACAGGGAGATACAGTGTGTGGGGAAAGAAGAGACACAGTGTGTCAGGACGGGGAGACACAGTGTGTGAGGACGGGGATACAAAGTGTGTGGGGAAAGGGAGACACCGTGTGTGAGGACGGGGAGACACATTGAGTGGAAAGGGAGACACAGTGTGTGGGGAAAGGGAGACACAGTGTGTGAGTACGGGGAGACACAGTGAGGGGAAAGGGAGACACAGTGAGGGGAAAGGGAGACACGGTGTGTGGGGATGGGGAGACACAGTGTGTGGGGACGGGGAGACACAGTGTGTGGGGAATGGGAGACACAGTGTGTGAGGACGGGGAGACACAGTGTGTGGGGAAAGGGAGACACAGTGTGTGGGGACGGGGAGACACAGTGTGTGAGGACGGGGAGACACAGTGTGTGGGGAAAGGGAGACACAGTGTGTGAGGAAAGGGGGACACAGTGTGTGAGGACGGGGAGACACAGTGTGTGGGGACGGGGAGACACAGTGTGTGGGGAAAGGGAGACACGGTGTGTGGGGACGGGGAGACACGGTGTGTGGGGAAAGGGAGACACGGTGTGTGGGGAAAGGGAGACACAGTGTGTGGGGACGGGGAGACACAGTGTGTGGGGAAAGGGAGACACGGTGTGTGCGGAAAGGGAGACACAGTGTGTGGGAACGGGGAGACACAGTGTGTGGGGAAAGGGAGACACAGTGTGTGAGGAAAGGGGGACACAGTGTGTGAAGACGGGGAGACACCGTGTGTGGGGAATGGGAGACACAGTGTGTGAGGACGGGGAGACACCGTGTGTGGGGAAAGGGAGACACAGTGTGTGAGGAAAGGGGATACACAGTGTGTGAGGACGGGGATACACAGTGTGTGAAGACGGGGAGACACAGTGTGTGGGGAAAGGGAGACACAGTGTGGTGGGACGGGGAGACACCGTGTGTGGGGAAAGGGAGACACCGTGTGTGGGGAAAGGGATACACAGTGTGTGAGGACGGGGAGACACAGTGTGTGAGGACGGGGAGACACCGTGTGTGGGGAAAGGGATACACAGTGTTTGAGGACGGGGATACACAGTGTGTGAGGACGGGGAGACACAGTGTGTGGGGAAAGGGAGACACTGTGTGTGGGGAAAGGGGGACACAGCGTGTGAGGAAAGGGGATACACAGTGTGTGAGGACGGGGAGACACCGTGTGTGGGGAAAGGGAGACACAGTGTGTGAGGACGGGGATACACAGTGTGTGAGGGAAGGGGAGACACCGTGTGTGGGGAAAGGGAGACACAGTGTGTGGGGACGGGGAGACACCGTGTGTGGGGACGGGGATACACAGTGTGTGAGGAAAGGGGAGACACCGTGTGTGGGGAAAGGGAGACACGGTGTGTGAGGACGGGGATACACAGTGTGTGAGGAAAGGGGAGACACCGTGTGTGGGGAAAGGGAGACACCGTGTGTGGGGAAAGGGATACACAGTGTGTGAGGACGGGGATACACTGTGTGTGGGGAAAGGGGGACACAGTGTGTGAAGACGGGGAGACACAGTGTGTGGGGAAAGGGGGACACAGTGTGTGAAGACGGGGAGACACAGTGTGTGAGGACGGGGAGACACCGTGTGTGGGGAAAGGGAGACACCGTGTTTGGGGAAAGGGATACACAGTGTGTGAGGACGGGGATACACTGTGTGTGGGGAAAGGGGGACACAGTGTGTGAAGACGGGGAGACACAGTGTGTGGGGAATGGGAGACACAGTGTGTGAGGACGGGGATACACAGTGTGTGAGGACGGGGAGATACAGTGTGTGTGGACGGGGATACACAGTGTGTGAGGAAAGGGGAGACACAGTGTGTGAGGAAAGGGAGACACAGTGTGTGGGGAAAGGGAGACACAGTGTGTGAGGAAAGGGAGACACCGTGTGTGAGGACAGGGAGACACAGTGAGGGGAAAGGGAGACACAGTGTGTGAGGACGGGGAGACACAGTGTGTGGGGAAAGGGAGACACAGTGTGTGAGGATGGGGAGACACTGTGTGTGAGGATGGGGAGACACTGTGTGTGAGGACGGGGAGACACCGTGTGTGAGGACGGGGAGACACCGTGTGTGAGGACGGGGAGAGACAGTGTGTGGGGACGGGGAGACACAGTGTGTGGGGACGGGGAGACACAGTGTGTGAGGACGGGGAGACACAGTGTGTGGGGACGGGGAGACACAGTGTGTGGGGACGGGGAGACACAGTGTGTGAGGACGGGGAGAGACAGTGTGTGGGGACAGGGGAGACACAGTGTGTGAGGACGGGGAGACACCGTGTGTGAGGACGGGGAGAGACAGTGTGTGGGGACGGGGAGACACAGTGTGTGGGGACGGGGAGACACAGTGTGTGAGGACGGGGAGAGACAGTGTGTGGGGACAGGGGAGACACAGTGTGTGAGGACGGGGAGACACCGTGTGTGAGGACGGGGAGACACAGTGTGTGGGGACAGGGGAGACACAGTGTGTGAGGACGGGGAGACACAGTGTGTGAGGACGGGGAGACACCGTGTGTGAGGACGGGGAGACACAGTGTGTGGGGACAGGGGAGACACAGTGTGTGAGGACGGGGAGACACAGTGTGTGGGGACAGGGGAGACACAGTGTGTGAGGAAAGGGGGACACAGTGTGTGGGGACAGGGGATACACAGTGTGTGAGGATGGGGAGACACAGTGTGTGGGGACAGGGGAGACACAGTGTGTGAGGACGGGGAGACACAGTGTGTGGGGACAGGGGAGACACAGTGTTTGAGGACGGGGAGACACAGTGTGTGTGGACGGGGATACACAGTGTGTGAGGATGGGGAGACACAGTGTGTGAGGACGGGGAGACACAGTGTGTGAGGATGGGGAGAGACAGTGTGTGAGGACAGAGAGACACAGTGTGTGAGGACGGGGAGACACGGTGTGTGAGGACAGGGAGACACCGTGGGTGAGGACAGGGAGACACCGTGGGTGAGGACGGGGAGACAGAGTGATTGAGGGCGGGGAGACACGGTGTGTGGGGACAGGGAGACACAGTGTGTGAGGACGGGGAGACACAGTGTGTGAGGACGGGGAGACACCGTGTGTGAGGACGGGGAGATACAGTGTGTGAGGACGGGGAGACACCGTGTGTGAGGACGGGGAGACACAGTGTGTGGGGAAAGGGAGACACGGTGTGTGGGGAAAGGGAGACACGGTGTGTGGGGAAAGGGAGACACAGTGTGGGGAAAGGGAGACACAGTGTGTGAGGAAAGGGAGACACAGTGTGTGGGGAAAGGGAGAGACAGTGTGTGGGGAAAGGGAGAGACAGTGTGTGGGGAAAGGGAGACACGGTGTGTGGGGAAAGGGAGAGACAGTGTGTGGGGAAAGGGAGACACAGTGTGTGGGGAAAGGGAGACACGGTGTGTGGGGAAAGGGAGACACAGTGTGGGGAAAGGGAGACACGGTGTGTGGGGAAAGGGAGACACAGTGTGTGAGGACGGGGAGACACGGCGTGTGAGGACGGGGAGACACGGCGTGTGGGGAAAGGGAGACACGGTGTGTGGGGAAAGGGAGACACGGTGTGTGGGGAAAGGGAGACACAGTGTGGGGAAAGGGAGACACAGTGTGTGAGGACGGGGAGACACGGTGTGTGAGGACGGGGAGACACGGTGTTTGGGGACGGGGAGACACAGTGTGTGGGGAAAGGGGAGACACAGTGTGTGAGGACGGGGAGACACAGTGTGTGGGGACGGGGAGACACAGTGTGTGGGGAAAGGGGAGACACAGTGTGTGGGGACGGGGAGACACAGTGTGTGAGGACGGGGAGACACAGTGTGTGGGGACGGGGAGACACAGTGTGTGAGGACGGGGAGAGACAGTGTGTGAGGACGGGGAGACACGGTGTGTGAGGACGGGGAGACACGGTGGGTGAGGAAAGGGGAGACACAGTGTGTGGGGACAGGGAGACACAGTGTGTGAGGTAGGGGAGACACAGTGTGTGAGGACGGGGAGACACAGTGTGTGGGGACGGGGAGACACAGTGTGTGAGGACGGGGAGACACAGTGTGTGGGGAAAGGGAGACACAGTGTGTGGGAACGAGGAGACAGTGTGTGGGGAACGGGAGTCACAGTGTGTGGGGACGGGGAGAGACACAGTGTGTGGGGAAAGGGGAGACACAGTGTGTGGGGAAAGGGAGACACAGTGTGTGAGGACGGGGAGACACAGTGTGTGGGGACGGGGAGACACAGTGTGTGAGGACGGGGAGACACAGTGTGTGGGGAAAGGGAGACACAGTGTGTGGGGAAAGGGAGACACAGTGTGTGGGGACGGGGAGACACAGTGTGTGGGGAATGGGAGACACAGTGTGTGAGGACGGGGAGACACAGTGTGTGGGGAATGGGAGACACAGTGTGTGAGGACGGGGAGACACAGTGTGTGGGGAAAGGGAGACACGGTGTGTGGGGAAAGGGAGACACAGTGTGTGGGGACGGGGAGACACGGTGTGTGGGGACGGGGAGACACGGTGTGTGGGGAAAGGGAGACACGGTGTGTGGGGAAAGGGAGACACAGTGTGTGGGAACGGGGAGACACAGTGTGTGGGGAAAGGGAGACACAGTGTGTGGGGAAAGGGAGACACAGTGTGTGAGGACGGGGAGACACTGTGTGTGGGGACGGGGAGACACTGTGTGTGGGGACGGGGAGACACAGTGTGTGAGGACGGGGAGACACCGTGTGGGGAAAGGGAGAGACAGTGTGTGAGGACGGGGAGACACAGTGTGTGGGGAAAGGGAGACACAGTGTGTGGGGAAAGGGAGACACAGTGTGTGAGGACGGGGAGACACAGTGTGTGAGGACGGGGAGACAAAGTGTGTGGGGAAAGGGAGACACCGTGTGTGAGGACGGGGAGACACATTGAGTGGAAAGGGAGACACAGTGTGTGGGGAAAGGGAGACACCGTGTGTGGGGAAAGAGAGACACAGTGTGTGGGGAAAGAGAGACACAGTGTGTGGGAACGGGGAGATACAGTGTGTGGGGAAAGGGAGACACAGTGAGGGGAAGGGAGACACAGTGTGTGGGAACGGGGAGATACAGTGTGTGGGGAAAGGGGAGACACAGTGTGTGGGGAAAGGGAGACACCGTGTGTGAGGACGGGGAGACACATTGAGGGGAAAGGGAGATACAGTGTGTGGGGAAAGGGAGACACAGTGTGTGAGGACGGGGAGACACAATGTTTGAGGATGGGGAGACACAGTGTGTGGGGAAAGGGAGACACAGTGTGTGAGGACGGGGAGACACAATGTTTGAGGATGGGGAGAGACAGTGTGTGGGGAAAGGGGAGACACAGTGTGTCAGGACGGGGAGACACAGTGTGTGGGAACGGGGAGACACAGTGTGTGGGAACGGGGAGACACAGTGTGTGGGAACGGGGAGATACAGTGTGTGGGGACGGGGAGACACAGTGTGTGAGGACGGGGAGACACAGTGTGTGGGGACGGGGAGACACAGTGTGTGGGGACGGGGAGACACAGTGTGTGAGGACGGGGAGAGACAGTGTGTGGGGACAGGGGAGACACAGTGTGTGAGGACGGGGAGACACCGTGTGTGAGGACGGGGAGAGACAGTGTGTGGGGACGGGGAGACACAGTGTGTGGGGACGGGGAGACACAGTGTGTGAGGACGGGGAGAGACAGTGTGTGGGGACAGGGGAGACACAGTGTGTGAGGACGGGGAGACACCGTGTGTGAGGACGGGGAGACACAGTGTGTGGGGACAGGGGAGACACAGTGTGTGAGGACGGGGAGACACAGTGTGTGAGGACGGGGAGACACCGTGTGTGAGGACGGGGAGACACAGTGTGTGGGGACAGGGGAGACACAGTGTGTGAGGACGGGGAGACACAGTGTGTGGGGACAGGGGAGACACAGTGTGTGAGGAAAGGGGGACACAGTGTGTGGGGACAGGGGATACACAGTGTGTGAGGATGGGGAGACACAGTGTGTGGGGACAGGGGAGACACAGTGTGTGAGGACGGGGAGACACAGTGTGTGGGGACAGGGGAGACACAGTGTTTGAGGACGGGGAGACACAGTGTGTGTGGACGGGGATACACAGTGTGTGAGGATGGGGAGACACAGTGTGTGAGGACGGGGAGACACAGTGTGTGAGGATGGGGAGAGACAGTGTGTGAGGACAGAGAGACACAGTGTGTGAGGACGGGGAGACACGGTGTGTGAGGACAGGGAGACACCGTGGGTGAGGACAGGGAGACACCGTGGGTGAGGACGGGGAGACAGAGTGATTGAGGGCGGGGAGACACGGTGTGTGGGGACAGGGAGACACAGTGTGTGAGGACGGGGAGACACAGTGTGTGAGGACGGGGAGACACCGTGTGTGAGGACGGGGAGATACAGTGTGTGAGGACGGGGAGACACCGTGTGTGAGGACGGGGAGACACAGTGTGTGGGGAAAGGGAGACACGGTGTGTGGGGAAAGGGAGACACGGTGTGTGGGGAAAGGGAGACACAGTGTGGGGAAAGGGAGACACAGTGTGTGAGGAAAGGGAGACACAGTGTGTGGGGAAAGGGAGAGACAGTGTGTGGGGAAAGGGAGAGACAGTGTGTGGGGAAAGGGAGACACGGTGTGTGGGGAAAGGGAGAGACAGTGTGTGGGGAAAGGGAGACACGGTGTGTGGGGAAAGGGAGACACGGTGTGTGGGGAAAGGGAGACACAGTGTGGGGAAAGGGAGACACGGTGTGTGGGGAAAGGGAGACACAGTGTGTGAGGACGGGGAGACACGGCGTGTGAGGACGGGGAGACACGGTGTGTGGGGAAAGGGAGACACGGTGTGTGGGGAAAGGGAGACACGGTGTGTGGGGAAAGGGAGACACAGTGTGGGGAAAGGGAGACACAGTGTGTGAGGACGGGGAGACACGGTGTGTGAGGACGGGGAGACACGGTGTTTGGGGACGGGGAGACACAGTGTGTGGGGAAAGGGGAGACACAGTGTGTGAGGACGGGGAGACACAGTGTGTGGGGACGGGGAGACACAGTGTGTGGGGAAAGGGGAGACACAGTGTGTGGGGACGGGGAGACACAGTGTGTGAGGACGGGGAGACACAGTGTGTGGGGACGGGGAGACACAGTGTGTGAGGACGGGGAGAGACAGTGTGTGAGGACGGGGAGACACGGTGTGTGAGGACGGGGAGACACGGTGGGTGAGGAAAGGGGAGACACAGTGTGTGGGGACAGGGAGACACAGTGTGTGAGGTAGGGGAGACACAGTGTGTGAGGACGGGGAGACACAGTGTGTGGGGACGGGGAGACACAGTGTGTGAGGACGGGGAGACACAGTGTGTGGGGAAAGGGAGACACAGTGTGTGGGAACGAGGAGACAGTGTGTGGGGAACGGGAGTCACAGTGTGTGGGGACGGGGAGAGACACAGTGTGTGGGGAAAGGGGAGACACAGTGTGTGGGGAAAGGGAGACACAGTGTGTGAGGACGGGGAGACACAGTGTGTGGGGACGGGGAGACACAGTGTGTGAGGACGGGGAGACACAGTGTGTGGGGAAAGGGAGACACAGTGTGTGGGGAAAGGGAGACACAGTGTGTGGGGACGGGGAGACACAGTGTGTGGGGAATGGGAGACACAGTGTGTGAGGACGGGGAGACACAGTGTGTGGGGAATGGGAGACACAGTGTGTGAGGACGGGGAGACACAGTGTGTGGGGAAAGGGAGACACGGTGTGTGGGGAAAGGGAGACACAGTGTGTGGGGACGGGGAGACACGGTGTGTGGGGACGGGGAGACACGGTGTGTGGGGAAAGGGAGACACGGTGTGTGGGGAAAGGGAGACACAGTGTGTGGGAACGGGGAGACACAGTGTGTGGGGAAAGGGAGACACAGTGTGTGGGGAAAGGGAGACACAGTGTGTGAGGACGGGGAGACACTGTGTGTGGGGACGGGGAGACACTGTGTGTGGGGACGGGGAGACACAGTGTGTGAGGACGGGGAGACACCGTGTGGGGAAAGGGAGAGACAGTGTGTGAGGACGGGGAGACACAGTGTGTGGGGAAAGGGAGACACAGTGTGTGGGGAAAGGGAGACACAGTGTGTGAGGACGGGGAGACACAGTGTGTGAGGACGGGGAGACAAAGTGTGTGGGGAAAGGGAGACACCGTGTGTGAGGACGGGGAGACACATTGAGTGGAAAGGGAGACACAGTGTGTGGGGAAAGGGAGACACCGTGTGTGGGGAAAGAGAGACACAGTGTGTGGGGAAAGAGAGACACAGTGTGTGGGAACGGGGAGATACAGTGTGTGGGGAAAGGGAGACACAGTGAGGGGAAGGGAGACACAGTGTGTGGGAACGGGGAGATACAGTGTGTGGGGAAAGGGGAGACACAGTGTGTGGGGAAAGGGAGACACCGTGTGTGAGGACGGGGAGACACATTGAGGGGAAAGGGAGATACAGTGTGTGGGGAAAGGGAGACACAGTGTGTGAGGACGGGGAGACACAATGTTTGAGGATGGGGAGACACAGTGTGTGGGGAAAGGGAGACACAGTGTGTGAGGACGGGGAGACACAATGTTTGAGGATGGGGAGAGACAGTGTGTGGGGAAAGGGGAGACACAGTGTGTCAGGACGGGGAGACACAGTGTGTGGGAACGGGGAGACACAGTGTGTGGGAACGGGGAGATACAGTGTCTGGGAACGGGGAGATACAGTGTCTGGGAACAGGGAGATACAGTGTGTGGGGAAAGAAGAGACACAGTGTGTCAGGACGGGGAGACACAGTGTGTGAGGACGGGGATACAAAGTGTGTGGGGAAAGGGAGACACCGTGTGTGAGGACGGGGAGACACATTGAGTGGAAAGGGAGACACAGTGTGTGGGGAAAGGGAGACACAGTGTGTGAGTACGGGGAGACACAGTGAGGGGAAAGGGAGACACAGTGAGGGGAAAGGGAGACACGGTGTGTGGGGATGGGGAGACACAGTGTGTGGGGACGGGGAGACACAGTGTGTGGGGAATGGGAGACACAGTGTGTGAGGACGGGGAGACACAGTGTGTGGGGAAAGGGAGACACAGTGTGTGGGGACGGGGAGACACAGTGTGTGAGGACGGGGAGACACAGTGTGTGGGGAAAGGGAGACACAGTGTGTGAGGAAAGGGGGACACAGTGTGTGAGGACGGGGAGACACAGTGTGTGGGGACGGGGAGACACAGTGTGTGGGGAAAGGGAGACACGGTGTGTGGGGACGGGGAGACACGGTGTGTGGGGACGGGGAGACACGGTGTGTGGGGAAAGGGAGACACGGTGTGTGGGGAAAGGGAGACACAGTGTGTGGGGACGGGGAGACACAGTGTGTGGGGAAAGGGAGACACGGTGTGTGCGGAAAGGGAGACACAGTGTGTGGGAACGGGGAGACACAGTGTGTGGGGAAAGGGAGACACAGTGTGTGGGGAAAGGGAGACACTGTGTGTGGGGACGGGGAGACACTGTGTGTGGGTACGGGGAGACACAGTGTGTGAGGACGGGGAGACACCGTGTGGGGAAAGGGAGAGACAGTGTGTGAGGACGGGGAGACACAGTGTGTGGGGAAAGGGAGACACAGTGTGTGAGGACGTGGAGACACTGTGTGTGGGGATGGGGAGACACTGTGTGTGGGGACGGGGAGACACAGTGTGTGAGGACGGGGAGACACCGTGTGGGGAAAGGGAGACACAGTGTGTGAGGACGGGGAGACACTGTGTGTGAGGAACGGGGAGACATGGTGCGTGGGGAACAGGGAGACACGGTGTGTGGGTAAAGGGGAGACATGGTGGGTGAGGACGGGGAGACACGGTGTGTGGGAACGGGGAGACATTGTGTGGGAACGGGGAGATACAGTGTGTGGGGAAAGGGAGACAGTGTGTGGGGAAAGGGAGAGACAGAGTGTGTGGGAACGGTGAGAGACACTGCGTGGGGACAGGGAGACACAGTGTGTGTGGACGGTTTGGGGAACTACATAGTGTGTGTGACGATGGGGAGACACAGTGTGGGGATGGCAGACTCTGTGTTGGGACGGGGAGACACACTGTGTGGGGCCGGTGTGGAGAAGTACATATACCTGTCTGAACACGCCCCCTGCTGACTGCTCCTGTGGCTCCTCCCACAGACCCCGGTATAAAGGCGATTGAGGTCTGAGCCCGGTCTCTCTGTCTCCAGGATGTAGTACGGTGGTCAACCACTGCTTGTTCCTTCTTCCAGTCAATAAAAGCCGATATCTCGCCTTTACGTCTCAGAGAGAGTTACTGATGGTGCATCAGACGGGGAGACACTGTGCGGGACAAGGGGAGACACTGCATGTAAGGAAAGGAGAGACACAGTGTGGGGAAAGGGAGACACAGTGTGTGGGAACGGGGAGATACAGTGTGTGGGGAAAGGGGAGACAGTGTGTGGGAACGGGGAGACAGTGTGTGGGAACGGGGAGACACAGTGTGTGGGGAAAGGAGAGACACAGTGTGTGGGGAAAGGAGAGACACAGTGTGTGGGGAAAGGGGAGACACAGTGTGTCAGGACGGGGAGACAGTGTGTGGGAACGGGGAGATACAGTGTGTGCGAACAGGGAGATACAGAGTGTGGGGAAAGGAGAGACACAGTGTGTGGGGAAAGGGGAGACACAGTGTGTGGGGAAAGGGGAGACACAGTGTGTGGGGAATGGGAGACACAGTGTGTGAGGACGGGGAGACACAGTGTGTGGGGAAAGGGGAGACACAGTGTGTGGGGACGGGGAGACACAGTGTGTGAGGACGGGGAGACACAGTGTGTGGGGAAAGGGGAGACACAGTGTGTGGGGAAAGAGAGACACAGTGTGTGGGGAAAGGGGAGACACAGTGTGTGAGGACGGGGAGACACAGTGTGTGGGGAAAGGGGAGACACAGTGTGTGGGGAACGGGAGACACAGTGTGTGGGGAAAGGGAGACACAGTGTGTGGGGAACGGGAGACACAGTGTGTCAGGATGGGGAGACAGTGTGTGCGAACAGGGAGATACAGTGTGTGGGGAAAGGGGAGACACCGGGTGTCAGGACGGGGAGACACAGTGTGTGGGGAACGGGGAGACACTGTGTGTGGGAACGGGGAGACACAGTGTGTGGGGAACGGGAGACACAGTGTGTGGGGAAAGGAGAGACACAGTGTGTGGGGAATGGGAGACACAGTGTGTGGGGAAAGGAGAGACACAGTGTGTGGGGAACGGGGAGACACTGTGTGTGGGAACGGGGAGACACAGTGTGTGGGGAACGGGGAGACACAGTGTGTGGGAACGGGGAGACACAGTGTGTGGGGAACGGGAGACACAGTGTGTGGGGAAAGAGAGACATAATGTGTGGGAACAGGGAGATACAGTGTGTGGGGAAAGGGAGACACAGTGTGTGGAAACGGTGAGATACAGTGTGTGGGGAAAGGGGAGACACAGTGTGTGGGAAAGGAGAGACACAGTGAGGGGAAAGGGAGACACCGTGTGTGAGGACGGGGAGACACAGTGAGGGGAAAGGGAGACACAGTGTGTGAGGACGGGGAGACACAGTGTGTGGGGAAAGGGAGACACAGTGTGTGAGGACGGGGCGACACAGTGAGGGGAAAGGGTGACACAGTGTCTGAGGACGGGGAGACACAGTGTGTGGGAACGGAGAGATACAGTGTGTGGGGAAAGGGAGACACCGTGTGTGGGGAAATGGAGACACAGTGTGTTAGGACGGGGAGACACATTGAGGGGAAAGAGAGACACAGTGTGTGGGGACGGGGAGATACAGTGTGTGGGGAAAGGGAGACACAGTGTGTGAGGACGGGGAGACACAATTTTTGAGGATGGGGAGACACAGTGTGTGGGAACGGGGAGATACAGTGTGTGGGGAAAGGGAGACACAGTGTGTGAGGATGGGGAGACACAGTGAGGGGAAAGGGAGACAGTGTGTGAGGACGGGGAGACACAATTTTTGAGGACGGGGAGATACAGTGTGTGGGGAAAGGGAGACACAGTGTGTGAGGACGGGGAGACACAATGTTTGAGGATGGGGAGACACAGTGTGTGGGAACGGAGAGATACAGTGTGTGGTGAAAGGGAGACACAGTGTGTGGGGAAAGGGAGTCACCGTGTGTGGGGAAAGAGAGACACAGTGTGTGGGAACGGGGAGATACAGTGTGTGGGGAAAGGGAGACACCGTGTGTGAGGACGGGGAGACACATTGAGGGGAAAGGGAGACACAGTGAGGGGAAAGGGAGACACAGTGTGTGAGGACGGGGAGACACAGTGTGTGGGGAAAGGGAGACACAGTGTGTGGGGAACGGGGAGACACGGTGTGTGGGTAAAGGGGAGACATGGTGGGTGAGGACGGGGAGACACGGTGTGTGTGGATGGGGAGACAGAGTGTGTGGGAACGGCGAGAGACAGTGTGTGGGGACGGGGAGACATTGTGTGGGAACGGGGAGATACAGTGTGTGGGGAAAGGGAGACAGTGTGTGGGGAAAGGGAGAGGCAGTGTGTGGGAACGGTGAGAGACACTGCGTGGGGACAGGGAGACAAAGTGTGTGTGGAAGGGGAGACACTGTGTGGGGACGGGGAGACACAGTGTGTGTGGACGGTGTGGAGAACTACATATACCTGTCTGGACACACACCCTGCTGACTGCTCCTGTGGCTCCTCCCACAGACCCCGGTATAAAGGCGATTGAGGTCTGAGCCCGGTCTCTCTGTCTCCAGGATGTAGTAAGGTGGTCAACCACTGCTTGTTCCTTCTTCCAGTCAATAAAAGCCGGTATCTCGCCTTTACGTCTCAGAGAGAGTTACTGATGGTGCATCAGATGGGGAGACACTGTGCGGGACAAGGGGAGACACTGCGTGTAAGGAAAGGAGTGACACAGTGTGTGAGGAAAGAGAGACACAGTGTGTGGGAAAGGGGAGATACAGCGCGTGGGGAAAGGGGAGACACAGTGTGTGAGGACAGGTAGACACAGTGTGTGAGGAAAGAGAGACACAGTGTGTGAGGACAGGTAGACACAGTGTGTGAGGAAAGAGAGACACAGTGTGTGAGGTCAGGGAGATACAGTGTGTGGGGAAAGGGAGACAGTGTGTGGGGAAAGGGAGAGACAGAGTGTGTGGGAACGGTGAGAGACAGTGTGTGGGGAAAGGGAGACACTGTGTGTGAGGACGGGGAGACACTGTGTGGGGACGGGGAGACACTGTGTGTGAGGACGGGGAGACACTGTGTGGGGACGGGGAGACACTGTGTGTGGACGGTGTGGAGAACTACATATACCTGTCTGGATACGCACCCTGCTGACTGCTCCTGTGGCTCCTCCCACAGACCCCGGTATAAAGGCGATTGAGGTCTGAGCCCGGTCTCTCTGTCTCCAGGATGTAGTAAGGTGGTCAACCACTGCTCGTTCCCTCTTCCAGTCAATAAAAGCCGATATCTCGCCTTTACGTCTCAGAGAGAGTTACTGATGGTGAATCAGACGGGGAGACACTGTGTGGGACAAGGGGAGACATAGTGTGTGAGGACGGGGAGACACTGTGTGGGGACGGGGAGACACAGTGTGTGAGGACGGGGAGACACTGTGTGGGGACGGGGAGACACTGTGTGTGGACGGTGTGGAGAACTACATATACCTGTCTGGATACGCACCCTGCTGACTGCTCCTGTGGCTCCTCCCACAGACCCCGGTATAAAGGCGATTGAGGTCTGAGCCCGGTCTCTCTGTCTCCAGGATGTAGTAAGGTGGTCAACCACTGCTTGTTCCTTCTTCCAGTCAATAAAAGCCGATATCTCGCCTTTACGTCTCAGAGAGAGTTACTGATGGTGCATCAGTGTGTGGGGAACGGGAGACACGGTGTGTGGGGGAAAGGGAGACACAGTGTGTGGGGAAAGGGGAGACACAGTGTGTGGGGAACGGGAGACACAGTGTGTGGGGAAAGGAGAGACACAGTGTGTGGGGGAAAGGGAGACACAGTGTGTGGGGAAAGGGAGACACAGTGTGTGGGGAAAGGGGAGACACAGTGTGTGGGGAACGGGAGACACAGTGTGTGGGGAAAGGGAGACACAGTGTGTGGGGAACGGGAGACACAGTGTGTGGGGAAAGGGGAGACACAGTGTGTGGGGAACGGGAGACACAGTGTGTGGGGAACGGGAGACACAGTGTGTGGGGAAAGGAGAGACACAGTGTGTGGGGAACGGGAGACACAGTGTGTGGGGAAAGGGGAGACACAGTGTGTGAGGACGGGGAGACACAGTGTGTGGGGAAAGGGGAGACACAGTGGGTGAGGACGCGGAGACACAGTGTGTGAGGACGGGGAGATACAGTGTGTGGGGAAAGGGAGACACCGTGTGTGGGGAAAGGGAGACACAGTGTGTCAGGACGGGGAGACACAGTGAGGGGAAAGAGAGACACAGTGTGTGGGAACGGGGAGATACAGTGTGTGGGGAAAGGGAGACACCGTGTGTGGGGATAGGGGAGACACAGAGTGTCAGGACGGGGAGACACAGTGAGGGGAAAGAGAGACACAGTGTGTGGGAACGGGGAGATACAGTGTGTGGGGAAAGGGAGACACCGTGTGTGGGGATAGGGGAGACACAGTGTGTCAGGACGGGGAGACACAGTGAGGGGAAAGAGAGACACAGTGTGTGGGAACGGGGAGAGACAGTGTGTGGGAACGGGGGAGATACAGTGTGAGGGGAAAGGGGAGACACAGTGTGTGGGAACGGGGAGATACAGTGTGAGGGGAAAGGGGAGACACAGTGTGTGGGAACGGGGAGACAGTGTGTGGGAACGGGGAGACACAGTGTGTGGGAACGGGGAGACAGTGTGTGGGAACGGGGAGACACAGTGTGTGGGAACGGGGAGACACAGTGTGTGGGGAAAGGAGAGACACAGTGTGTGGGGAAAGGGGAGACACAGTGTGTCAGGACGGGGAGACAGTGTGTGGGAACGGGGAGACACAGTGTGTAGGAACGGGGAGATACAGTGTGTGGGAACAGGGAGACACAGTGTGTGGGGAACGGGAGACACAGTGTGTGGGGAAAGGGGAGACACAGTGTGTGGGGAACGGGAGACACAGTGTGTGGGGAAAGGGGAGACACAGTGTGTGAGGACAGGTAGACACAGTGTGTGAGGAAAGAGAGACACAGTGTGTGAGGACAGGGAGACACCGTGTGTGGGGAAAGAGAGACACAGTGTGTGGGAACGGGGAGATACAGTGTGTGGGGAAAGGGAGACACCGTGTGTGGGGAAAGAGAGACACAGTGTGTGAGGACGGGGAGACACAGTGTGTGAGGACAGGTAGACACAGTGTGTGAGGAAAGAGAGACATAGTGTGTGAGGACAGGGAGACACAGTGTGTGGGAACGGGCAGATACAGTGTGTGGGGAAAGGGAGACAGTGTGTGGGGAAAGGGAGAGACACAGTGTGTGGGAACGGGGAGATACAGTGTGAGGGGAAAGGGGAGACACAGTGTGTGGGAACGGGGAGACAGTGTGTGGGAACGGGGAGACACAGTGTGTGTGGACGGGGAGACACAGTGTGTGGGGAAAGGGAGACACCGTGTGTGAGGAAGGGGAGACACAGTGTGTGACCATGGGGAGACAAAGTGTGTGAGGACGGGGAGACACAGTGTGGGGATGGGGAGACACTGTGTGGGGACGGGGAGACACACTGTGTGTGGACGGTGTGGAGGACTACATATACCTGTCTGAACACGCCCCCTGCTGACTGCTCCTGTGGCTCCTCCCACAGACCCCGGTATAAAGGCGATTGAGGTCTGAGCCCGGTCTCTCTGTCTCCAGGATGTAGTAAGGTGGTCAACCACTGCTTGTTCCTTCTTCCAGTCAATAAAAGCCGATATCTCGCCTTTACGTCTCAGAGAGAGTTACTGATGGTGCATCAGACGGGGAGACACTGTGTGGGACAAGGGGAGACATAGTGTGTGAGGAAAGAGATACACAGTGTGTGGGAACGGGGAGATACAGTGTGTGGGGAAAGGGAGACAGTGTGTGGGGAAAGGGAGACACAGTGATTGAGGATGGGGAGACACAGTGTGTGAGGACGGGGAGACACAGTGTGTGGGGACGGGGAGACACAGTGGGTGGGGAAAGGGAGACACCGTGTGTGGGGAAAGGGAGACACAGTGTGTCAGGACGGGGAGACACAGTGAGGGAAAGGGAGACACAGAGTGTGGGAACGGGGAGATACTGTGTGTGGGGAAAGGGGAGACACAGTGTGTGGGAACGGGGAGACAGTGTGTGGGAACGGGGAGACACAGTGTGTGGGAACGGGGAGACAGTGTGTGGGAACGGGGAGACAGTGTGTGGGAACGGGGAGACACAGTGTGTGGGAACGGGGAGACAGTGTGTGGGAACGGGGAGACACAGTGTGTGGGGAAAGGAGAGACACAGTATGTGGGGAAAGGGGAGACACAGTGTGTCAGGACGGGGAGACAGTGTGTGGGAACGGGGAGACACAGTGTGTGGGGAAAGGGAGACACCGTGTGTGGGGAAAGAGAGACACAGTGTGTGAGGACGGGGAGACACAGTGTGTGAGGACAGGTAGACACAGTGTGTGAGGAAAGAGAGACATAGTGTGTGAGGACAGGGAGACACAGTGTGTGGGAACGGGCAGAATCAGTGTGTGGGGAAAGGGAGACAGTGTGTGGGGAAAGGGAGAGACACAGTGTGTGGGAACGGGGAGATACAGTGTGAGGGGAAAGGGGAGACACAGTGTGTGGGAACGGGGAGACAGTGTGTGGGAACGGGGAGACACAGTGTGTGTGGACGGGGAGACACAGTGTGTGGGGAAAGGGAGACACAGTGTGTGAGGACGGGGAGACACAGTGTGTGAGGACGGGGAGACACGGTGTGTGGGGACGGGGAGACACGGTGTGTGGGGACGGGGAGACACGGTGTGTGGGGAAAGGGGAGACACAGTGTGTGGGGAAAAAGGGAGACGCAGTGTGTAAGGAAAGGAGTGACACAGTGTGTGAGGAAAGAGAGATACAGTGTGTGGGAACGGGGAGATACAGTGTGTGGGGAAAGGGAGACACCGTGTGTGGGGAAAGGGTAGACACAGTGTGTCAGGACGGGGAGACACAGTGAGGGAAAGGGAGACACAGAGTGTGGGAACGGGGAGATACTGTGTGTGGGGAAAGGGGAGACACAGTGTGTGGGAACGGGGAGACAGTGTGTGGGAACGGGGAGACACAGTGTGTGGGAACGGGGAGACAGTGTGTGGGAACGGGGAGACAGTGTGTGGGAACGGGGAGACACAGTGTGTGGGAACGGGGAGACAGTGTGTGGGAACGGGGAGACACAGTGTGTAGGAACGGGGAGATACACTGTGTGGGGAAAGGAGAGACACAGTGTGTCAGGACGGGGAGACACAGTGTGTGGGGAACGGGAGACACAGTGTGTGGGGAACGGGAGACACAGTGTGTGAGGACGGGGAGACACAGTGTGTGGGGAAAGCGGAGACACAGTGTGCGGGGAAAGGGGAGACACAGTGTGTGGGGAAAGCGGAGACACAGTGTGTGGGGAACGGGAGACACAGTGTGTGGGGAAAGGGGAGACACAGTGTGTGGGGGAACGGGGAGACACAGTGTGTGAGGACGGGGAGACACAGTGTGTGGGGAACGGGAGACACAGTGTGTGGGGACGGGGAGACACAGTGTGTGGGGAAAGGGGAGACACAGTGTGCGGGGAACGGGAGACACAGTGTGTGAGGACAGGTAGACACAGTGTGTGTGGAAAGAGAGACACAGTGTGTGAGGACAGGGAGACACCGTGTGTGGGGAAAGAGAGACACAGTGTGTGGGAACGGGGAGATACAGTGTGTGGGGAAAGGGAGACACCGTGTGTGGGGAAAGAGAGACACAGTGTGTGAGGACGGGGAGACACAGTGTGTGAGGACAGGTAGACACCGTGTGTGAGGAAAGAGAGACACAGTGTGTGAGGACGGGGAGACGCAGCGTGTGGGAACGGGGAGATACAGTGTGTGGGAACGGGGAGAAACAGTGTGTGGGAACGGGGAGATACAGTGTGTGGGGACGGGGAGACACAGTGTGTGGGAACGGGGAGACACAGTGTGTGGGGAACGGGGAGACACAGTGTGTGGGAACGGGGAGACACAGTGTGTGGGGAACGGGAGACACAGAGTGTGGGGAAAGGAGAGACACAGTGTGTGGGGAAAGGGGAGACACAGTGTGTGGGGAAAAGGAGACACCGTGTGTGAGGATGGGGAGACACAGTGTGTGGGGAAAGGGAGACATCGTGTGTGAGGACGGGGAGACACAGTGAGGGGAAAGGGAGACACAGTGTGTGGGGAAAGGTAGACACAGTGTGTGAGGACGGGGAGACACAGTGAGGGGAAAGGGAGACACAGTGTGTGGGGAAAGGAGAGACACAGTGTGTGGGGAAAGGAGAGACACAGTGTGTGGGGAAAGGGGAGACACAGTGTGTCAGGACGGGGAGACAGTGTGTGGGAACGGGGAGACACAGTGCGTGGGAACGGGGAGATACAGTGTGTGGGAAGAGGGAGAAACAGTGTGTGGGGAAAGGAGAGACACAGTGTGTCAGGACGGGGAGACACAGTGTGTGGGGAACGGGAGACACAGTGTGTGGGGAAAGGGGAGACAGTGTGTGGGGAATGGGAGACACAGTGTGTGAGGATGGGGAGACACAGTGTGTGGGGAACGGGAGACACAGTGTGTGGGGAAAGGAGAGACACAGTGTGTCAGGACGGGGAGACACAGTGTGTGGGGAACGGGGAGACACAGTGTGTGGGAACGGGGAGACACAGTGTGTGGGGAACGGGGAGACACAGTGTGTGGGAACGGGGAGACACAGTGTGTGGGGAACGGGAGACACAGTGTGTGGGGAAAGGAGAGACACAGTGTGTGGGGAACGGGAGACACAGTGTGTGGGGAACGGGAGACACAGTGTGTGAGGACGGGGAGACACAGTGAGGGGAAAGGGAGACACAGTGTGTGGGGACGGGGAGACACAGTGTGTGGGGAAAGGGAGACACAGTGTGTGAGGACGGGGAGACACAGTGTGTGGGGACGGGGAGACACAGTGTGAGAGGACGGGGAGAGACAGTGTGTGAGGACGGGGAGACACAGTGTGTGAGGACGGGGAGACACAGTGTGTGGGGACGGGGAGACACAGTGTGAGAGGACGGGGAGACACAGTGTGTGAGGACGGGGAGACACCGTGTGGGGAAAGGGAGACACAGTGTGTGAGGACGGGGAGACACAATGTGTGGGGACGGGGAGACACCGTGTGGGGAAAGGGAGACACAGTGTGTGAGGACGGGGAGACACAGTGTGTGAGGACGGGGAGACACCGTGTGTGAGGACGGGGAGACACAATGTGTGGGGACGGGGAGACACAGTGTGTGAGGACGGGGAGACACAGTGTGTGGGGACGGGGAGACACAGTGTGTGAGGACGGGGAGACACAGTGTGTGGGGACGGGGAGACACAGTGTGTGGGGACGGGGAGACACAGTGTGTGAGGACGGGGAGACACCGTGTGGGGAAAGGGAGACACAGTGGGTGAGGACGGGGAGACACAATGTGTGGGGACGGGGAGACACCGTGTGGGGAAAGGGAGACACAGTGTGTGAGGACGGGGAGACACAGTGTGTGAGTACGGGGAGACACAGTGTGTGGGGACGGGGAGACACAGTGTGTGAGGACGGGGAGACACCGTGTGGGGAAAGGGAGACACAGTGTGTGAGGACGGGGAGACAGAATGTGTGGGGACGGGGAGACACAGTGTGTGAGGACGGGGAGACACAGTGTGTGGGGACGGGGAGACACAGTGTGTGAGGACGGGGAGACACAGTGTGTGGGGACGGGGATACACAGTGTGTGAGGACGGGGAGACACCGTGTGGGGAAAGGGAGACACAGTGTGTGAGGACGGGGAGACACAGTGTGTGGGGAAAGGGAGACACAGTGTGTGAGGACAGAGAGACACAGTGGGTGAGGACGGGGAGACACAGTGTGTGGGAACGGGGATACACAGTGTGTGAGGACAGGGAGACACAGTGGGTGAGGACGGGGAGACACAGTGTGTGAGGACAGGGAGACACAGTGGGTGAGGACGGGGAGACACAGTGTGTGGGGAAAGGGAGACACAGTGTGTGAAGACAGGGAGACACGGTGTGTTAGGACAGGGAGACACAGTGGGTGAGGACGGGGAGAGACAGTGTGTGAGGACGGGGAGACACGGTGTGTGAGGACGGGGAGACACAGTGTGTGAGGACAGGGAGACACGGTGTGTGAGGACGGGGAGACACGGTGTGTGAGGACGGGGAGACACGGTGGGTGAGGACGGGGAGACACGGTGTGTGAGGACGGGGAGACACGGTGTGTGAGGACGGGGAGACACAGTGTGTGAGGACAGGGAGACACGGTGTGTGAGGACAGGGAGACACGGTGTGTGAGGACAGGGAGACACCGTGGGTGAGGACGGGGAGACACAGTGTGTGAGGACGGGGAGACACCGTGGGTGAGGACGGGGAGACACAGTGTGTGAGGACAGGGAGACACGGTGTGTGAGGACAGGGAGACACAGTGTGTGAGGACGGGGAGACACAGTGTGTGAGGACAGGGAGACACGGTGTGTGAGGACAGGGAGACACCGTGGGTGAGGACGGGGAGACACAGTGCGTGAGGACAGGGAGACACGGTGTGTGAGGACAGGGAGACACCGTGGGTGAGGACAGGGAGACACCGTGGGTGAGGACGGGGAGACAGAGTGATTGAGGGCGGGGAGACACGGTGTGTGGGGACAGGGAGACACAGTGTGTGAGGACGGGGAGACACCGTGTGTGAGGACGGGGAGACACCGTGTGTGAGGACGGGGAGATACAGTGTGTGAGGACGGGGAGACACCGTGTGTGAGGACGGGGAGACACAGTGTGTGGGGAAAGGGAGACACGGTGTGTGGGGAAAGGGAGACACGGTGTGTGGGGAAAGGGAGACACAGTGTGGGGAAAGGGAGACACAGTGTGTGAGGAAAGGGAGACACAGTGTGTGGGGAAAGGGAGAGACAGTGTGTGGGGAAAGGGAGAGACAGTGTGTGGGGAAAGGGAGACACGGTGTGTGGGGAAAGGGAGAGACAGTGTGTGGGGAAAGGGAGACACAGTGTGTGGGGAAAGGGAGACACGGTGTGTGGGGAAAGGGAGACACAGTGTGGGGAAAGGGAGACACGGTGTGTGGGGAAAGGGAGACACAGTGTGTGAGGACGGGGAGACACGGTGTGTGAGGACGGGGAGACACGGTGTGTGGGGAAAGGGAGACACGGTGTGTGGGGAAAGGGAGACACGGTGTGTGGGGAAAGGGAGACACAGTGTGGGGAAAGGGAGACACAGTGTGTGAGGACGGGGAGACACGGTGTGTGAGGACGGGGAGACACGGTGTTTGGGGACGGGGAGACACAGTGTGTGGGGAAAGGGGAGACACAGTGTGTGAGGACGGGGAGACACAGTGTGTGGGGACGGGGAGACACAGTGTGTGGGGAAAGGGGAGACACAGTGTGTGGGGACGGGGAGACACAGTGTGTGAGGACGGGGAGACACAGTGTGTGGGGACGGGGAGACACAGTGTGTGAGGACGGGGAGAGACAGTGTGTGAGGACGGGGAGACACGGTGTGTGAGGACGGGGAGACACGGTGGGTGAGGAAAGGGGAGACACAGTGTGTGGGGACAGGGAGACACAGTGTGTGAGGTCGGGGAGACACAGTGTGTGAGGACGGGGAGACACAGTGTGTGGGGACGGGGAGACACAGTGTGTGGGGACGGGGAGACACAGTGTGTGAGGACGGGGAGACACAGTGTGTGGGGAAAGGGAGACACAGTGTGTGGGAACGAGGAGACAGTGTGTGGGGAACGGGAGTCACAGTGTGTGGGGACGGGGAGAGACACAGTGTGTGGGGAAAGGGGAGACACAGTGTGTGGGGAAAGGGAGACACAGTGTGTGAGGACGGGGAGACACAGTGTGTGGGGACGGGGAGACACAGTGTGTGAGGACGGGGAGACACAGTGTGTGGGGAAAGGGAGACACAGTGTGTGGGGACGGGGAGACACAGTGTGTGGGGACGGGGAGACACAGTGTGTGGGGAATGGGAGACACAGTGTGTGAGGACGGGGAGACACAGTGTGTGGGGAATGGGAGACACAGTGTGTGAGGACGGGGAGACACAGTGTGTGGGGAAAGGGAGACACGGTGTGTGGGGAAAGGGAGACACAGTGTGTGGGGACGGGGAGACACGGTGTGTGGGGACGGGGAGACACGGTGTGTGGGGAAAGGGAGACACGGTGTGTGGGGAAAGGGAGACACAGTGTGTGGGAACGGGGAGACACAGTGTGTGGGGAAAGGGAGACACAGTGTGTGGGGAAAGGGAGACACAGTGTGTGAGGACGGGGAGACACTGTGTGTGGGGACGGGGAGACACTGTGTGTGGGGACGGGGAGACACAGTGTGTGAGGACGGGGAGACACCGTGTGGGGAAAGGGAGAGACAGTGTGTGAGGACGGGGAGACACAGTGTGTGAGGACGGGGAGACAAAGTGTGTGGGGAAAGGGAGACACCGTGTGTGAGGACGGGGAGACACATTGAGTGGAAAGGGAGACACAGTGTGTGGGGAAAGGGAGACACCGTGTGTGGGGAAAGAGAGACACAGTGTGTGGGGAAAGAGAGACACAGTGTGTGGGAACGGGGAGATACAGTGTGTGGGGAAAGGGAGACACAGTGAGGGGAAGGGAGACACAGTGTGTGGGAACGGGGAGATACAGTGTGTGGGGAAAGGGGAGACACAGTGTGTGGGGAAAGGGAGACACCGTGTGTGAGGACGGGGAGACACATTGAGGGGAAAGGGAGATACAGTGTGTGGGGAAAGGGAGACACAGTGTGTGAGGACGGGGAGACACAATGTTTGAGGATGGGGAGACACAGTGTGTGGGGAAAGGGAGACACAGTGTGTGAGGACGGGGAGACACAATGTTTGAGGATGGGGAGACACAGTGTGTGGGGAAAGGGGAGACACAGTGTGTCAGGACGGGGAGACACAGTGTGTGGGAACGGGGAGACACAGTGTGTGGGAACGGGGAGATACAGTGTCTGGGAACGGGGAGATACAGTGTCTGGGAACAGGGAGATACAGTGTGTGGGGAAAGAAGAGACACAGTGTGTCAGGACGGGGAGACACAGTGTGTGAAGACGGGGATACAAAGTGTGTGGGGAAAGGGAGACACCGTGTGTGAGGACGGGGAGACACATTGAGTGGAAAGGGAGACACAGTGTGTGGGGAAAGGGAGACACAGTGTGTGAGTACGGGGAGACACAGTGAGGGGAAAGGGAGACACAGTGAGGGGAAAGGGAGACACGGTGTGTGGGGATGGGGAGACACAGTGTGTGGGGACGGGGAGACACAGTGTGTGGGGAATGGGAGACACAGTGTGTGAGGACGGGGAGACACAGTTTGTGGGGAAAGGGAGACACAGTGTGTGGGGACGGGGAGACACAGTGTGTGAGGACGGGGAGACACAGTGTGTGGGGAAAGGGAGACACAGTGTGTGAGGAAAGGGGGACACAGTGTGTGAGGACGGGGAGACACAGTGTGTGGGGACGGGGAGACACAGTGTGTGGGGAAAGGGAGACACGGTGTGTGGGGACGGGGAGACACGGTGTGTGGGGACGGGGAGACACGGTGTGTGGGGAAAGGGAGACACGGTGTGTGGGGAAAGTGAGACACAGTGTGTGGGGACGGGGAGACACAGTGTGTGGGGAAAGGGAGACACGGTGTGTGCGGAAAGGGAGACACAGTGTGTGGGAACGGGGAGACACAGTGTGTGGGGAAAGGGAGACACAGTGTGTGGGGAAAGGGAGACACAGTGTGTGAGGACGGGGAGACACTGTGTGTGGGGACGGGGAGACACTGTGTGTGGGTACGGGGAGACACAGTGTGTGAGGACGGGGAGACACCGTGTGGGGAAAGGGAGAGACAGTGTGTGAGGATGGGGAGACACAGTGTGTGGGGAAAGGGAGACACAGTGTGTGAGGACGGGGAGACACTGTGTGTGGGGACGGTGAGACACTGTGTGTGGGGACGGGGAGACACAGTGTGTGAGGACGGGGAGACACCGTGTGGGGAAAGGGAGACACAGTGTGTGAGGACGGGGAGACACTGTGTGTGAGGAACGGGGAGACATGGTGCGTGGGGAACAGGGAGACACGGTGTGTGGGTAAAGGGGAGACATGGTGCGTGAGGACGGGGAGACACGGTGTGTGGGAACGGGGAGACATTGTGTGGGAACGGGGAGATACAGTGTGTGGGGAAAGGGAGACAGTGTGTGGGGAAAGGGAGAGACAGAGTGTGTGGGAACGGTGAGAGACACTGCGTGGGGACAGGGAGACACAGTGTGTGTGGACGGTTTGGGGAACTACATAGTGTGTGTGACGATGGGGAGACACAGTGTGGGGATGGCAGACTCTGTGTTGGGACGGGGAGACACACTGTGTGGGGCCGGTGTGGAGAAGTACATATACCTGTCTGAACACGCCCCCTGCTGACTGCTCCTGTGGCTCCTCCCACAGACCCCGGTATAAAGGCGATTGAGGTCTGAGCCCGGTCTCTCTGTCTCCAGGATGTAGTACGGTGGTCAACCACTGCTTGTTCCTTCTTCCAGTCAATAAAAGCCGATATCTCGCCTTTACGTCTCAGAGAGAGTTACTGATGGTGCATCAGACGGGGAGACACTGTGCGGGACAAGGGGAGACACTGCATGTAAGGAAAGGAGAGACACAGTGTGGGGAAAGGGAGACACAGTGTGTGGGAACGGGGAGATACAGTGTGTGGGGAAAGGGGAGACAGTGTGTGGGAACGGGGAGACAGTGTGTGGGAACGGGGAGACACAGTGTGTGGGGAAAGGAGAGACACAGTGTGTGGGGAAAGGAGAGACACAGTGTGTGGGGAAAGGGGAGACACAGTGTGTCAGGACGGGGAGACAGTGTGTGGGAACGGGGAGATACAGTGTGTGCGAACAGGGAGATACAGAGTGTGGGGAAAGGAGAGACACAGTGTGTGGGGAAAGGGGAGACACAGTGTGTGGGGAAAGGGGAGACACAGTGTGTGGGGAATGGGAGACACAGTGTGTGAGGACGGGGAGACACAGTGTGTGAGGACGGGGAGACACAGTGTGTGGGGAAAGGGGAGACACAGTGTGTGGGGAAAGAGAGACACAGTGTGTGGGGAAAGGGGAGACACAGTGTGTGAGGACGGGGAGACACAGTGTGTGGGGAAAGGGGAGACACAGTGTGTGGGGAACGGGAGACACAGTGTGTGGGGAAAGGGAGACACAGTGTGTGGGGAACGGGAGACACAGTGTGTCAGGATGGGGAGACAGTGTGTGCGAACAGGGAGATACAGTTTGTGGGGAAAGGGGAGACACCGGGTGTCAGGACGGGGAGACACAGTGTGTGGGGAACGGGGAGACACTGTGTGTGGGAACGGGGAGACACAGTGTGTGGGGAACGGGAGACACAGTGTGTGGGGAAAGGAGAGACACAGTGTGTGGGGAACGGGAGACACAGTGTGTGGGGAAAGGAGAGACACAGTGTGTGGGGAACGGGGAGACACTGTGTGTGGGAACGGGGAGACACAGTGTGTGGGGAACGGGGAGACACAGTGTGTGGGAACGGGGAGACACAGTGTGTGAGGAAAGAGAGACATAATGTGTGGGAACAGGGAGATACAGTGTGTGGGGAACGGGGAGACACAGTGTGTGGGGAACGGGGAGACACAGTGTGTGGGGAACGGGAGACACAGTGTGTGGGGAAAGAGAGACATAATGTGTGGGAACAGGGAGATACAGTGTGTGGGGAAAGGGAGACACAGTGTGTGGAAACGGTGAGATACAGTGTGTGGGGAAAGGGGAGACACAGTGTGTGGGAAAGGAGAGACACAGTGAGGGGAAAGGGAGACACCGTGTGTGAGGACGGGGAGACACAGTGAGGGGAAAGGGAGACACAGTGTGTGAGGACGGGGAGACACAGTGTGTGGGGAAAGGGAGACACAGTGTGTGAGGACGGGGCGACACAGTGAGGGGAAAGGGTGACACAGTGTCTGAGGACGGGGAGACACAGTGTGTGGGAACGGAGAGATACAGTGTGTGGGGAAAGGGAGACACCGTGTGTGGGGAAATGGAGACACAGTGTGTGAGGACGGGGAGACACATTGAGGGGAAAGAGAGACACAGTGTGTGGGGACGGGGAGATACAGTGTGTGGGGAAAGGGAGACACAGTGTGTGAGGACGGGGAGACACAATTTTTGAGGATGGGGAGACACAGTGTGTGGGAACGGGGAGATACAGTGTGTGGGGAAAGGGAGACACAGTGTGTGAGGATGGGGAGACACAGTGAGGGGAAAGGGAGACAGTGTGTGAGGACGGGGAGACACAATTTTTGAGGACGGGGAGATACAGTGTGTGGGGAAAGGGAGACACAGTGTGTGAGGACGGGGAGACACAATGTTTGAGGATGGGGAGACACAGTGTGTGGGAACGGAGAGATACAGTGTGTGGTGAAAGGGAGACACAGTGTGTGGGGAAAGGGAGTCACCGTGTGTGGGGAAAGAGAGACACAGTGTGTGGGAACGGGGAGATACAGTGTGTGGGGAAAGGGAGACACCGTGTGTGAGGACGGGGAGACACATTGAGGGGAAAGGGAGACACAGTGAGGGGAAAGGGAGACACAGTGTGTGAGGACGGGGAGACACAGTGTGTGGGGAAAGGGAGACACAGTGTGTGGGGAACGGGGAGACACGGTGTGTGGGTAAAGGGGAGACATGGTGGGTGAGGACGGGGAGACACGGTGTGTGTGGATGGGGAGACAGAGTGTGTGGGAACGGCGAGAGACAGTGTGTGGGGACGGGGAGACATTGTGTGGGAACGGGGAGATACAGTGTGTGGGGAAAGGGAGACAGTGTGTGGGGAAAGGGAGAGGCAGTGTGTGGGAACGGTGAGAGACACTGCGTGGGGACAGGGAGACAAAGTGTGTGTGGACGGTTTGGAGAACTACATATACTGTCTGAACACGCCCCCTGCTGACTGCTCCTGTGGCTCCTCCCACAGACCCCGGTATAAAGGCGATTGAGGTCTGAGCCCGGTCTCTCTGTCTCCAGGATGTAGTAAGGTGGTCAACCACTGCTTGTTCCTTCTTCCAGTCAATAAAAGCCGATATCTCGCCTTTACGTCTCAGAGAAAGTTACTGATGGTGAATCAGATGGGGAGACACTGTGCGGGACAAGGGGAGACACTGCGTGTAAGGAAAGGAGTGACACAGTGTGTGAGGAAAGAGAGACACAGTGTGTGGGAAAGGGGAGATACAGCGCGTGGGGAAAGGGAGACACCGTGTGTGGGGAAAGGGGAGACACAGTGTGTGAGGACAGGTAGACACAGTGTGTGAGGAAAGAGAGACACAGTGTGTGAGGTCAGGGAGATACAGTGTGTGGGGAAAGGGAGACAGTGTGTGGGGAAAGGGAGAGACAGAGTGTGTGGGAACGGTGAGAGACAGTGTGTGGGGAAAGGGAGACACTGTGTGGGGACGGGGAGTCACTGTGTGGGGACAGGGAGACACAGTGTGTGTGGACGGGGAGACACAGTGTGTGGGGAAAGGGAGACACCGTGTGTGAGGAAGGGGAGACACAGTGTGTGAGGACGGGGAGACACAGTGTGGGGATGGGGAGACACTGTGTGGGGACGGGGAGACACACTGTGTGTGGGCGGTGTGGAGAACTACATATACCTGTCTGAACATGCCCCCTGCTGACTGCTCCTGTGGCTCCTCCCACAGACCCCGGTATAAAGGCGATTGAGGTCTGAGCCCGGTCTCTCTGTCTCCAGGATGTAGTAAGGTGGTCGACCACTGCTTGTTCCTTCTTCCAGTCAATAAAAGCTGATATCTCGCCTTTACGTCTCAGAGAGAGTTACTGATGGTGAATCAGTGTGTGGGGAACGGGAGACACGGTGTGTGGGGAAAGGGAGACACAGTGTGTGGGAACGGGGAGATACAGTGTGAGGGGAAAGGGGAGACACAGTGTGTGGGAACGGGGAGACAGTGTGTGGGAACGGGGAGACACAGTGTGTGGGAACGGGGAGACAGTGTGTGGGAACGGGGAGACAGTGTGTGGGAACGGGGAGACACAGTGTGTGGGAACGGGGAGACAGTGTGTGGGAACGGGGAGACACAGTGTGTGGGGAAAGGAGAGACACAGTATGTGGGGAAAGGGGAGACACAGTGTGTCAGGACGGGGAGACAGTGTGTGGGAACGGGGAGACACAGTGTGTGGGGAAAGGGAGACACAGTGTGTGAGGAAAGAGAGACACAGTGTGTGAGGACGGGGAGACACAGTGTGTGAGGACAGGTAGACACAGTGTGTGAGGAAAGAGAGACATAGTGTGTGAGGACAGGGAGACACAGTGTGTGGGAACGGGCAGATACAGTGTGTGGGGAAAGGGAGACAGTGTGTGGGGAAAGGGAGAGACACAGTGTGTGGGAACGGGGAGATACAGTGTGAGGGGAAAGGGGAGACACAGTGTGTGGGAACGGGGAGACAGTGTGTGGGAACGGGGAGACACAGTGTGTGTGGACGGGGAGACACAGTGTGTGGGGAAAGGGAGACACAGTGTGTGAGGACGGGGAGACACTGTGTGTGGGGAACGGGGAGACATGGTGTGTGGGGAACGGGGAGACACGGTGTGTGGGTAAATGGGAGACATGGTGGGTGAGGACGGGGAGACACGGTGTGTGTGGACGGGAAGACAGAGTGTGTGGGGAACGGGGAGACACGGTGTGTGGGTAAAGGGGAGATATTGGGGGTGAGGACGGGGAGACATGGTGTGTGTGGATGGGGAGACAGAGTGCGTGGGAACGGCGAGAGACAGTGTGTGGGGACAGGGAGACACAGTGTGTGTGGACGGTGTGGAGAACTACATATACCTGTCTGGAAACACACCCTGCTGACTGCTCCTGTGGCTCATCCCACAGACCCCCTGATGACTGCTCCTGTGGCTCCTCCCACAGACCCCGGTATAAAGGCGATTGAGGTCTGAGCCCGGTCTCTCTGTCTCCAGGATGTAGTAAGGTGGTCAACCACTGCTTGTTCCTTCTTCCAGTCAATAAAAGCCGATATCTCGCCTTTACGTCTCAGAGAGAGTTACTGATGGTGAATCAGTGTGTGGGGAACGGGAGACACGGTGTGTGGGAACGGGGAGACACAGTGTGTGGGAACGGGGAGATACAGTGTGAGGGGAAAGGGGAGACACAGTGTGTGGGAACGGGGAGACAGTGTGTGGGAACGGGGAGACAGTGTGTGGGAACGGGGAGACAGTGTGTGGGAACGGGGAGACACAGTGTGTGGGAACGGGGAGACAGTGTGTGGGAACGGGGAGACAGTGTGTGGGAACGGGGAGACAGTGTGTGGGAACGGGGAGACACAGTGTGTGGGAACGGGGAGACAGTGTGTGGGAACGGGGAGACACAGTGTGTGGGAACGGGGAGACAGTGTGTGGGAACGGGGAGACACAGTGTGTGGGGAAAGGAGAGACACAGTATGTGGGGAAAGGGGAGACACAGTGTGTCAGGACGGGGAGACAGTGTGTGGGAACGGGGAGACACAGTGTGTGGGGAAAGGGAGACACAGTGTGTGAGGACGGGGAGACACAGTGTGTGAGGACAGGTAGACACAGTGTGTGAGGAAAGAGAGACATAGTGTGTGAGGACAGGGAGACACAGTGTGTGGGAACGGGCAGATACAGTGTGTGGGGAAAGGGAGACAGTGTGTGGGGAAAGGGAGAGACACAGTGTGTGGGAACGGGGAGATACAGTGTGAGGGGAAAGGGGAGACACAGTGTGTGGGAACGGGGAGACAGTGTGTGGGAACGGGGAGACACAGTGTGTGTGGACGGGGAGACACAGTGTGTGGGGAAAGGGAGACACCGTGTGTGAGGAAGGGGAGACACAGTGTGTGACCATGGGGAGACAAAGTGTGTGAGGACGGGGAGACACAGTGTGGGGATGGGGAGACACTGTGTGGGGACGGGGAGACACACTGTGTGTGGGCGGTGTGGAGAACTACATATACCTGTCTGAACATGCCCCCTGCTGACTGCTCCTGTGGCTCCTCCCACAGACCCCGGTATAAAGGCGATTGAGGTCTGAGCCCGGTCTCTCTGTCTCCAGGATGTAGTAAGGTGGTCAACCACTGCTTGTTCCTTCTTCCAGTCAATAAAAGCCGATATCTCGCCTTTACGTCTCAGAGAGAGTTACTGATGGTGCATCAGACGGGGAGACACTGTGTGGGACAAGGGGAGACATAGTGTGTGAGGAAAGAGATACACAGTGTGTGGGAACGGGGAGATACAGTGTGTGGGGAAAGGGTAGACACAGTGTGTGAGGACGGGGAGACACAGTGTGTGAGGACGGGGAGACACAGTGTGTGGGAACGGGGAGACACAGTGTGTGAGGAAAGGGAGACACAGTGTGTGAGGACGGGGAGACACAGTGTGTGAGGACGGGGAGACACGGTGTGTGGGGAAAGGGGAGACACAGTGTGTGGGGAAAAAGGGAGACGCAGTGTGTAAGGAAAGGAGTGACACAGTGTGTGAGGAAAGAGAGATACAGTGTGTGGGAACGGGGAGATACAGTGTGTGGGGAAAGGGAGACACCGTGTGTGGGGAAAGGGTAGACACAGTGTGTCAGGACGGGGAGACACAGTGAGGGAAAGGGAGACACAGAGTGTGGGAACGGGGAGATACTGTGTGTGGGGAAAGGGGAGACACAGTGTGTGGGAACGGGGAGACAGTGTGTGGGAACGGGGAGACACAGTGTGTGGGAACGGGGAGACAGTGTGTGGGAACGGGGAGACACAGTGTGTGGGGAAAGGAGAGACACAGTATGTGGGGAAAGGGGAGACACAGTGTGTCAGGACGGGGAGACAGTGTGTGGGAACGGGGAGACACAGTGTGTAGGAACGGGGAGATACACTGTGTGGGGAAAGGAGAGACACAGTGTGTCAGGACGGGGAGACACAGTGTGTGGGGAACGGGAGACACAGTGTGTGGGGAACGGGAGACACAGTGTGTGAGGACGGGGAGACACAGTGTGTGGGGAAAGCGGAGACACAGTGTGCGGGGAAAGGGGAGACACAGTGTGTGGGGAAAGCGGAGACACAGTGTGTGGGGAACGGGAGACACAGTGTGTGGGGAAAGGGGAGACACAGTGTGTGGGGAACGGGAGACACAGTGTGTGAGGACGGGGAGACACAGTGTGTGGGGAACGGGAGACACAGTGTGTGGGGACGGGGAGACACAGTGTGTGGGGAAAGGGGAGACACAGTGTGCGGGGAACGGGAGACACAGTGTGTGAGGACAGGTAGACACAGTGTGTGTGGAAAGAGAGACACAGTGTGTGAGGACAGGGAGACACCGTGTGTGGGGAAAGAGAGACACAGTGTGTGGGAACGGGGAGATACAGTGTGTGGGGAAAGGGAGACACCGTGTGTGGGGAAAGAGAGACACAGTGTGTGAGGACGGGGAGACACAGTGTGTGAGGACAGGTAGACACCGTGTGTGAGGAAAGAGAGACACAGTGTGTGAGGACGGGGAGACACAGTGTGTGGGGAAAGAGAGACACAGTGTGTGAGGATGGGGAGACGCAGCGTGTGGGAACGGGGAGATACAGTGTGTGGGAACGGGGAGAAACAGTGTGTGGGAACGGGGAGATACAGTGTGTGGGGACGGGGAGACACAGTGTGTGGGAACGGGGAGACACAGTGTGTGGGGAACGGGGAGACACAGTGTGTGGGAACGGGGAGACACAGTGTGTGGGGAACGGGAGACACAGAGTGTGGGGAAAGGAGAGACACAGTGTGTGGGGAACGGGAGACACACTGTGTGGGGAACGTGAGACACAGTGTGTGAGGACGGGGAGACACAGTGTGTGGGGAAAGGGGAGACACAGTGTGTGGGGAAAAGGAGACACCGTGTGTGAGGATGGGGAGACACAGTGAGGGGAAAGGGAGACACCCTGTGTGAGGACGGGGAGACACAGTGAGGGGAAAGGGAGACACAGTGTGTGGGGAAAGGGAGACATCGTGTGTGAGGACGGGGAGACACAGTGAGGGGAAAGGGAGACACAGTGTGTGGGGAAAGGTAGACACAGTGTGTGAGGACGGGGAGACACAGTGAGGGGAAAGGGAGACACAGTGTGTGGGGAAAGGAGAGACACAGTGTGTGGGGAAAGGGGAGACACAGTGTGTCAGGACGGGGAGACAGTGTGTGGGAACGGGGAGACACAGTGCGTGGGAACGGGGAGATACAGTGTGTGGGAAGAGGGAGAAACAGTGTGTGGGGAAAGGAGAGACACAGTGTGTCAGGACGGGGAGACACAGTGTGTGGGGAACGGGAGACACAGTGTGTGGGGAAAGGGGAGACAGTGTGTGGGGAATGGGAGACACAGTGTGTGAGGATGGGGAGACACAGTGTGTGGGGAACGGGAGACACAGTGTGTGGGGAAAGGAGAGACACAGTGTGTCAGGACGGGGAGACACAGTGTGTGGGGAACGGGGAGACACAGTGTGTGGGAACGGGGAGACACAGTGTGTGGGGAACGGGGAGACACAGTGTGTGGGGAACGGGGAGACACAGTGTGTGGGAACGGGGAGACACAGTGTGTGGGGAATGGGAGACACAGTGTGTGGGGAAAGGAGAGACACAGTGTGTGGGGAACGGGAGACACAGTGTGTGGGGAACGGGAGACACAGTGTGTGAGGACGGGGAGACACAGTGTGTGAGGACGGGGAGACACAGTGTGTGGGGAAAGGGAGACACCGTGTGTGAGGACGGGGAGACACAGTGAGGGGAAAGGGAGACACAGTGTGTGGGGATAGGGAGACACTGTGAGGGGAAAGGGAGACACAGTGTGTGAGGACGGGGAGACCCAGTGTGTGGGGAAAGGGAGACACCGTGTGTGGGGAAAGAGAGACACAGTGTGTGAGGACGTGGAGACACAGTGTGGGGAAAGGGAGACACAGTGTGTGAGGACGGGGAGACACAGTGTGGGGAAAGGGAGACACAGTGTGTGAGGACGGGGAGACACAGTGTGGGGAAAGGGAGACAGTGTGTGGGGAAAGGGGAGACACAGTGTGTCAGGACGGTGAGACACAGACTGTGGGGAATGGGAGACACAGTGTGTAGGGAAAGGGGAGACACAGTGTGTGGGGAACGGGGAGACACAGTGTGTGGGTAAAGGGGAGACATGGTGGGTGAGGACGGGGAGACACGGTGTGTGGGGAACGGGGAGACACGGTGTGTGGGTAAAGGGGAGACATGGTGGGTGAGGACGGGGAGACACGGTGTATGTGGATGGGGAGACAGAGTGTGTGGGAACGGCGAGAGACAGTGTGTGGGGCAGGGAGACACACTGTGTGGGGACGGGGAGACATTGTGTGGGAACGGGGAGATACAGTGTGTGGGGAAAGGGAGACACCGTGTGTGGGGAAAGAGAGACACTGTGTGAGGACGGGGAGACACAGTGTGTGGGAACGGGGAGATACAGTGTGTGGGGAAAGGGAGACACAGTGTGTGGGGAAAGGGAGACACCGTGTGTGGGGAAAGAGAGACACAGTGTGTGAGGACGGGGAGACACAGTGTGGGGAAAGGGAGACACAGTGTGTGAGGACGGGGAGACACAGTGTGTGGGGAAAGGGAGACACAGTGTGTGAGGACGGGGAGACACAGTGTGTGGGAAAAGGGGGAGACACAGTGTGTGAGGACGGGGAGACACTGTGTGTGGGGAACGGGGAGACACGGTGTGTGGGTAAAGGGGAGACATGGTGGGTGAGGACGGGAAGACACGGTGTGTGTGGATGGGGAGACAGAGTGTCTGGGGAAAGGGGAGACACAGTGTGTGGGGAACGGGAGACACAGTGTGTGGGGAAAGGGGAGACACAGTGTGTGGGGAACGGGAGACACAGTGTGTGGGGAACGGGAGACACAGTGTGTGGGGACGGGGAGACACAGTGTGTGGGGAAAGGGGAGACACAGTGTGCGGGGAACGGGAGACACAGTGTGTGAGGACAGGTAGACACAGTGTGTGTGGAAAGAGAGACACAGTGTGTGAGGACAGGGAGACACCGTGTGTGGGGAAAGGGAGACACCGTGTGTGAGGACGGGGAGACACATTGAGGGGAAAGGGAGACACAGTGAGGGGAAAGGGAGACACAGTGTGTGAGGACGGGGAGACACAATGTTTGAGGATGGGGAGACACAGTGTGTGGGAACGGAGAGATACAGTGTGTGGGGCAAGGGAGACACAGTGTGTGGGGAAAGGGAGACACCGTGTGTGGGAACGGAGAGATACAGTGTGTGGGGAAAGAGATACACAGTGTGTGAGGACGGGGAGACACAGTGTGTGGGGCAAGGGAGACACAGTGTGGGGAAAGGGAGACACAGTGTGTGAGGACGGGGAGACACAGTGTGTGGGGAAAGGGAGACACAGTGTGTGAGGACGGGGAGACACAGTGTGTGGGAAAAGTGGAGACACAGTGTGTGAGGACGGGGAGACACTGTGTGTGGGGAACGGGGAGACACGGTGTGTGGGTAAAGGGGAGACATGGTGGGTGAGGACGGGGAGACACGGTGTGTGTGGATGGGGAGACAGAGTGTGTGGGAACGGCGAGAGACAGTGTGTGGGGACGGGGAGACATTGTGTGGGAACGGGGAGATACAGTGTGTGGGGAAAGGGAGACAGTGTGTGGGGAAAGGGAGAGGCAGTGTGTGGGAACGGTGAGAGACACTGCGTGGGGACAGGGAGACACAGTGTGTGTGGACGGTTTGGAGAACTACATATACCTGTCTGAACACGCCCCCTGCTGACTGCTCCTGTGGCTCCTCCCACAGACCCCGGTATAAAGGCGATTGAGGTCTGAGCCCGGTCTCTCTGTCTCCAGGATGTAGTAAGGTGGTCGACCACTGCTTGTTCCTTCTTCCAGTCAATAAAAGCCGATATCTCGCCTTTACGTCTCAGAGAGAGTTACTGATGGTGCATCAGACGGGGAGACACTGTGTGGGACAAGGGGAGACACTGCGTGTAAGGAAAGGAGTGACACAGTGTGTGAGGAAAGAGAGACACAGTGTGTGGGAACGGGGAGATAAAGTGTGTGGGGAAAGGGAGACACCGTGTGTGGGGAAAGGGGAGACACAGTGTGTCAGGACTGGGAGACACAGTGTGTGGGAACGGGGAGACACAGTGTGTGGGGAAAGGAGAGACACAGTGTGTGGGGAAAGGGGAGACACAGTGTGTGGGAAAGGGGAGATACAGCGCGTGAGGACAGGTAGACACAGTGTGTGAGGAAAGAGAGACACAGTGTGTGAGGACAGGTAGACACAGTGTGTGGGGACGGGGAGAGACACAGTGTGTGGGAACGGGGAGACACAGTGTGTGGGGAAAGGAGAGACACAGTATGTGGGGAAAGGGGAGACACAGTGTGTCAGGACGGGGAGACAGTGTGTGGGAACGGGGAGACACAGTGTGTGGGGAAAGGGAGACACCGTGTGTGGGGAAAGAGAGACACAGTGTGTGAGGACGGGGAGACACAGTGTGTGAGGACAGGTAGACACAGTGTGTGAGGAAAGAGAGACATAGTGTGTGAGGACAGGGAGACACAGTGTGTGGGAACGGGCAGAATCAGTGTGTGGGGAAAGGGAGACAGTGTGTGGGGAAAGGGAGAGACACAGTGTGTGGGAACGGGGAGATACAGTGTGAGGGGAAAGGGGAGACACAGTGTGTGGGAACGGGGAGACAGTGTGTGGGAACGGGGAGACACAGTGTGTGTGGACGGGGAGACACAGTGTGTGGGGAAAGGGAGACACAGTGTGTGAGGACGGGGAGACACAGTGTGTGAGGACGGGGAGACACGGTGTGTGGGGACGGGGAGACACGGTGTGTGGGGACGGGGAGACACGGTGTGTGGGGAAAGGGGAGACACAGTGTGTGGGGAAAAAGGGAGACGCAGTGTGTAAGGAAAGGAGTGACACAGTGTGTGAGGAAAGAGAGATACAGTGTGTGGGAACGGGGAGATACAGTGTGTGGGGAAAGGGAGACACCGTGTGTGGGGAAAGGGTAGACACAGTGTGTCAGGACGGGGAGACACAGTGAGGGAAAGGGAGACACAGAGTGTGGGAACGGGGAGATACTGTGTGTGGGGAAAGGGGAGACACAGTGTGTGGGAACGGGGAGACAGTGTGTGGGAACGGGGAGACACAGTGTGTGGGAACGGGGAGACAGTGTGTGGGAACGGGGAGACAGTGTGTGGGAACGGGGAGACACAGTGTGTGGGAACGGGGAGACAGTGTGTGGGAACGGGGAGACACAGTGTGTAGGAACGGGGAGATACACTGTGTGGGGAAAGGAGAGACACAGTGTGTCAGGACGGGGAGACACAGTGTGTGGGGAACGGGAGACACAGTGTGTGGGGAACGGGAGACACAGTGTGTGAGGACGGGGAGACACAGTGTGTGGGGAAAGCGGAGACACAGTGTGCGGGGAAAGGGGAGACACAGTGTGTGGGGAAAGCGGAGACACAGTGTGTGGGGAACGGGAGACACAGTGTGTGGGGAAAGGGGAGACACAGTGTGTGGGGAACGGGAGACACAGTGTGTGAGGACGGGGAGACACAGTGTGTGGGGAACGGGAGACACAGTGTGTGGGGACGGGGAGACACAGTGTGTGGGGAAAGGGGAGACACAGTGTGCGGGGAACGGGAGACACAGTGTGTGAGGACAGGTAGACACAGTGTGTGTGGAAAGAGAGACACAGTGTGTGAGGACAGGGAGACACCGTGTGTGGGGAAAGAGAGACACAGTGTGTGGGAACGGGGAGATACAGTGTGTGGGGAAAGGGAGACACCGTGTGTGGGGAAAGAGAGACACAGTGTGTGAGGACGGGGAGACACAGTGTGTGAGGACAGGTAGACACCGTGTGTGAGGAAAGAGAGACACAGTGTGTGAGGACGGGGAGACACAGTGTGTGGGGAAAGAGAGACACAGTGTGTGAGGATGGGGAGACGCAGCGTGTGGGAACGGGGAGATACAGTGTGTGGGAACGGGGAGAAACAGTGTGTGGGAACGGGGAGATACAGTGTGTGGGGACGGGGAGACACAGTGTGTGGGAACGGGGAGACACAGTGTGTGGGGAACGGGGAGACACAGTGTGTGGGAACGGGGAGACACAGTGTGTGGGGAACGGGAGACACAGAGTGTGGGGAAAGGAGAGACACAGTGTGTGGGGAACGGGAGACACACTGTGTGGGGAACGTGAGACACAGTGTGTGAGGACGGGGAGACACAGTGTGTGGGGAAAGGGGAGACACAGTGTGTGGGGAAAAGGAGACACCGTGTGTGAGGATGGGGAGACACAGTGAGGGGAAAGGGAGACACCCTGTGTGAGGACGGGGAGACACAGTGAGGGGAAAGGGAGACACAGTGTGTGGGGAAAGGGAGACATCGTGTGTGAGGACGGGGAGACACAGTGAGGGGAAAGGGAGACACAGTGTGTGGGGAAAGGGAGACACAGTGTGTGAGGACGGGGAGACACAGTGAGGGGAAAGGGAGACACAGTGTGTGGGAAAAGGAGAGACACAGTGTGTGGGGAAAGGAGAGACACAGTGTGTGGGGAAAGGGGAGACACAGTGTGTCAGGACGGGGAGACAGTGTGTGGGAACGGGGAGACACAGTGCGTGGGAACGGGGAGATACAGTGTGTGGGAAGAGGGAGAAACAGTGTGTGGGGAAAGGAGAGACACAGTGTGTCAGGACGGGGAGACACAGTGTGTGGGGAACGGGAGACACAGTGTGTGGGGAAAGGGGAGACAGTGTGTGGGGAATGGGAGACACAGTGTGTGAGGATGGGGAGACACAGTGTGTGGGGAACGGGAGACACAGTGTGTGGGGAAAGGAGAGACACAGTGTGTCAGGACGGGGAGACACAGTGTGTGGGGAACGGGGAGACACAGTGTGTGGGAACGGGGAGACACAGTGTGTGGGGAACGGGGAGACACAGTGTGTGGGAACGGGGAGACACAGTGTGTGGGGAACGGGAGACACAGTGTGTGGGGAAAGGAGAGACACAGTGTGTGGGGAACGGGAGACACAGTGTGTGGGGAACGGGAGACACAGTGTGTGAGGACGGGGAGACACAGTGTGTGAGGACGGGGAGACACAGTGAGGGGAAAGGGAGACACAGTGTGTGGGGACGGGGAGACACAGTGTGTGGGGAAAGGGAGACACAGTGTGTGAGGACGGGGAGACACAGTGTGTGGGGACGGGGAGACACAGTGTGAGAGGACGGGGAGAGACAGTGTGTGAGGACGGGGAGACACAGTGTGTGGGGACGGGGAGACACAGTGTGAGAGGACGGGGAGACACAGTGTGTGAGGACGGGGAGACACCGTGTGGGGAAAGGGAGACACAGTGTGTGAGGACGGGGAGACACAATGTGTGGGGACGGGGAGACACAATGTGTGGGGACGGGGAGACACCGTGTGGGGAAAGGGAGACACAGTGTGTGAGGACGGGGAGACACAGTGTGTGAGGACGGGGAGACACCGTGTGTGAGGACGGGGAGACACAATGTGTGGGGACGGGGAGACACAGTGTGTGAGGACGGGGAGACACAGTGTGTGGGGACGGGGAGACACAGTGTGTGAGGACGGGGAGACACAGTGTGTGGGGACGGGGAGACACAGTGTGTGGGGACGGGGAGACACAGTGTGTGAGGACGGGGAGACACCGTGTGGGGAAAGGGAGACACAGTGGGTGAGGACGGGGAGACACAATGTGTGGGGACGGGGAGACACCGTGTGGGGAAAGGGAGACACAGTGTGTGAGGACGGGGAGACACAGTGTGTGAGTACGGGGAGACACAGTGTGTGGGGACGGGGAGACACAGTGTGTGAGGACGGGGAGACACCGTGTGGGGAAAGGGAGACACAGTGTGTGAGGACGGGGAGACAGAATGTGTGGGGACGGGGAGACACAGTGTGTGAGGACGGGGAGACACAGTGTGTGGGGACGGGGAGACACAGTGTGTGAGGACGGGGAGACACAGTGTGTGGGGACGGGGATACACAGTGTGTGAGGACGGGGAGACACCGTGTGGGGAAAGGGAGACACAGTGTGTGAGGACGGGGAGACACAGTGTGTGGGGAAAGGGAGACACAGTGTGTGAGGACAGAGAGACACAGTGGGTGAGGACGGGGAGACACAGTGTGTGGGAACGGGGATACACAGTGTGTGAGGACAGGGAGACACAGTGGGTGAGGACGGGGAGACACAGTGTGTGAGGACAGGGAGACACAGTGGGTGAGGACGGGGAGACACAGTGTGTGGGGAAAGGGAGACACAGTGTGTGAAGACAGGGAGACACGGTGTGTTAGGACAGGGAGACACAGTGGGTGAGGACGGGGAGAGACAGTGTGTGAGGACGGGGAGACACGGTGTGTGAGGACGGGGAGACACAGTGTGTGAGGACAGGGAGACACGGTGTGTGAGGACGGGGAGACACGGTGTGTGAGGACGGGGAGACACGGTGGGTGAGGACGGGGAGACACGGTGTGTGAGGACGGGGAGACACGGTGTGTGAGGACGGGGAGACACAGTGTGTGAGGACAGGGAGACACGGTGTGTGAGGACAGGGAGACACGGTGTGTGAGGACAGGGAGACACCGTGGGTGAGGACGGGGAGACACAGTGTGTGAGGACGGGGAGACACCGTGGGTGGGGAACGGGAGACACAGTGTGTGGGGACGGGGAGACACAGTGTGTGGGGAAAGGGGAGACACAGTGTGCGGGGAACGGGAGACACAGTGTGTGAGGACAGGTAGACACAGTGTGTGTGGAAAGAGAGACACAGTGTGTGAGGACAGGGAGACACCGTGTGTGGGGAAAGAGAGACACAGTGTGTGGGAACGGGGAGATACAGTGTGTGGGGAAAGGGAGACACCGTGTGTGGGGAAAGAGAGACACAGTGTGTGAGGACGGGGAGACACAGTGTGTGAGGACAGGTAGACACCGTGTGTGAGGAAAGAGAGACACAGTGTGTGAGGACGGGGAGACACAGTGTGTGGGGAAAGAGAGACACAGTGTGTGAGGATGGGGAGACGCAGCGTGTGGGAACGGGGAGATACAGTGTGTGGGAACGGGGAGAAACAGTGTGTGGGAACGGGGAGATACAGTGTGTGGGGACGGGGAGACACAGTGTGTGGGAACGGGGAGACACAGTGTGTGGGGAACGGGGAGACACAGTGTGTGGGAACGGGGAGACACAGTGTGTGGGGAACGGGAGACACAGAGTGTGGGGAAAGGAGAGACACAGTGTGTGGGGAACGGGAGACACACTGTGTGGGGAACGTGAGACACAGTGTGTGAGGACGGGGAGACACAGTGTGTGGGGAAAGGGGAGACACAGTGTGTGGGGAAAAGGAGACACCGTGTGTGAGGATGGGGAGACACAGTGAGGGGAAAGGGAGACACCCTGTGTGAGGACGGGGAGACACAGTGAGGGGAAAGGGAGACACAGTGTGTGGGGAAAGGGAGACATCGTGTGTGAGGACGGGGAGACACAGTGAGGGGAAAGGGAGACACAGTGTGTGGGGAAAGGTAGACACAGTGTGTGAGGACGGGGAGACACAGTGAGGGGAAAGGGAGACACAGTGTGTGGGGAAAGGAGAGACACAGTGTGTGGGGAAAGGGGAGACACAGTGTGTCAGGACGGGGAGACAGTGTGTGGGAACGGGGAGACACAGTGCGTGGGAACGGGGAGATACAGTGTGTGGGAAGAGGGAGAAACAGTGTGTGGGGAAAGGAGAGACACAGTGTGTCAGGACGGGGAGACACAGTGTGTGGGGAACGGGAGACACAGTGTGTGGGGAAAGGGGAGACAGTGTGTGGGGAATGGGAGACACAGTGTGTGAGGATGGGGAGACACAGTGTGTGGGGAACGGGAGACACAGTGTGTGGGGAAAGGAGAGACACAGTGTGTCAGGACGGGGAGACACAGTGTGTGGGGAACGGGGAGACACAGTGTGTGGGAACGGGGAGACACAGTGTGTGGGGAACGGGGAGACACAGTGTGTGGGGAACGGGGAGACACAGTGTGTGGGAACGGGGAGACACAGTGTGTGGGGAATGGGAGACACAGTGTGTGGGGAAAGGAGAGACACAGTGTGTGGGGAACGGGAGACACAGTGTGTGGGGAACGGGAGACACAGTGTGTGAGGACGGGGAGACACAGTGTGTGAGGACGGGGAGACACAGTGTGTGGGGAAAGGGAGACACCGTGTGTGAGGACGGGGAGACACAGTGAGGGGAAAGGGAGACACAGTGTGTGGGGATAGGGAGACACTGTGAGGGGAAAGGGAGACACAGTGTGTGAGGACGGGGAGACCCAGTGTGTGGGGAAAGGGAGACACCGTGTGTGGGGAAAGAGAGACACAGTGTGTGAGGACGTGGAGACACAGTGTGGGGAAAGGGAGACACAGTGTGTGAGGACGGGGAGACACAGTGTGGGGAAAGGGAGACACAGTGTGTGAG
Source organism: Hemitrygon akajei (assembly GCF_048418815.1). Lineage (NCBI taxonomy): Eukaryota > Metazoa > Chordata > Chondrichthyes > Myliobatiformes > Dasyatidae > Hemitrygon > Hemitrygon akajei. The sequence continues at coordinate 95,410,011 of NC_133126.1, forward strand.
GACGGGGAGACACAGTGTGGGGAAAGGGAGACAGTGTGTGGGGAAAGGGGAGACACAGTGTGTCAGGACGGTGAGACACAGACTGTGGGGAATGGGAGACACAGTGTGTAGGGAAAGGGGAGACACAGTGTGTGGGGAACGGGGAGACACAGTGTGTGGGTAAAGGGGAGACATGGTGGGTGAGGACGGGGAGACACGGTGTGTGGGGAACGGGGAGACACGGTGTGTGGGTAAAGGGGAGACATGGTGGGTGAGGACGGGGAGACACGGTGTATGTGGATGGGGAGACAGAGTGTGTGGGAACGGCGAGAGACAGTGTGTGGGGCAGGGAGACACACTGTGTGGGGACGGGGAGACATTGTGTGGGAACGGGGAGATACAGTGTGTGGGGAAAGGGAGACACCGTGTGTGGGGAAAGAGAGACACTGTGTGAGGACGGGGAGACACAGTGTGTGGGAACGGGGAGATACAGTGTGTGGGGAAAGGGAGACACAGTGTGTGGGGAAAGGGAGACACCGTGTGTGGGGAAAGAGAGACACAGTGTGTGAGGACGGGGAGACACAGTGTGGGGAAAGGGAGACACAGTGTGTGAGGACGGGGAGACACAGTGTGTGGGGAAAGGGAGACACAGTGTGTGAGGACGGGGAGACACAGTGTGTGGGAAAAGGGGAGACACAGTGTGTGAGGACGGGGAGACACTGTGTGTGGGGAACGGGGAGACACGGTGTGTGGGTAAAGGGGAGACATGGTGGGTGAGGACGGGAAGACACGGTGTGTGTGGATGGGGAGACAGAGTGTCTGGGGAAAGGGGAGACACAGTGTGTGGGGAACGGGAGACACAGTGTGTGGGGAAAGGGGAGACACAGTGTGTGGGGAACGGGAGACACAGTGTGTGGGGAACGGGAGACACAGTGTGTGGGGACGGGGAGACACAGTGTGTGGGGAAAGGGGAGACACAGTGTGCGGGGAACGGGAGACACAGTGTGTGAGGACAGGTAGACACAGTGTGTGTGGAAAGAGAGACACAGTGTGTGAGGACAGGGAGACACCGTGTGTGGGGAAAGGGAGACACCGTGTGTGAGGACGGGGAGACACATTGAGGGGAAAGGGAGACACAGTGAGGGGAAAGGGAGACACAGTGTGTGAGGACGGGGAGACACAATGTTTGAGGATGGGGAGACACAGTGTGTGGGAACGGAGAGATACAGTGTGTGGGGCAAGGGAGACACAGTGTGTGGGGAAAGGGAGACACCGTGTGTGGGAACGGAGAGATACAGTGTGTGGGGAAAGAGATACACAGTGTGTGAGGACGGGGAGACACAGTGTGTGGGGCAAGGGAGACACAGTGTGGGGAAAGGGAGACACAGTGTGTGAGGACGGGGAGACACAGTGTGTGGGGAAAGGGAGACACAGTGTGTGAGGACGGGGAGACACAGTGTGTGGGAAAAGTGGAGACACAGTGTGTGAGGACGGGGAGACACTGTGTGTGGGGAACGGGGAGACACGGTGTGTGGGTAAAGGGGAGACATGGTGGGTGAGGACGGGGAGACACGGTGTGTGTGGATGGGGAGACAGAGTGTGTGGGAACGGCGAGAGACAGTGTGTGGGGACGGGGAGACATTGTGTGGGAACGGGGAGATACAGTGTGTGGGGAAAGGGAGACAGTGTGTGGGGAAAGGGAGAGGCAGTGTGTGGGAACGGTGAGAGACACTGCGTGGGGACAGGGAGACACAGTGTGTGTGGACGGTTTGGAGAACTACATATACCTGTCTGAACACGCCCCCTGCTGACTGCTCCTGTGGCTCCTCCCACAGACCCCGGTATAAAGGCGATTGAGGTCTGAGCCCGGTCTCTCTGTCTCCAGGATGTAGTAAGGTGGTCGACCACTGCTTGTTCCTTCTTCCAGTCAATAAAAGCCGATATCTCGCCTTTACGTCTCAGAGAGAGTTACTGATGGTGCATCAGACGGGGAGACACTGTGTGGGACAAGGGGAGACACTGCGTGTAAGGAAAGGAGTGACACAGTGTGTGAGGAAAGAGAGACACAGTGTGTGGGAACGGGGAGATAAAGTGTGTGGGGAAAGGGAGACACCGTGTGTGGGGAAAGGGGAGACACAGTGTGTCAGGACTGGGAGACACAGTGTGTGGGAACGGGGGAGACACAGTGTGTGGGGAAAGGAGAGACACAGTGTGTGGGGAAAGGGGAGACACAGTGTGTGGGAAAGGGGAGATACAGCGCGTGAGGACAGGTAGACACAGTGTGTGAGGAAAGAGAGACACAGTGTGTGAGGACAGGTAGACACAGTGTGTGGGGACGGGGAGAGACACAGTGTGTGGGAACGGGGAGACACAGTGTGTGGGGAAAGGAGAGACACAGTATGTGGGGAAAGGGGAGACACAGTGTGTCAGGACGGGGAGACAGTGTGTGGGAACGGGGAGACACAGTGTGTGGGGAAAGGGAGACACCGTGTGTGGGGAAAGAGAGACACAGTGTGTGAGGACGGGGAGACACAGTGTGTGAGGACAGGTAGACACAGTGTGTGAGGAAAGAGAGACATAGTGTGTGAGGACAGGGAGACACAGTGTGTGGGAACGGGCAGAATCAGTGTGTGGGGAAAGGGAGACAGTGTGTGGGGAAAGGGAGAGACACAGTGTGTGGGAACGGGGAGATACAGTGTGAGGGGAAAGGGGAGACACAGTGTGTGGGAACGGGGAGACAGTGTGTGGGAACGGGGAGACACAGTGTGTGTGGACGGGGAGACACAGTGTGTGGGGAAAGGGAGACACAGTGTGTGAGGACGGGGAGACACAGTGTGTGAGGACGGGGAGACACGGTGTGTGGGGACGGGGAGACACGGTGTGTGGGGACGGGGAGACACGGTGTGTGGGGAAAGGGGAGACACAGTGTGTGGGGAAAAAGGGAGACGCAGTGTGTAAGGAAAGGAGTGACACAGTGTGTGAGGAAAGAGAGATACAGTGTGTGGGAACGGGGAGATACAGTGTGTGGGGAAAGGGAGACACCGTGTGTGGGGAAAGGGTAGACACAGTGTGTCAGGACGGGGAGACACAGTGAGGGAAAGGGAGACACAGAGTGTGGGAACGGGGAGATACTGTGTGTGGGGAAAGGGGAGACACAGTGTGTGGGAACGGGGAGACAGTGTGTGGGAACGGGGAGACACAGTGTGTGGGAACGGGGAGACAGTGTGTGGGAACGGGGAGACAGTGTGTGGGAACGGGGAGACACAGTGTGTGGGAACGGGGAGACAGTGTGTGGGAACGGGGAGACACAGTGTGTAGGAACGGGGAGATACACTGTGTGGGGAAAGGAGAGACACAGTGTGTCAGGACGGGGAGACACAGTGTGTGGGGAACGGGAGACACAGTGTGTGGGGAACGGGAGACACAGTGTGTGAGGACGGGGAGACACAGTGTGTGGGGAAAGCGGAGACACAGTGTGCGGGGAAAGGGGAGACACAGTGTGTGGGGAAAGCGGAGACACAGTGTGTGGGGAACGGGAGACACAGTGTGTGGGGAAAGGGGAGACACAGTGTGTGGGGAACGGGAGACACAGTGTGTGAGGACGGGGAGACACAGTGTGTGGGGAACGGGAGACACAGTGTGTGGGGACGGGGAGACACAGTGTGTGGGGAAAGGGGAGACACAGTGTGCGGGGAACGGGAGACACAGTGTGTGAGGACAGGTAGACACAGTGTGTGTGGAAAGAGAGACACAGTGTGTGAGGACAGGGAGACACCGTGTGTGGGGAAAGAGAGACACAGTGTGTGGGAACGGGGAGATACAGTGTGTGGGGAAAGGGAGACACCGTGTGTGGGGAAAGAGAGACACAGTGTGTGAGGACGGGGAGACACAGTGTGTGAGGACAGGTAGACACCGTGTGTGAGGAAAGAGAGACACAGTGTGTGAGGACGGGGAGACACAGTGTGTGGGGAAAGAGAGACACAGTGTGTGAGGATGGGGAGACGCAGCGTGTGGGAACGGGGAGATACAGTGTGTGGGAACGGGGAGAAACAGTGTGTGGGAACGGGGAGATACAGTGTGTGGGGACGGGGAGACACAGTGTGTGGGAACGGGGAGACACAGTGTGTGGGGAACGGGGAGACACAGTGTGTGGGAACGGGGAGACACAGTGTGTGGGGAACGGGAGACACAGAGTGTGGGGAAAGGAGAGACACAGTGTGTGGGGAACGGGAGACACACTGTGTGGGGAACGTGAGACACAGTGTGTGAGGACGGGGAGACACAGTGTGTGGGGAAAGGGGAGACACAGTGTGTGGGGAAAAGGAGACACCGTGTGTGAGGATGGGGAGACACAGTGAGGGGAAAGGGAGACACCCTGTGTGAGGACGGGGAGACACAGTGAGGGGAAAGGGAGACACAGTGTGTGGGGAAAGGGAGACATCGTGTGTGAGGACGGGGGAGACACAGTGAGGGGAAAGGGAGACACAGTGTGTGGGGAAAGGGAGACACAGTGTGTGAGGACGGGGAGACACAGTGAGGGGAAAGGGAGACACAGTGTGTGGGAAAAGGAGAGACACAGTGTGTGGGGAAAGGAGAGACACAGTGTGTGGGGAAAGGGGAGACACAGTGTGTCAGGACGGGGAGACAGTGTGTGGGAACGGGGGAGACACAGTGCGTGGGAACGGGGAGATACAGTGTGTGGGAAGAGGGAGAAACAGTGTGTGGGGAAAGGAGAGACACAGTGTGTCAGGACGGGGAGACACAGTGTGTGGGGAACGGGAGACACAGTGTGTGGGGAAAGGGGAGACAGTGTGTGGGGAATGGGAGACACAGTGTGTGAGGATGGGGAGACACAGTGTGTGGGGAACGGGAGACACAGTGTGTGGGGAAAGGAGAGACACAGTGTGTCAGGACGGGGAGACACAGTGTGTGGGGAACGGGGAGACACAGTGTGTGGGAACGGGGAGACACAGTGTGTGGGGAACGGGGAGACACAGTGTGTGGGAACGGGGAGACACAGTGTGTGGGGAACGGGAGACACAGTGTGTGGGGAAAGGAGAGACACAGTGTGTGGGGAACGGGAGACACAGTGTGTGGGGAACGGGAGACACAGTGTGTGAGGACGGGGAGACACAGTGTGTGAGGACGGGGAGACACAGTGAGGGGAAAGGGAGACACAGTGTGTGGGGACGGGGAGACACAGTGTGTGGGGAAAGGGAGACACAGTGTGTGAGGACGGGGAGACACAGTGTGTGGGGACGGGGAGACACAGTGTGAGAGGACGGGGAGAGACAGTGTGTGAGGACGGGGAGACACAGTGTGTGAGGACGGGGAGACACAGTGTGTGGGGACGGGGAGACACAGTGTGAGAGGACGGGGAGACACAGTGTGTGAGGACGGGGAGACACCGTGTGGGGAAAGGGAGACACAGTGTGTGAGGACGGGGAGACACAATGTGTGGGGGACGGGGAGACACCGTGTGGGGAAAGGGAGACACAGTGTGTGAGGACGGGGAGACACAGTGTGTGAGGACGGGGAGACACCGTGTGTGAGGACGGGGAGACACAATGTGTGGGGACGGGGAGACACAGTGTGTGAGGACGGGGAGACACAGTGTGTGGGGACGGGGAGACACAGTGTGTGAGGACGGGGGAGACACAGTGTGTGGGGACGGGGAGACACAGTGTGTGGGGACGGGGAGACACAGTGTGTGAGGACGGGGAGACACCGTGTGGGGAAAGGGAGACACAGTGGGTGAGGACGGGGAGACACAATGTGTGGGGACGGGGAGACACCGTGTGGGGAAAGGGAGACACAGTGTGTGAGGACGGGGAGACACAGTGTGTGAGTACGGGGAGACACAGTGTGTGGGGACGGGGAGACACAGTGTGTGAGGACGGGGAGACACCGTGTGGGGAAAGGGAGACACAGTGTGTGAGGACGGGGAGACAGAATGTGTGGGGACGGGGAGACACAGTGTGTGAGGACGGGGAGACACAGTGTGTGGGGACGGGGAGACACAGTGTGTGAGGACGGGGAGACACAGTGTGTGGGGACGGGGATACACAGTGTGTGAGGACGGGGAGACACCGTGTGGGGAAAGGGAGACACAGTGTGTGAGGACGGGGAGACACAGTGTGTGGGGAAAGGGAGACACAGTGTGTGAGGACAGAGAGACACAGTGGGTGAGGACGGGGAGACACAGTGTGTGGGAACGGGGATACACAGTGTGTGAGGACAGGGAGACACAGTGGGTGAGGACGGGGAGACACAGTGTGTGAGGACAGGGAGACACAGTGGGTGAGGACGGGGAGACACAGTGTGTGGGGAAAGGGAGACACAGTGTGTGAAGACAGGGAGACACGGTGTGTTAGGACAGGGAGACACAGTGGGTGAGGACGGGGAGAGACAGTGTGTGAGGACGGGGAGACACGGTGTGTGAGGACGGGGAGACACAGTGTGTGAGGACAGGGAGACACGGTGTGTGAGGACGGGGAGACACGGTGTGTGAGGACGGGGAGACACGGTGTGTGAGGACGGGGAGACACGGGTGTGTGAGGACGGGGAGACACAGTGTGTGAGGACAGGGAGACACGGTGTGTGAGGACAGGGAGACACGGTGTGTGAGGACAGGGAGACACCGTGGGTGAGGACGGGGAGACACAGTGTGTGAGGACGGGGAGACACCGTGGGTGAGGACGGGGAGACACAGTGTGTGAGGACAGGGAGACACGGTGTGTGAGGACAGGGAGACACAGTGTGTGAGGACGGGGAGACACAGTGTGTGAGGACAGGGAGACACGGTGTGTGAGGACAGGGAGACACCGTGGGTGAGGACGGGGAGACACAGTGCGTGAGGACAGGGAGACACGGTGTGTGAGGACAGGGAGACACCGTGGGTGAGGACAGGGAGACACCGTGGGTGAGGACGGGGAGACAGAGTGATTGAGGGCGGGGAGACACGGTGTGTGGGGACAGGGAGACACAGTGTGTGAGGACGGGGAGACACCGTGTGTGAGGACGGGGAGACACCGTGTGTGAGGACGGGGAGATACAGTGTGTGAGGACGGGGAGACACCGTGTGTGAGGACGGGGAGACACAGTGTGTGGGGAAAGGGAGACACGGTGTGTGGGGAAAGGGAGACACGGTGTGTGGGGAAAGGGAGACACAGTGTGGGGAAAGGGAGACACAGTGTGTGAGGAAAGGGAGACACAGTGTGTGGGGAAAGGGAGAGACAGTGTGTGGGGAAAGGGAGAGACAGTGTGTGGGGAAAGGGAGACACGGTGTGTGGGGAAAGGGAGAGACAGTGTGTGGGGAAAGGGAGACACAGTGTGTGGGGAAAGGGAGACACGGTGTGTGGGGAAAGGGAGACACAGTGTGGGGAAAGGGAGACACGGTGTGTGGGGAAAGGGAGACACAGTGTGTGAGGACGGGGAGACACGGTGTGTGAGGACGGGGAGACACGGTGTGTGGGGAAAGGGAGACACGGTGTGTGGGGAAAGGGAGACACGGTGTGTGGGGAAAGGGAGACACAGTGTGGGGAAAGGGAGACACAGTGTGTGAGGACGGGGAGACACGGTGTGTGAGGACGGGGAGACACGGTGTTTGGGGACGGGGAGACACAGTGTGTGGGGAAAGGGGAGACACAGTGTGTGAGGACGGGGAGACACAGTGTGTGGGGACGGGGAGACACAGTGTGTGGGGAAAGGGGAGACACAGTGTGTGGGGACGGGGAGACACAGTGTGTGAGGACGGGGAGACACAGTGTGTGGGGACGGGGAGACACAGTGTGTGAGGACGGGGAGAGACAGTGTGTGAGGACGGGGAGACACGGTGTGTGAGGACGGGGAGACACGGTGGGTGAGGAAAGGGGAGACACAGTGTGTGGGGACAGGGAGACACAGTGTGTGAGGTCGGGGAGACACAGTGTGTGAGGACGGGGAGACACAGTGTGTGGGGACGGGGAGACACAGTGTGTGGGGACGGGGAGACACAGTGTGTGAGGACGGGGAGACACAGTGTGTGGGGAAAGGGAGACACAGTGTGTGAGAACGAGGAGACAGTGTGTGGGGAACGGGAGTCACAGTGTGTGGGGACGGGGAGAGACACAGTGTGTGGGGAAAGGGGAGACACAGTGTGTGGGGAAAGGGAGACACAGTGTGTGAGGACGGGGAGACACAGTGTGTGGGGACGGGGAGACACAGTGTGTGAGGACGGGGAGACACAGTGTGTGGGGAAAGGGAGACACAGTGTGTGGGGACGGGGAGACACAGTGTGTGGGGACGGGGAGACACAGTGTGTGGGGAATGGGAGACACAGTGTGTGAGGACGGGGAGACACAGTGTGTGGGGAATGGGAGACACAGTGTGTGAGGACGGGGAGACACAGTGTGTGGGGAAAGGGAGACACGGTGTGTGGGGAAAGGGAGACACAGTGTGTGGGGACGGGGAGACACAGTGTGTGAGGACGGGGAGACAAAGTGTGTGGGGAAAGGGAGACACCGTGTGTGAGGACGGGGAGACACATTGAGTGGAAAGGGAGACACAGTGTGTGGGGAAAGGGAGACACCGTGTGTGGGGAAAGAGAGACACAGTGTGTGGGGAAAGAGAGACACAGTGTGTGGGAACGGGGAGATACAGTGTGTGGGGAAAGGGAGACACAGTGAGGGGAAGGGAGACACAGTGTGTGGGAACGGGGTGATACAGTGTGTGGGGAAAGGGGAGACACAGTGTGTGGGGAAAGGGAGACACCGTGTGTGAGGACGGGGAGACACATTGAGGGGAAAGGGAGATACAGTGTGTGGGGAAAGGGAGACACAGTGTGTGAGGACGGGGAGACACAATGTTTGAGGATGGGGAGACACAGTGTGTGGGGAAAGGGAGACACAGTGTGTGAGGACGGGGAGACACAATGTTTGAGGATGGGGAGACACAGTGTGTGGGGAAAGGGGAGACACAGTGTGTCAGGACGGGGAGACACAGTGTGTGGGAACGGGGAGACACAGTGTGTGGGAACGGGGAGATACAGTGTCTGGGAACGGGGAGATACAGTGTCTGGGAACAGGGAGATACAGTGTGTGGGGAAAGAAGAGACACAGTGTGTCAGGACGGGGAGACACAGTGTGTGAAGACGGGGATACAAAGTGTGTGGGGAAAGGGAGACACCGTGTGTGAGGACAGGGAGACACATTGAGTGGAAAGGGAGACACAGTGTGTGGGGAAAGGGAGACACAGTGTGTGAGTACGGGGAGACACAGTGAGGGGAAAGGGAGACACAGTGAGGGGAAAGGGAGACACGGTGTGTGGGGATGGGGAGACACAGTGTGTGGGGACGGGGAGACACAGTGTGTGGGGAATGGGAGACACAGTGTGTGAGGACGGGGAGACACAGTGTGTGGGGAAAGGGAGACACAGTGTGTGGGGACGGGGAGACACAGTGTGTGAGGACGGGGAGACACAGTGTGTGGGGAAAGGGAGACACAGTGTGTGAGGAAAGGGGGACACAGTGTGTGAGGACGGGGAGACACAGTGTGTGGGGACGGGGAGACACAGTGTGTGGGGAAAGGGAGACACGGTGTGTGGGGACGGGGAGACACGGTGTGTGGGGACGGGGAGACACGGTGTGTGGGGAAAGGGAGACACGGTGTGTGGGGAAAGGGAGACACAGTGTGTGGGGACGGGGAGACACAGTGTGTGGGGAAAGGGAGACACGGTGTGTGCGGAAAGGGAGACACAGTGTGTGGGAACGGGGAGACACAGTGTGTGGGGAAAGGGAGACACAGTGTGTGGGGAAAGGGAGACACAGTGTGTGAGGACGGGGAGACACTGTGTGTGGGGACGGGGAGACACTGTGTGTGGGTACGGGGAGACACAGTGTGTGAGGACGGGGAGACACCGTGTGGGGAAAGGGAGAGACAGTGTGTGAGGATGGGGAGACACAGTGTGTGGGGAAAGGGAGACACAGTGTGTGAGGACGGGGAGACACTGTGTGTGGGGACGGGGAGACACTGTGTGTGGGGACGGGGAGACACAGTGTGTGAGGACGGGGAGACACCGTGTGGGGAAAGGGAGACACAGTGTGTGAGGACGGGGAGACACTGTGTGTGAGGAACGGGGAGACATGGTGCGTGGGGAACAGGGAGACACGGTGTGTGGGTAAAGGGGAGACATGGTGCGTGAGGACGGGGAGACACGGTGTGTGGGAACGGGGAGACATTGTGTGGGAACGGGGAGATACAGTGTGTGGGGAAAGGGAGACAGTGTGTGGGGAAAGGGAGAGACAGAGTGTGTGGGAACGGTGAGAGACACTGCGTGGGGACAGGGAGACACAGTGTGTGTGGACGGTTTGGGGAACTACATAGTGTGTGTGACGATGGGGAGACACAGTGTGGGGATGGCAGACTCTGTGTTGGGACGGGGAGACACACTGTGTGGGGCCGGTGTGGAGAAGTACATATACCTGTCTGAACACGCCCCCTGCTGACTGCTCCTGTGGCTCCTCCCACAGACCCCGGTATAAAGGCGATTGAGGTCTGAGCCCGGTCTCTCTGTCTCCAGGATGTAGTACGGTGGTCAACCACTGCTTGTTCCTTCTTCCAGTCAATAAAAGCCGATATCTCGCCTTTACGTCTCAGAGAGAGTTACTGATGGTGCATCAGACGGGGAGACACTGTGCGGGACAAGGGGAGACACTGCATGTAAGGAAAGGAGAGACACAGTGTGGGGAAAGGGAGACACAGTGTGTGGGAACGGGGAGATACAGTGTGTGGGGAAAGGGGAGACAGTGTGTGGGAACGGGGAGACAGTGTGTGGGAACGGGGAGACACAGTGTGTGGGGAAAGGAGAGACACAGTGTGTGGGGAAAGGAGAGACACAGTGTGTGGGGAAAGGGGAGACACAGTGTGTCAGGACGGGGAGACAGTGTGTGGGAACGGGGAGATACAGTGTGTGCGAACAGGGAGATACAGAGTGTGGGGAAAGGAGAGACACAGTGTGTGGGGAAAGGGGAGACACAGTGTGTGGGGAAAGGGGAGACACAGTGTGTGGGGGAATGGGAGACACAGTGTGTGAGGACGGGGAGACACAGTGTGTGAGGACGGGGAGACACAGTGTGTGGGGAAAGGGGAGACACAGTGTGTGGGGAAAGAGAGACACAGTGTGTGGGGAAAGGGGAGACACAGTGTGTGAGGACGGGGAGACACAGTGTGTGGGGAAAGGGGAGACACAGTGTGTGGGGAACGGGAGACACAGTGTGTGGGGAAAGGGAGACACAGTGTGTGGGGAACGGGAGACACAGTGTGTCAGGATGGGGAGACAGTGTGTGCGAACAGGGAGATACAGTGTGTGGGGAAAGGGGAGACACCGGGTGTCAGGACGGGGAGACACAGTGTGTGGGGAACGGGGAGACACTGTGTGTGGGAACGGGGAGACACAGTGTGTGGGGAACGGGGAGACACAGTGTGTGGGGAAAGGAGAGACACAGTGTGTGGGGAACGGGAGACACAGTGTGTGGGGAAAGGAGAGACACAGTGTGTGGGGAACGGGGAGACACTGTGTGTGGGAACGGGGAGACACAGTGTGTGGGGAACGGGGAGACACAGTGTGTGGGAACGGGGAGACACAGTGTGTGAGGAAAGAGAGACATAATGTGTGGGAACAGGGAGATACAGTGTGTGGGGAACGGGGAGACACAGTGTGTGGGGAACGGGGAGACACAGTGTGTGGGGAACGGGAGACACAGTGTGTGGGGAAAGAGAGACATAATGTGTGGGAACAGGGAGATACAGTGTGTGGGGAAAGGGAGACACAGTGTGTGGAAACGGTGAGATACAGTGTGTGGGGAAAGGGGAGACACAGTGTGTGGGAAAGGAGAGACACAGTGAGGGGAAAGGGAGACACCGTGTGTGAGGACGGGGAGACACAGTGAGGGGAAAGGGAGACACAGTGTGTGAGGACGGGGAGACACAGTGTGTGGGGAAAGGGAGACACAGTGTGTGAGGACGGGGCGACACAGTGAGGGGAAAGGGTGACACAGTGTCTGAGGACGGGGAGACACAGTGTGTGGGAACGGAGAGATACAGTGTGTGGGGAAAGGGAGACACCGTGTGTGGGGAAATGGAGACACAGTGTGTGAGGACGGGGAGACACATTGAGGGGAAAGAGAGACACAGTGTGTGGGGACGGGGAGATACAGTGTGTGGGGAAAGGGAGACACAGTGTGTGAGGACGGGGAGACACAATTTTTGAGGATGGGGAGACACAGTGTGTGGGAACGGGGAGATACAGTGTGTGGGGAAAGGGAGACACAGTGTGTGAGGATGGGGAGACACAGTGAGGGGAAAGGGAGACAGTGTGTGAGGACGGGGAGACACAATTTTTGAGGACGGGGAGATACAGTGTGTGGGGAAAGGGAGACACAGTGTGTGAGGACGGGGAGACACAATGTTTGAGGATGGGGAGACACAGTGTGTGGGAACGGAGAGATACAGTGTGTGGTGAAAGGGAGACACAGTGTGTGGGGAAAGGGAGTCACCGTGTGTGGGGAAAGAGAGACACAGTGTGTGGGAACGGGGAGATACAGTGTGTGGGGAAAGGGAGACACCGTGTGTGAGGACGGGGAGACACATTGAGGGGAAAGGGAGACACAGTGAGGGGAAAGGGAGACACAGTGTGTGAGGACGGGGAGACACAGTGTGTGGGGAAAGGGAGACACAGTGTGTGGGGAACGGGGAGACACGGTGTGTGGGTAAAGGGGAGACACGGTGGGTGAGGACGGAGAGACACGGTGGGTGAGGACCGGGAGACACTGTGTGAGGACGGGGAGACACTGTGTGTGGACGGTGTGGAGAACTACATATACCTGTCTGGATACGCACCCTGCTGACTGCTCCTGTGGCTCCTCCCACAGACCCCGGTATAAAGGCGATTGAGGTCTGAGCCCGGTCTCTCTGTCTCCAGGATGTAGTAAGGTGGTCAACCACTGCTTGTTCCTTCTTCCAGTCAATAAAAGCCGATATCTCGCCTTTACGTCTCAGAGAAAGTTACTGATGGTGAATCAGATGGGGAGACACTGTGCGGGACAAGGGGAGACACTGCGTGTAAGGAAAGGAGTGACACAGTGTGTGAGGAAAGAGAGACACAGTGTGTGGGAAAGGGGAGATACAGCGCGTGGGGAAAGGGAGACACCGTGTGTGGGGAAAGGGGGAGACAAAGTGTGTGAGGACAGGTAGACACAGTGTGTGAGGAAAGAGAGACACAGTGTGTGAGGTCAGGGAGATACAGTGTGTGGGGAAAGGGAGACAGTGTGTGGGGAAAGGGAGAGACAGAGTGTGTGGGAACGGTGAGAGACAGTGTGTGGGGAAAGGGAGACACTGTGTGGGGACGGGGAGTCACTGTGTGGGGACAGGGAGACACAGTGTGTGTGGACGGGGAGACACAGTGTGTGGGGAAAGGGAGACACCGTGTGTGAGGAAGGGGAGACACAGTGTGTGAGGACGGGGAGACACAGTGTGGGGATGGGGAGACACTGTGTGGGGACGGGGAGACACACTGTGTGTGGGCGGTGTGGAGAACTACATATACCTGTCTGAACATGCCCCCTGCTGACTGCTCCTGTGGCTCCTCCCACAGACCCCGGTATAAAGGCGATTGAGGTCTGAGCCCGGTCTCTCTGTCTCCAGGATGTAGTAAGGTGGTCGACCACTGCTTGTTCCTTCTTCCAGTCAATAAAAGCTGATATCTCGCCTTTACGTCTCAGAGAGAGTTACTGATGGTGAATCAGTGTGTGGGGAACGGGAGACACGGTGTGTGGGGAAAGGGAGACACAGTGTGTGGGAACGGGGAGATACAGTGTGAGGGGAAAGGGGAGACACAGTGTGTGGGAACGGGGAGACAGTGTGTGGGAACGGGGAGACACAGTGTGTGGGAACGGGGAGACAGTGTGTGGGAACGGGGAGACAGTGTGTGGGAACGGGGAGACACAGTGTGTGGGAACGGGGAGACAGTGTGTGGGAACGGGGAGACACAGTGTGTGGGGAAAGGAGAGACACAGTATGTGGGGAAAGGGGAGACACAGTGTGTCAGGACGGGGAGACAGTGTGTGGGAACGGGGAGACACAGTGTGTGGGGAAAGGGAGACACCGTGTGTGGGGAAAGAGAGACACAGTGTGTGAGGACGGGGAGACACAGTGTGTGAGGACAGGTAGACACAGTGTGTGAGGAAAGAGAGACATAGTGTGTGAGGACAGGGAGACACAGTGTGTGGGAACGGGCAGATACAGTGTGTGGGGAAAGGGAGACAGTGTGTGGGGAAAGGGAGAGACACAGTGTGTGGGAACGGGGAGATACAGTGTGAGGGGAAAGGGGAGACACAGTGTGTGGGAACGGGGAGACAGTGTGTGGGAACGGGGAGACACAGTGTGTGTGGACGGGGAGACACAGTGTGTGGGGAAAGGGAGACACAGTGTGTGAGGACGGGGAGACACTGTGTGTGGGGAACGGGGAGACATGGTGTGTGGGGAACGGGGAGACACGGTGTGTGGGTAAATGGGAGACATGGTGGGTGAGGACGGGGAGACACGGTGTGTGTGGACGGGAAGACAGAGTGCGTGGGAACGGCGAGAGACAGTGTGTGGGGACAGGGAGACACAGTGTGTGTGGACGGTGTGGAGAACTACATATACCTGTCTGGAAACACACCCTGCTGACTGCTCCTGTGGCTCATCCCACAGACCCCCTGCTGACTGCTCCTGTGGCTCCTCCCACAGACCCCGGTATAAAGGCGATTGAGGTCTGAGCCCGGTCTCTCTGTCTCCAGGATGTAGTAAGGTGGTCAACCACTGCTTGTTCCTTCTTCCAGTCAATAAAAGCCGATATCTCGCCTTTACGTCTCAGAGAGAGTTACTGATGGTGAATCAGAAGGGGAGACACTGTGTGGGACAAGGGGAGACATAGTGTGTGAGGAAAGAGATACACAGTGTGTGGGAAAGGGGAGATACAGCGCGTGGGGAAAGGGAGACACCGTGTGTGGGGAAAGGGGAGACACAGTGTGTGAGGACAGGTAGATACAGTGTGTGGGGAAAGGGAGAGACAGAGTGTGTGGGAACGGTGAGAGACAGTGTGTGGGGAAAGGGAGACACTGTGTGGGGACGGGGAGTCACTGTGTGGGGACAGGGAGACACAGTGTGTGTGGACGGGGAGACACAGTGTGTGGGGAAAGGGAGACACCGTGTGTGAGGAAGGGGAGACACAGTGTGTGAGGACGGGGAGACACAGTGTGGGGATGGGGAGACACTGTGTGGGGACGGGGAGACACACTGTGTGTGGGCGGTGTGGAGAACTACATATACCTGTCTGAACATGCCCCCTGCTGACTGCTCCTGTGGCTCCTCCCACAGACCCCGGTATAAAGGCGATTGAGGTCTGAGCCCGGTCTCTCTGTCTCCAGGATGTAGTAAGGTGGTCAACCACTGCTTGTTCCTTCTTCCAGTCAATAAAAGCCGATATCTCGCCTTTACGTCTCAGAGAGAGTTACTGATGGTGAATCAGTGTGTGGGGAACGGGAGACACGGTGTGTGGGGAAAGGGAGACACAGTGTGTGGGAACGGGGAGATACAGTGTGAGGGGAAAGGGGAGACACAGTGTGTGGGAACGGGGAGACAGTGTGTGGGAACGGGGAGACACAGTGTGTGGGAACGGGGAGACAGTGTGTGGGAACGGGGAGACAGTGTGTGGGAACGGGGAGACACAGTGTGTGGGAACGGGGAGACAGTGTGTGGGAACGGGGAGACACAGTGTGTGGGGAAAGGAGAGACACAGTATGTGGGGAAAGGGGAGACACAGTGTGTCAGGACGGGGAGACAGTGTGTGGGAACGGGGAGACACAGTGTGTGGGGGAAAGGGAGACACCGTGTGTGGGGAAAGAGAGACACAGTGTGTGAGGACGGGGAGACACAGTGTGTGAGGACAGGTAGACACAGTGTGTGAGGAAAGAGAGACATAGTGTGTGAGGACAGGGAGACACAGTGTGTGGGAACGGGCAGATACAGTGTGTGGGGAAAGGGAGACACAGTGTGTCAGGACGGGGAGACAGTGTGTGGGGAAAGGGAGAGACACAGTGTGTGGGAACGGGGAGATACAGTGTGAGGGGAAAGGGGAGACACAGTGTGTGGGAACGGGGAGACAGTGTGTGGGAACGGGGAGACACAGTGTGTGTGGACGGGGAGACACAGTGTGTGGGGAAAGGGAGACACCGTGTGTGAGGAAGGGGAGACACAGTGTGTGACCATGGGGAGACAAAGTGTGTGAGGACGGGGAGACACAGTGTGGGGATGGGGAGACACAGTGTGGGGACGGGGAGACACTGTGTGTGGACGGTGTGGAGAACTACATATACCTGTCTGGATACGCACCCTGCTGACTGCTCCTGTGGCTCCTCCCACAGACCCCAGTATAAAGGCGATTGAGGTCTGAGCCCGGTCTCTCTGTCTCCAGGATGTAGTAAGGTGGTCAACCACTGCTTGTTCCTTCTTCCAGTCAATAAAAGCCGATATCTCGCCTTTACGTCTCAGAGAGAGTTACTGATGGTGAATCAGAAGGGGAGACACTGTGTGGGACAAGGGGAGACATAGTGTGTGAGGAAAGAGATACACAGTGTGTGGGAAAGGGGAGATACAGCGCGTGGGGAAAGGGAGACACCGTGTGTGGGGAAAGGGGAGACACAGTGTGTGAGGACAGGTAGATACAGTGTGTGGGGAAAGGGAGACAGTGTGTGGGGAAAGGGAGAGACAGAGTGTGTGGGAACGGTGAGAGACAGTGTGTGGGGAAAGGGAGACACTGTGTGGGGACGGGGAGTCACTGTGTGGGGACAGGGAGACACAGTGTGTGTGGACGGGGAGACACAGTGTGTGGGGAAAGGGAGACACCGTGTGTGAGGAAGGGGAGACACAGTGTGTGAGGACGGGGAGACACAGTGTGGGGATGGGGAGACACTGTGTGGGGACGGGGAGACACACTGTGTGTGGGCGGTGTGGAGAACTACATATACCTGTCTGAACATGCCCCCTGCTGACTGCTCCTGTGGCTCCTCCCACAGACCCCGGTATAAAGGCGATTGAGGTCTGAGCCCGGTCTCTCTGTCTCCAGGATGTAGTAAGGTGGTCAACCACTGCTTGTTCCTTCTTCCAGTCAATAAAAGCCGATATCTCGCCTTTACGTCTCAGAGAGAGTTACTGATGGTGAATCAGTGTGTGGGGAACGGGAGACACGGTGTGTGGGGAAAGGGAGACACAGTGTGTGGGAACGGGGAGATACAGTGTGAGGGGAAAGGGGAGACACAGTGTGTGGGAACGGGGAGACAGTGTGTGGGAACGGGGAGACACAGTGTGTGGGAACGGGGAGACAGTGTGTGGGAACGGGGAGACAGTGTGTGGGAACGGGGAGACACAGTGTGTGGGAACGGGGAGACAGTGTGTGGGAACGGGGAGACACAGTGTGTGGGGAAAGGAGAGACACAGTATGTGGGGAAAGGGGAGACACAGTGTGTCAGGACGGGGAGACAGTGTGTGGGAACGGGGAGACACAGTGTGTGGGGAAAGGGAGACACCGTGTGTGGGGAAAGAGAGACACAGTGTGTGAGGACGGGGAGACACAGTGTGTGAGGACAGGTAGACACAGTGTGTGAGGAAAGAGAGACATAGTGTGTGAGGACAGGGAGACACAGTGTGTGGGAACGGGCAGATACAGTGTGTGGGGAAAGGGAGACACAGTGTGTCAGGACGGGGAGACAGTGTGTGGGGAAAGGGAGAGACACAGTGTGTGGGAACGGGGAGATACAGTGTGAGGGGAAAGGGGAGACACAGTGTGTGGGAACGGGGGAGACAGTGTGTGGGAACGGGGAGACACAGTGTGTGTGGACGGGGAGACACAGTGTGTGGGGAAAGGGAGACACCGTGTGTGAGGAAGGGGAGACACAGTGTGTGACCATGGGGAGACAAAGTGTGTGAGGACGGGGAGACACAGTGTGGGGATGGGGAGACACAGTGTGGGGACGGGGAGACACTGTGTGTGGACGGTGTGGAGAACTACATATACCTGTCTGGATACGCACCCTGCTGACTGCTCCTGTGGCTCCTCCCACAGACCCCGGTATAAAGGCGATTGAGGTCTGAGCCCGGTCTCTCTGTCTCCAGGATGTAGTAAGGTGGTCAACCACTGCTTGTTCCTTCTTCCAGTCAATAAAAGCCGATATCTCGCCTTTACGTCTCAGAGAGAGTTACTGATGGTGCATCAGACGGGGAGACACTGTGTGGGACAAGGGGAGACATAGTGTGTGAGGAAAGAGATACACAGTGTGTGGGAACGGGGAGATACAGTGTGTGGGGAAAGGGAGACACCGTGTGTGGGGAAAGGGGAGACACAGTGTGTGGGGACGGGTAGACACAGTGTGTGAGGACGGGGAGACACAGTGTGTGAGGACGGGGAGACACAGTGTGTGGGAACGGGGAGACACAGTGTGTGAGGAAAGGGAGACACAGTGTGTGAGGACGGGGAGACACAGTGTGTGAGGACGGGGAGACACGGTGTGTGGGGAAAGGGGAGACACAGTGTGTGGGGAAAAAGGGAGACGCAGTGTGTAAGGAAAGGAGTGACACAGTGTGTGAGGAAAGAGAGATACAGTGTGTGGGAACGGGGAGATACAGTGTGTGGGGAAAGGGAGACACCGTGTGTGGGGAAAGGGTAGACACAGTGTGTCAGGACGGGGAGACACAGTGAGGGAAAGGGAGACACAGAGTGTGGGAACGGGGAGATACTGTGTGTGGGGAAAGGGGAGACACAGTGTGTGGGAACGGGGAGACAGTGTGTGGGAACGGGGAGACACAGTGTGTGGGAACGGGGAGACAGTGTGTGGGAACGGCGAGACACAGTGTGTGGGGAAAGGAGAGACACAGTATGTGGGGAAAGGGGAGACACAGTGTGTCAGGACGGGGAGACAGTGTGTGGGAACGGGGAGACACAGTGTGTAGGAACGGGGAGATACACTGTGTGGGGAAAGGAGAGACACAGTGTGTCAGGACGGGGAGACACAGTGTGTGGGGAACGGGAGACACAGTGTGTGGGGAACGGGAGACACAGTGTGTGAGGACGGGGAGACACAGTGTGTGGGGAAAGCGGAGACACAGTGTGCGGGGAAAGGGGAGACACAGTGTGTGGGGAAAGCGGAGACACAGTGTGTGGGGAACGGGAGACACAGTGTGTGGGGAAAGGGGAGACACAGTGTGTGGGGAACGGGAGACACAGTGTGTGAGGACGGGGAGACACAGTGTGTGGGGAACGGGAGACACAGTGTGTGGGGACGGGGAGACACAGTGTGTGGGGAAAGGGGAGACACAGTGTGCGGGGAACGGGAGACACAGTGTGTGAGGACAGGTAGACACAGTGTGTGTGGAAAGAGAGACACAGTGTGTGAGGACAGGGAGACACCGTGTGTGGGGAAAGAGAGACACAGTGTGTGGGAACGGGGAGATACAGTGTGTGGGGAAAGGGAGACACCGTGTGTGGGGAAAGAGAGACACAGTGTGTGAGGACGGGGAGACACAGTGTGTGAGGACAGGTAGACACCGTGTGTGAGGAAAGAGAGACACAGTGTGTGAGGACGGGGAGACACAGTGTGTGGGGAAAGAGAGACACAGTGTGTGAGGATGGGGAGACGCAGCGTGTGGGAACGGGGAGATACAGTGTGTGGGAACGGGGAGAAACAGTGTGTGGGAACGGGGAGATACAGTGTGTGGGGACGGGGAGACACAGTGTGTGGGAACGGGGAGACACAGTGTGTGGGGAACGGGGAGACACAGTGTGTGGGAACGGGGAGACACAGTGTGTGGGGAACGGGAGACACAGAGTGTGGGGAAAGGAGAGACACAGTGTGTGGGGAACGGGAGACACACTGTGTGGGGAACGTGAGACACAGTGTGTGAGGACGGGGAGACACAGTGTGTGGGGAAAGGGGAGACACAGTGTGTGGGGAAAAGGAGACACCGTGTGTGAGGATGGGGAGACACAGTGAGGGGAAAGGGAGACACCCTGTGTGAGGACGGGGAGACACAGTGAGGGGAAAGGGAGACACAGTGTGTGGGGAAAGGGAGACATCGTGTGTGAGGACGGGGAGACACAGTGAGGGGAAAGGGAGACACAGTGTGTGGGGAAAGGTAGACACAGTGTGTGAGGACGGGGAGACACAGTGAGGGGAAAGGGAGACACAGTGTGTGGGGAAAGGAGAGACACAGTGTGTGGGGAAAGGGGAGACACAGTGTGTCAGGACGGGGAGACAGTGTGTGGGAACGGGGAGACACAGTGCGTGGGAACGGGGAGATACAGTGTGTGGGAAGAGGGAGAAACAGTGTGTGGGGAAAGGAGAGACACAGTGTGTCAGGACGGGGAGACACAGTGTGTGGGGAACGGGAGACACAGTGTGTGGGGAAAGGGGAGACAGTGTGTGGGGAATGGGAGACACAGTGTGTGAGGATGGGGAGACACAGTGTGTGGGGAACGGGAGACACAGTGTGTGGGGAAAGGAGAAACACAGTGTGTCAGGACGGGGAGACACAGTGTGTGGGGAACGGGGAGACACAGTGTGTGGGGAACGGGGAGACACAGTGTGTGGGAACGGGGAGACACAGTGTGTGGGGAATGGGAGACACAGTGTGTGGGGAACGGGAGACACAGTGTGTGGGGAACGGGAGACACAGTGTGTGAGGACGGGGAGACACAGTGTGTGAGGACGGGGAGACACAGTGTGTGGGGAAAGGGAGACACCGTGTGTGAGGACGGGGAGACACAGTGAGGGGAAAGGGAGACACAGTGTGTGGGGATAGGGAGACACTGTGAGGGGAAAGGGAGACACAGTGTGTGAGGACGGGGAGACCCAGTGTGTGGGGAAAGGGAGACACCGTGTGTGGGGAAAGAGAGACACAGTGTGTGAGGACGTGGAGACACAGTGTGGGGAAAGGGAGACACAGTGTGTGAGGACGGGGAGACACAGTGTGGGGAAAGGGAGACACAGTGTGTGAGGACGGGGAGACACAGTGTGGGGAAAGGGAGACAGTGTGTGGGGAAAGGGGAGACACAGTGTGTCAGGACGGTGAGACACAGACTGTGGGGAATGGGAGACACAGTGTGTAGGGAAAGGGGAGACACAGTGTGTGGGGAACGGGGAGACACAGTGTGTGGGTAAAGGGGAGACATGGTGGGTGAGGACGGGGAGACACGGTGTGTGGGGAACGGGGAGACACGGTGTGTGGGTAAAGGGGAGACATGGTGGGTGAGGACGGGGAGACACGGTGTATGTGGATGGGGAGACAGAGTGTGTGGGAACGGCGAGAGACAGTGTGTGGGGCAGGGAGACACACTGTGTGGGGACGGGGAGACATTGTGTGGGAACGGGGAGATACAGTGTGTGGGGAAAGGGAGACACCGTGTGTGGGGAAAGAGAGACACTGTGTGAGGACGGGGAGACACAGTGTGTGGGAACGGGGAGATACAGTGTGTGGGGAAAGGGAGACACAGTGTGTGGGGAAAGGGAGACACCGTGTGTGGGGAAAGAGAGACACAGTGTGTGAGGACGGGGAGACACAGTGTGGGGAAAGGGAGACACAGTGTGTGAGGACGGGGAGACACAGTGTGTGGGGAAAGGGAGACACAGTGTGTGAGGACGGGGAGACACAGTGTGTGGGAAAAGGGGAGACACAGTGTGTGAGGACGGGGAGACACTGTGTGTGGGGAACGGGGAGACACGGTGTGTGGGTAAAGGGGAGACATGGTGGGTGAGGACGGGAAGACACGGTGTGTGTGGATGGGGAGACAGAGTGTCTGGGGAAAGGGGAGACACAGTGTGTGGGGAACGGGAGACACAGTGTGTGGGGAAAGGGGAGACACAGTGTGTGGGGAACGGGAGACACAGTGTGTGGGGAACGGGAGACACAGTGTGTGGGGACGGGGAGACACAGTGTGTGGGGAAAGGGGAGACACAGTGTGCGGGGAACGGGAGACACAGTGTGTGAGGACAGGTAGACACAGTGTGTGTGGAAAGAGAGACACAGTGTGTGAGGACAGGGAGACACCGTGTGTGGGGAAAGGGAGACACCGTGTGTGAGGACGGGGAGACACATTGAGGGGAAAGGGAGACACAGTGAGGGGAAAGGGAGACACAGTGTGTGAGGACGGGGAGACACAATGTTTGAGGATGGGGAGACACAGTGTGTGGGAACGGAGAGATACAGTGTGTGGGGCAAGGGAGACACAGTGTGTGGGGAAAGGGAGACACCGTGTGTGGGAACGGAGAGATACAGTGTGTGGGGAAAGAGATACACAGTGTGTGAGGACGGGGAGACACAGTGTGTGGGGCAAGGGAGACACAGTGTGGGGAAAGGGAGACACAGTGTGTGAGGACGGGGAGACACAGTGTGTGGGGAAAGGGAGACACAGTGTGTGAGGACGGGGAGACACAGTGTGTGGGAAAAGTGGAGACACAGTGTGTGAGGACGGGGAGACACTGTGTGTGGGGAACGGGGAGACACGGTGTGTGGGTAAAGGGGAGACATGGTGGGTGAGGACGGGGAGACACGGTGTGTGTGGATGGGGAGACAGAGTGTGTGGGAACGGCGAGAGACAGTGTGTGGGGACGGGGAGACATTGTGTGGGAACGGGGAGATACAGTGTGTGGGGAAAGGGAGACAGTGTGTGGGGAAAGGGAGAGGCAGTGTGTGGGAACGGTGAGAGACACTGCGTGGGGACAGGGAGACACAGTGTGTGTGGACGGTTTGGAGAACTACATATACCTGTCTGAACACGCCCCCTGCTGACTGCTCCTGTGGCTCCTCCCACAGACCCCGGTATAAAGGCGATTGAGGTCTGAGCCCGGTCTCTCTGTCTCCAGGATGTAGTAAGGTGGTCGACCACTGCTTGTTCCTTCTTCCAGTCAATAAAAGCCGATATCTCGCCTTTACGTCTCAGAGAGAGTTACTGATGGTGCATCAGACGGGGAGACACTGTGTGGGACAAGGGGAGACACTGCGTGTAAGGAAAGGAGTGACACAGTGTGTGAGGAAAGAGAGACACAGTGTGTGGGAACGGGGAGATAAAGTGTGTGGGGAAAGGGAGACACCGTGTGTGGGGAAAGGGGAGACACAGTGTGTCAGGACTGGGAGACACAGTGTGTGGGAACGGGGAGACACAGTGTGTGGGGAAAGGAGAGACACAGTGTGTGGGGAAAGGGGAGACACAGTGTGTCAGGACGGGGAGACAGTGTGTGGGAACGGAGAGACACAGTGTGTGGGAATGGGGAGATACAGTGTGTGGGAACAGGGAGAAACAGTGTGTGGGGAAAGGAGAGACACAGTGTGTCAGGACGGGGAGACACAGTGTGTGGGGAAAGGAGAGACACAGTGTGTGGGGAAAGGGGAGACACAGTGTGTCAGGACGGGGAGACAGTGTGTGGGAACGGGGAGATACAGTGTGTGGGGAAAGGGGAGACACAGTGTGTGGGGAACGGGAGACACAGTGTGTGGGGAAAGGGAGACACAGTGTGTGAGGAAAGGGGAGACACAGTGTGTGGGGAAAGGGGAGACACAGTGTGTGGGGAACGGGAGACACAGTGTGTGGGGAAAGGGAGACACAGTGTGTGAGGAAAGGGGAGACACAGTGTGTGGGGAAAGGGGAGACACAGTGTGTGGGGAAAGGGAGACACAGTGTGTGGGGAAAGGGAGACAGCGTGTGTGGGGAAAGAGAGACACAGTGTGTGGGAACGGGGAGACACAGTGAGGGGAAAGGGAGACACAGTGTGTGGGGATGGGGAGACACCGTGTGTGAGGACGGGGAGACACAGTGAGGGGAAAGGGAGACACTGTGTGTGAGGACGGGGAGACACAGTGTGTGGGGACGGCGAGACACGGTTGGTGAGGTCGGAGAGACACGGTGGGTGAGGAAGGGGAGACACTGTGTGGGGACGGGGAGACACAGTGTGTGTGGACGGTGTGGAGAACTACATATACCTGTCTGGACACGCACCCTGCTGACGGCTCCTGTGGCTCCTCCCACAGACCCCGGTATAAAGGCGATTGAGGTCTGAGCCCGGTCTCTCTGTCTCCAGGATGTAGTAAGGTGGTCAACCACTGCTTGTTCCTTCTTCCAGTCAATAAAAGCCGATATCTCGCCTTTACGTCTCAGAGAGAGTTACTGATGGTGAATCAGACGGGGAGACACTGTGCGGGACAAGGGGAGACACTGCGTGTAAGGAAAGGAGTGACACAGTGCGTGAGGAAAGAGAGACACAGTGTGTGGGAAAGGGGAGATACAGCGCGTGAGGACAGGTAGACACAGTGTGTGAGGAAAGAGAGACACAGTGTGTGGGGAAAGGGAGACAGTGTGTGGGGAAAGGGAGAGACAGAGTGTGTGGGAACGGTGAGAGACAGTGTGTGGGGAAAGGGAGACACTGTGTGGGGACGGGAAGTCACTGTGTGGGGACAGGGAGACACAGTGTGTGTGGACGGTGTGGAGAACTACATATACCTGTCTGGATACGCAGCCTGCTGACTGCTCCTGTGGCTCCTCCCACAGACCCCGGTATAAAGGCGATTGAGGTCTGAGCCCGGTCTCTCTGTCTCCAGGATGTAGTAAGGTGGTCAACCACTGCTTGTTCCTTCTTCCAGTCAATAAAAGCCGATATCTCGCCTTTACGTCTCAGAGAGAGTTATTGATGGTGAATCAGACGGGGAGACACTGTGTGGGACAAGGGGAGACATAGTGTGTGAGGAAAGAGATACACAGTGTGTGTGGACGGTGTGGAGAACTACATATACCTGTCTGGATACGCAGCCTGCTGACTGCTCCTGTGGCTCCTCCCACAGACCCCGGTATAAAGGCGATTGAGGTCTGAGCCCGGTCTCTCTGTCTCCAGGATGTAGTAAGGTGGTCAACCACTGCTTGTTCCTTCTTCCAGTCAATAAAAGCCGATATCTCGCCTTTACGTCTCAGAGAGAGTTACTGATGGTGAATCAGTGTGTGGGGAGACACTGTGTGGGACAAGGGGAGACATAGTGTGTGAGGAAAGAGATACACAGTGTGTGGGAACGGGGAGATACAGTGTGTGGGGAAAGGGAGACACAGTGTGTGGGGACGGGGAGACACAGTGTGTGGGGAAAGGGGAGACACAGTGGGTGAGGACGGGGAGACACAGTGTGTCAGGACGGGGAGACACAGTGTGTGGGAACGGGGAGATACAGTGTGTGGGGAAAGGGAGACACCGTGTGTGGGGATAGGGGAGACACAGTGTGTGAGGACGGGGAGACACAGTGTGTCAGGACGGGGAGACACAGTGTGTGAGGACGGGGAGACACCGTGTGTGAGGAAAGGGGAGATACAGTGTGTGGGGAAAGGGAGATACAGTGTGTGGGGAAAGGGGAGATACAGTGTGTGGGGAAAGGGAGACACCGTGTGTGAGGACGGGGAGACACAGTGAGGGGAAAGAGAGACACAGTGTGTGGGAACGGGGAGATACAGTGTGAGGGGAAAGGGGAGACACAGTGTGTGGGAACGGGGAGACAGTGTGTGGGAACGGGGAGACACAGTGTGTGGGAACGGGGAGACAGTGTGTGGGAACGGGGAGACACAGTGTGTGGGAACGGGGAGACACAGTGTGTGGGGAAAGGAGAGACACAGTGTGTGGGGAAAGGGGAGACACAGTGTGTCAGGACGGGGAGACAGTGTGTGGGAACGGGGAGACACAGTGTGTAGGAACGGGGAGATACAGTGTGTGGGAACAGGGAGATACAGTGTGTGGGGAAAGGAGAGACACAGTGTGTCAGGACGGGGAGACACAGTGTGTGGGGAACGGGAGACACAGTGTGTGGGGAAAGGGGAGACACAGTGTGTGGGGAACGGGAGACACAGTGTGTGGGGAAAGGGGAGACACAGTGTGTGAGGACAGGTAGACACAGTGTGTGGGGAAAGAGAGACACAGTGTGTGGGAACGGGGAGATACAGTGTGTGGGGAAAGGGAGACACCGTGTGTGGGAACGGGGAGACATAGTGTGTGAGGACAGGGAGACACAGTGTGTGGGAACGGGCAGATACAGTGTGTGGGGAAAGGGAGACAGTGTGTGGGGAAAGGGAGAGACACAGTGTGTGGGAACGGGGAGACAGTGTGTGGGAACGGGGAGACACAGTGTGTGTGGACGGGGAGACACAGTGTGTGGGGAAAGGGGAGACACAGTGTGTGACCATGGGGAGACAAAGTGTGTGAGGACGGGGAGACACATTGTGTGGGGATGGGGAGACACTGTGTGGGGACGGGGAGACACACTGTGTGTGGGCGGTGTGGAGAACTACATATACCTGTCTGAACATGCCCCCTGCTGACTGCTCCTGTGGCTCCTCCCACAGACCCCGGTATAAAGGCAATTGAGGTCTGAGCCCGGTCTCTCTGTCTCCAGGATGTAGTAAGGTGGTCAACCACTGCTCGTTCCCTCTTCCAGTCAATAAAAGCCGATATCTCGCCTTTACGTCTCAGAGAAAGTTACTGATGGTGCATCAGACAGGGAGCACTGTGTGGGAGAAGGGGAGACACTGTGTGTAAGGAAAGGGGTGACATAGTTTGTGAGGAAAGCGAGACACACTGTGTGGGAACGGGGGGAGACATTGTGTTTGGACGGGGAGACACAGTGTGTGAGGATGGGGAGACAAAGTGTGTGGGAATAGTGGAGACACAGTGTGTAGGGAAAGGGGATGGACGCAAATTGCATTCAACTGATTCATTGAGGTACATAAATAATGGACCTCTCCCCCACCTGATTCTGGTAATCTCACAGACATCTACTCGTCCCATTACCGGTAAAACATGAATGTTTGCTGTCACTCAGCCAGTTCCCTGGAGGCAGTGGGACTAATATATAGAGAGTATTAATCAGTGAGTAGCATACTGTGGTTAATGTACTGGGAGTAATGCACCTGGAGTAACAGACTGGCAGTAATATACTGAGGGTAACATAGTGAGAAATATATAGTGAGATTAATAAACTGAGAGCAATATAGTGGGAGTTTTATGCTAAGAGTAATATACTGAGAATATTATTCTGGCAGTAATATATTGAGATTGATATACTGGGAGTTATATGCTGGGAGTTATTTGCTGGGATTAATATATTGGGAGTTAGATGCTGGGAGTAATAGACTAGGAGTAATATACTGGGAGTTATATGCTGGGAGTTATATGTTGGGAGTTATATGTTGCGAGTAATACATTGGGAGTTATAAGTTGGGAGTAATATACTAAGAGTAATATACTGGGAGTTATATGCTGGGAGTTATATGTTGGGAGTTATATGTTGCGAGTAATATATTGGGAGTTATAAGTTGGGAGTAATATACTGGGAGTTATATGCTGGGAGTTTAATGCTGGGAGTTTAATGCTGGGAGTAATATATTGGGAGTTATATGCTAAGAGTTACATGTTGGGGGTAATATATTGGGAGTTATATGCTGGGAGTTATATGTTGGGAGTAATATATTGGGAGTTATATGTTGGGAGTAATATACTGTGTGTTATATGCTGGGATTAATATACTGAGAGTAATATATTGACGGTAATATACTGGGTATATTAGACAGCTATATTAATAGACAGTTATATGGTGGGAGTAATATGTTGGGAGTAATAGACTGCGAGTTAAATGCTTGTAGTTATATGTTGTGATTAATATACTGGGAGTTATATGCTGGGAGTTATATGTTGGGAGTAATATATTGAGAGTAATATACTGGGAGTAATATACTAGGAATTATTTGCTGAGAGTAATATACTGACAGCAATGTTTTGGTTCTGGGTAAAAGTAATTCTCCCTGAGTGCCCATCAATCCCTATACCAGTTACTTTAAACCTACAATTTCTAGCAACACCCCTCCCTTTCACTCTCTCTCACTCTGCCCTCTATTCTTTGCTCCCCAGTGATCTTCCCCCACCATGCCTTCACTGTTTTCTTATTCACCTACTGTCCTTTACCCAACCCTCAATCTCCCTCAGCCTTCAATATCAATTTTGGTTCATTGGCCTACTTTATTGTGGGAACTAGACCCCACCCCCCTTCATTTTGTATAGCAGAGGAGGCCATTCAGCCCAATTGTGACTCTCTCCCTGTACACCAATTGGTTTGTTCAGAAGAAACAGCCTGTGCAAGCTCCCGTTGTAGTTAGAGTTTCCAGCGCCTGCACACTCCGCAGAGCTATCACAACACTGCGTCAATGTGACCAGCAGCAGCCAGGCTACAGCAGTGCTCCTCACTGTTCCATAGTCAAAGCCTGGCTAATATGTTCTTTGTAAATGTGACCAAAATGCTTCTCATGTGCTAAAAGATGAACTCTTAATCTCCCATTCGGCCCTATCCTGGCCCTTGTGCTTGTTCTGTCTGCCCGCACGATGCTTTCCTTGTAATTGTAACACATGGATAAAGGAAAATGGCGCCTATGTGGGAGGGAAGGGTTAGATGGCTCTTACAGTAGGTTAAATGGTCAGCACAACATGATGGGCCGAAGGGCCTGTACTGTTCTCTAGTGTTCTATGTTCTATTCTATGTTGTTTTCCCTTTTTGCTACCTTGATGTAGTTATTGGGGTGGGATGGAGATACATCTCTACCAAAGGAGGTGTAAAGTGCTCCTTCCCTCCACTACCCTGCAGGTCACCCTTGGGCAAGGTGTAGCACCTGCTTAGCCCCCCCATCAGGGTCACGTGAGACCATGGGAGCAGCTGGTGGATGGTCGTGTGAGCAGCTGGTGCATATCACAAGTCCTGGTTATGCGACCATCGACGCCAGGCAGACAGTCTCTGAAGAGTATTGATAAGGGCTGGGATCACCCCTCTTGTAAAGCCACTGCCCAGTAGAAGGCAATGGCAAGCCACATGTGTAGAAACATTTTCCAAGAACAATCATGGTCATGGAAAGACCAGGATCACCCACGTCATACAACACAGCACATAACGAGTGAATGATGTATGGAATGATCTATTGGGAAGGCACACAAAGTAAACCTGTCCACTGGCAATAAACCAATTACCATCCAGTCCCAAAACCACATGGTCACAGAGAGAGCATGTAAACTCCAGGTTGTCAGGGAGTGTCACAGGAGTGCTGAGACAATAGAAACATAGAAACCCTACAGCACAATACAGGCCCTTTGGTCCACAAAGCTGTGCTGAACATGTCCTTACCTTAGAAATTACGTAAGGTTACCCATAGCCTTCTATTTTTCTGAGCTCCATGTACCTGTCCAGGAGTCTCTTAAAAGACCCCATCGTATCCGTCTCCACCAGTGTTGCTGGCAGCCCATTCCACGCACTCACCACTCTCTGAGTAAAATCCTTACCCTTGACATCTCCTCTGTACCTACTCCCCAGCACCTTAAACCTGTGCCCTCTTGTGGCAGCCATTTCAGCCCTGGGAAAAAGCCTCTAACTATCCACATAATCAATGCCTCTCATCATCTTATAAACCTCTATCAGGTCACCTCTCATCCTCCGTTGCTCCAGGGAGAAAAGGACAAGTTTACTCAACCTATTCTCATAAAGCATGCTCCCCAATCCAGGAAACATCCTTGTAAATCTCCTCTGCACCCTTTCTATGGCTTCCACATCCTTCCTGTAGTGAGGTGACCAGAACTGAGCACAGTACTCCAAGTGGTGTCTGACCAGGATTCTATATAGCTGCAACATTACCTCTCAGCTCCTAAATTCAATTCCACGATTGATAAAGGCCAGTACACTGTACGCCTTCTTAACCACAGAGTCAACCTGCGTAGCTGCTTTGAGCGTCCTATGGACTCAGACCCCAAGATCCCTCTGATCCTCCACACTGCCAAGAGTCTTACTATTAATACCATATTCTGTCATCAAATTTGACCTACCAAAATGAACCACTTCACACTTATTTGGGTTGAACTCCATCTGTCACTTCTCAGCCCAGTTTTGCATCCTATCAATGTCCCACTGTAACCTCTGACAGTCCTCCACGCTATCCACAACACCTCCAACCTTTGAGTCATCAGCAAACTTACTAACCCATCCCTCCACTTCCTCATCCAGGTCATTTATAAAAATCACGAAGAGTAAGGGTCCCAGAACAGATCCCTGAGGCACACCACTGGTCACCGATCTCCATTCAGAATACGACCCGTCTACAACCACTCTTTGCCTTCTATGGGCAAGCCAATTCTGGATCCAAAAAGCAATGTCCCCTTGGATACCATGCCTCCTGACTTTCTCAATAAGTCTTGCATGGGGTGCCTTATCAAATGCCTTGCTGAAATCCATATACCCTACATCTACTGCTCTTCCTTCTTTCAGTCACATCCTCAAAAAATTCAATCAGGCTCTTAAGGCACGACCTGCCTTTGACAAAGCCATGCTGACTATTCCTAATCATATTATACCTCTCCAAATATTTAAAAAATCCTCCCTCTCAGGATCTTCTCCATCAACTTACTGAAGAAAGACTCACTGGTCTATAATTTCCTGGGCTATCCCTGCTCCCTTTCTTGAATAAGGGAACAACATCCGCAACCCTCCAATCCTCCGGAACCTGTCCCATCCCCATTGATGATGCAAAGATCATCGCCAGAGGCTCAGCAATCTCTTCCCTCGCCTCCCACAGCAGCCTGGCGTACACCTCATCTGGTCCTGGCAACTTATCCAACTTGATGCTTTCCAAAAGCTCCAGCACATCCTCTTTCTTAATATCTACATGCTCAAGCATTTCAGTCCACTGCAAGTCATCACTACAATCACCAAGATCCTTCTCCATAGTGAATACTGAAGTAAAGTATTCATTAAGTACCTCTGCTATTTCCTCTGGTTCCATACACACTTTCCAACTGTCACACCTGACAGGTCCTATTCTTTCACATCTTATCCTCTTGCTCTTCACATACTTGTAGAATGCCTTGGGGTTTTCCTTAATCCTGCTCACCAAGGCCTTCTCATGGCCCCTTCTGGCTCTCCTAATTTCCTTCTTAAGCTCCTTCCTGTTAGCCTTATAATCTTCTAGATCTCTAACATTACCCAGCTCTCCCCCAATCTGCATCGGGTCTCGCCGATGTAGAGGAGGCTGCACCGGGAGCACTGGATGCAATAAATTACCCCAACAGACTCACAAGTGAAGTGTTGCCTCACCTGGAAGGACTGTTTGGGGCCCTGAATGGTGGTAAGAGAGGAGGTGTAGGGTCAGGTTATGGTGGTAAGAGAGGAGGTGTAGGAACAGGTGTAGTACTTATGGAATTCTCCAACTTCCGGTAATTCTCTCCCTTCCCCTATTACACTTTCACTCTGCCTCCTCTTCCAGCTGCCTATCACCTCTCCCATGATTCTGCCTTCTACTATCTATAATGCTTTACCCTTACATTCCTTCTTCACCTCTCCTGCCTATCCCCTCCCCCACCCCTTGATCTTTCCTGATTGGTTTTTTACTTGGCACCTTCCACCTCCCCCCCCACCTTCTTTATTGGGCCCCTGCCCCCTCCTTCATCGGTCCTGACGAGGGGTCTCGGCCTGAAACGTTGACTGTTCGTTTCAACGGATGCTGCTTGACGTGCTGAGTTCATCCAGCTTGTTTGTACATGTTAATGAGATTGCAGTGTTACTCCAGTCCATGCAAAGCAGATATTTACAATGCAGTACGGCTTAATTTTAAAACAATCCCATATTTACCTGCAACACGTCGCTTTGATAGTCAATGACGCTCAAAGGCCATTGGCAAGCCGGGTGTAGCATTATTCAGCCCTCGGGAAGAAGTTGTTGCTGCCCTTCTCCTTTGCTTTTCTCTTGACTTTGCCTCCTGCTTCATTGGAAAGGGCTTTTTACCCTGCTGTGTTGAATGACCCCTGTTATGATAAGATGGACTCTTGACCTCACAATC
Source organism: Hemitrygon akajei (assembly GCF_048418815.1). Classification (NCBI taxonomy): domain Eukaryota; kingdom Metazoa; phylum Chordata; class Chondrichthyes; order Myliobatiformes; family Dasyatidae; genus Hemitrygon; species Hemitrygon akajei. The sequence continues at coordinate 95,441,940 of NC_133126.1, forward strand.
TACCTCATCATGGCCTGTCTACCTGTACTGCAATTTCTCGGTAATGCTAACACTTTATTCTGCATTCTGCTCTTGCTTTCGCCTTTCAATGTACTGTTGTAACGCGATACTAAACCTGGTTCTGGTGCTGTTATGCAATGATCTGTATGAATGGCAAGGTAAGCAAAGCTTTTCGCTGTACTTCAGTACATGTGATAATAATAAACCAATTTTATCTCCGGAACCGGTGTGAACGAACTTATTTCCCGTCTGTAGGGAGAGTCTAGTGGTGGTGAGCAGCCTGCTGCTTCTTGTGGCTGCCAAGGCCTGGCAGAGGCCCCCGGCAGAGGCCCCCGGCGGAGGCCCCATGGCGGAGGCCCCTGGCGGAGGCCCCATGGCGGAGGCCCCTGGCGGAGGCCCCCGGCAGAGGCCCCTGGCGGAGGCCCCATGGCGGAGGCCCCCGGCGGAGGCCCCATGGCGGAGGCCCCCGGCGGAGGCCCCATGGCGGAGGACCCCGGCGGAGGCCCCATGGCGGAGGCGAGGTTGCCTGACAGGAGGGTCCTGACTCAGCTCTACAATTGAGCAGCCTGGCACCAGAATTCTATTTGTTTGCACCAAACAAACTTTGGTTGGAAACATTAGCAAGTATTTAATTCAGTGTGTACCATAGACATTTCTGCCTAAGCAGGGGGAGGAGTGCGGCTCCTGCTGACAGGGCTCTGCACCCTGAAGGTTGCAGTTCTGGTGAAGCCTGACTGGTACCATCAAAGGTCTTCCTGGCACTGGGGATCAATAGCTGCTGGGGGAATTAGAAAAGGCGAATCAATTATGATAGTCATGGGAGATTTCAACATGCAGGTCGATTGGGGAAATCAGGTTGGTAATGGAACTCAAGAGAATGACTTTGTTGAATGCCTACAAGATGACTTTTTAGAGTAGTTTGTCATTGAGCCTTCTACGGGATCAACTATACTGGACTGGGAGTTAGGTAATGAATGGCAGTGCTTAGGGAGTTTAAGGTAAAAGAACCTTTAGGGGACAGTGATCACAATATGTTCGAAATTTCAACTTGAAATTTTGGTAGGGAGAAATTAAAGTCTGATGTGACAATATTTCAGTGAAGTAAAGGAAATTACAGTGGTACGAGAGAGGAGTTGGCCAAAGTAAATGGGAAGGTGATTCTGGCAGGGATGACAGTACAGCAACAATGGCTTGATTTTCTGGAAAAAATGAGAAAGGTCCAGGAGAGATGTATTCCAAAAACAAAAAATACTCAAATGGCAAAATAGTACAACCACGGCTGACAAGGGAAGTAAAAGCTAATGGAAAAACAAAACAGGGCAGACAACAAAGCAAAAATCAGTGGGAAGACGGAGGATTGCGAAGTTTTTAAAAACCTACAAAGAGCAACTAAAAAAATCATTAGGAGGAAAAAGATGAAATATGAATGCAAGCAAGCAAACAAAATCAAAGTGGATAGAGAAAGCTTTTTTACTTTTTCACTGTGGAAGACACTAGCAGTGTGCCAGATGTTGGAGTGTGTGAGGGAAGAGAAGTGGGTGCAGTTACTATCACAAGGGAGAAGGTGCTCAAAAAGCTGAAAGACCCAAGGCTACATAAGTCACCCTGACCAGATGAACTACACCCTAGGTTTCTGAAAGAGGTAGCAGTAGAGATTGTGGAGGCATTAGTAATGATCTTTCAAAAATCATTAGACTCTGGCCTGGTGCCAGAGGACTGGGAAATTGCAAATGTCACTCCACTCTTTAAGAAAGGAGGAAGGCAGCAGAAAGGAAATTATAGACCAGTTAGCTTGACCTCAGTGGTTGGGAAGAGGTTGGAGTCAATTGTTAAGGATGCGGCAATGGAGTACTTGGTGACACAGGACAAGATAGGACAAAGTCAGCATGGTTTCTTTAAGGGAAAATCTTGCCTGACCAATCTGTTGGAATTCTTTGAGACAGACAGACAGACAGACATACTTTATCGATCCCAAGGGAAATTGGGTTTCGTTACAGTCGCACCAACCAAGAATAGTGTAGAAATATAGCAATATGAAACCATAAATAATTAAATAATAATAGGTAAATTATGCCAAGTGGAAATAAGTCCAGGACCAGCCTATTGGCTCAGGGTGTCTGACACTCCGAGGGAGGAGTTGTAAAGTTTGATGGCCACAGGTAGGAATGACTTCCTATGACGCTCAGTGTTACATCTCGGTGGAATGAGTCTCTGGCTGAATGTACTCCTGTGCCTAACCAGTACATTATGGAGTGGATGGGAGACATTGTCCAAGATGGCATGCAACTTGGACAGCATCCTCTTTTCAGACACCACCGTCAGAGAGTCCAGTTCCACCCCCACAATATCACTGGCCTTACGAATGAGTTTGTTGATTCTGTTGGTGTCTGCTACCCTCAGCCTGCTGCCCCAGCACACAACAGCAAACATGATAGCACTGGCCACCACAGACTCGTAGAACATCCTCAGCATCGTCCGGTAGATGTTAAAGGACCTCAGTCTCCTCAGGAAATAGAGACGGCTCTGACCCTTCTTGTAGACAGCCTCAGTGTTCTTTGACCAGTCCAGTTTATTGTCAATTCTTATCCCCAGGTATTTGTAATCCTCCACCATGTCCACACTGACCCCTTGGATGGATACAGGGGTCATTGGTGCCTTAACCCTCCTCAGGTCCACCACCAGCTCCTTAGTCTTTTTCACAGTAAGCTGCAGATGATTCTGCTCACACCATGTGACAAAGCTTCCCACCATAGCTCTGTACTACTCCTCATCTTCCTTGCCTAATGCATCCAACTATGGCAGAGTCATCAGAAAACTTCTGAAGATGGCAAGACTCTGTGTTGTAGTTGAAGTTCGAGGTGTAGATGGTGAAGAGAAAGGGAGACAGGACAGTCCCCTGTGGAGCCCCAGTGCTGCTGACCACTCTGTCTGACACACAGTGTTGCAAGCGCACGTACTGTGGTCTGCCAGTCAGGTAATCAATAATCCACCTGCATCACTGTCAGCTTCTCACCCAGCAGAGGAGATTACAAATAGAATAGATAAAGGCGATGCAATGTATGTTGTATATTTGGACTTTCAGAAGGCCTTTGACAAGGTGTCACATATGAGGCTGCTTACCAAATTAAGAGCCCATACCAAGTTTACAGGAAAGTTACTGGCATGGTTAGAACATTGGCTGATTGGTAGGAGGCAGCGAGTGGGAATAAAAGGATCCTTTTCTGGTTGGCTGCCAGTGACTAGTGGTGTTCCGCAGGGGTCGGTGTTGGGACCACTTCTTTTTATGCTGTATGTCAATAATTTAGATAATGGAATAGATAGGTTTGTTGCCAAGTTTGCAGATGATACAAAGATTGCTGGAGGGACAGGTAGTGTTGAGAAAACAGGTAGGCTGCTGAAGGATTTAAACAGATTAGGAGAATGGGCAAGAGAGTGGCAAATGAAATACAATGTTGGAAAATGCATGGTCATGCACTTTGGTAGAAGAAATAAATGTGCAGACTATTTTCTAAATGGGGAGAAAATCCAAAAATCTGAGATGCAAAGGGACTTAGGAGTCCTTGTGCAGAACAACCTAAAGGTTAACTTGCAGGTTGATTCTTTTCAAGAGGTCTAGAATACAAGAGCAGGAATGTGATGCTGAGGCTTTATAAGGCACTGGCGAGGCCTCACCTTGAGGTATTGTGAACAGTTTTGGGCTCCTCATCGAAGAAGAGATGTGCTGGGACTGGAGAGGGTTCAGAGGAGGTTCACAAGGATGATTCCGGGAATGAAAGGGTTATCATATGAATAATATTTGATGGCTCTGTGTGTGTACTCGCTGGAATTTAGTAAGATGGGGGGGACCTCAATGAAACCTTTTGAACGTTGAAAGGCCTAGACAGAGCAGATGTGGAAAGGATGTTTCCCATGGTGACAGCGTCCAGGACCAGAGGGCACAGCCTCAGGACAGAGGGGCGTCCATTTAAAACAGAGATGTGGTGAAATTTCTTTAGCCAGAGGGTGAAGAATTTGTGGAATTTGTTACCACAGGCAGCTTTGGAGGTCAGGTTGTTGGGTGTATTTAAGGCAGAGATTGATAAGTTCTTGACTGAACATGGCATCAAAGGTTATGGGGAGAAGGCTGGGGAGTGGAAAAAAAGGGATCAGCCATGATTAATTGGTGGAGCAGACTTGATGGGCCAAATGGCCTATTTCTGTTCCTACATCTTATAGTCTTATGGAGTCAGTGACCACATTGACCTGTCCAATGCTGACGTGATTTCTGGAACTTCCCTGTGGCCAGGCTGCTGTTGTATTTACCTGCCAGCAGCCTCCACCAACTCAGCAGCCTACTGTAACTGAGAGTGTAGAGGAAGCCCCAGGGATTAGCACTGTGGTCCCTGGACGATGAGACACAGGAGCAGAATTACCCTTCGTCTCCTCACCAATCAATCATGGCTTTTTTTCTCAACCCCATTCTCCTGGCTTCTCCTCGTAAGCCTTAAGCAGTTAATCAAGAACCTATTAATCTCTGGCTTCAATACCCTCTAACGACTTGACCTCCACAGTCCTCTGCAGAATTACCTCCCTCTTTCTGCAGAAATTCCTCCTGATCTGTTTATATCTGTGCCCTCAGATCCTAGAGTCCCTTACCAATGGAAACAACCGATTTGTGTCTACTATCTCCAAACCTTCAGTAGGTTTCAAAAAGATCCCCTTCTCATCCTTCTAAACTCCATTAAGTACAGGCTCAGAGATGCCAGATGTTCCTTGTATGATGGGCCTGAGATAATTCTTATGGACCTCTTCTGGATTCTTTCCAGGGGCAGCACATCATTCCTCAGATATAAAACTGCTCCAAATATTACAAATGAAGATGTCCCAGGCCAGAACCATGGTCCTTGTAGGATGGCCTGAGAAAGGACTGAGCTATAGATTTAGTTTCAGATTTAGATTCAGATTAATTTATTTATCAGATGTACATTGAAAAATAAGACAGTAAGACCATAAGATATAGGAGCAGAATTAAGCCATTTGGCCCATCGAGCCTGGGCTGTTATTTCATCATGGCTGGTCCATATTTCCCTCTCAGCCCCAATCTCCTGCCTTCTCCCCGTATCCCTTCATGCCCCGACCAATCAATAATCTGTCAACCTCTGCCTTAAATATACACAAAGACTTGGCCTCCACAGCTGCCTGAGGCAAAGAATTCCACAGATTCACCACTCTCTGGCTAAAGAAATACCTTCTCATTTCTGTTCTAACAGGATGCATCTCTATTCTGAGACTGTATCCTCTGGTCCTAGACTTTTCCATCAAAGGAAACATCCTCTCCACATCCACTCTATCGAGGCCATTCAGCATTCAATACGTTTCAATGAGGTCACCCCTTGTTCTTCTGAATTCCAGTGAATACAGGCCCAGAGCCATCAAACGCTCATCAAGTGACAAGCCATTTAATTCTGGAATCACTTTCATGATCCTCCTTTGAACTCTGTCCAATGTCAGCACATCCTACGAAACTGCTTACAATATTCCAAGTGAGGCCTCACCAGTGTTTAATAAAGCCTCAACATTACATCCTTGCTTTTATATTCTAGTCCCCTTGAAATGAATGCAAACATTGCATTTGCCTTCCTCACAACCAACTCAACCTGCAAATTAACCTTTAGGGAATCCTGCACAAGGACTCCCAAGTCCCTTTGCGCCTCAGATTTTTGAATTTCTCTTCATTTAGAAAATAGTCTATGCTTTTATTTCTTCTATGAAAGTGCAAAGCACTCTTCCCCACTGCCACTTATTTGCCCATTCTAATCTGTCTAAATCCTTCTATACCCTAATTCCTCAAAACTACCTGCCCCTCCACCAATTTTCATACCATTTGCAAACTTTCAACAAAGACATCAATTCCATCATCCAAATCATTGACATATAATGTTAAAGGAAGTGGTTTCAACACAGACCCCTGTCACTGGCAGCCTACCAGAATAGGCTCCCTTTATTCCCACACTTTGCCTCCTGCAAATCAGCCACTGCTTTACCTTTGCTAGAATTTTTCCTGTTGCTTGTTAAGCAGCCTTATATGTGGCACCTAGTCAAAGGACTTCTGAAAATCCAAGTACACAACATCCACTGATTCTCTGTCTATCCTACTTGTTTTTTCTTCAAAGAATTCCAACAGATCTGTCAGGCAAGATTTTCCCTTGAAGAAACCATGCTGACCTATTTTATCACATGCTTCCAAGTGCTCCAAAACAATATTTTTAACAATTGACTCTAACACCTTCCCAACCACTGAGATCAGACTAACTTTCCTCTGCCTCTCTCCCTTCTTGAAGAGCGAAGAGCAATTTTGCAGTCTTCTGGAACCATTCAAGAATCTAATGATTCTTGAAAGATCATTACCAATGCCTCCTCAATCTCTTCAGAATCCTGGGATGTACACTGTCTGGTCCAAGGGACTTATCTACCTTCAGACCTTTTAGTTTTCCAAGAACTTTCTCCCTAGTAATGGCAACTTCACACACTTCTGACCCCTGACACTCTGGAACTTCCACCATACTGCTGGTGTCTTCCACAGTGTAGCTGATGCCTTAGTGGGCTCAACCATGAGCTGCTCTAAAAAGCCATCTAGTAGCCATTCTAGAAATTCCCCTTTTTGGAATCCAGCACCACCTGATTTTCTCAATCTACCTGCATGTTGAAGTCCCCCATGTCTATCGCAACATTGCCCTTTTGGCCTGGATTTTCTATCTCCCTTTGTAATTTGTAGACCACATCCTTATTACTGTTCGGTACCTTCCGATCCTATGTCACCTCCTTCTAATGATTTGATTTCATTTTTTACCAACGGAGCCACACCACCCCCACTGCCTTCCTCCCTGTCCTTTTGGTACAATGTGTATCCTTGGACATTAAGCTCCCAGCTATAATCTTCTTTCAGCCATGATTCAGTGATGCCCACAACATCATACATGCCAATCTGTAACTGTGCTACAAGTTCATCTACTTTATTCTGTATACTGTGAGCATTCAAATTTCACACCTTCAGTCCTGTATTCATCACCCTTTTCAATTTTGTCCCCCTTTTACATTGCAGTTCCTCCTGTTAACTGAAATTTTGTTCTATCATCAGCCTGTCTTTGTTGGCAGACTCACTACACACTGCCTCTGTTTGTAAACCAACTGCCCCATCCTCAGCCCTCTCACTCCGGCTCCCAACCCCCTGCTAAATTAGTTTAAACTTCCCTGAACTGCTCCAGCAAACTTGCCTGCAAGGATATTGGTCCCCCTCATGTTCATGGTGTAACTTAACCTTTTCGTCCTTCCCTTCCCCAGAAGAGATCCCAATGATCCATAAATCTGAACCCCTGCCCCCACATTCACTTGGCAAAATCATCCTATTCTTACCCTCACTGGTACAATTGCAGGCTGCAATCCACAGATGACTACCCTGGAGGTCCTGTTTCTCAGCTTTCTACCTAGCTCCCTGAAATCTCTCTTCAGGACCTTCTTAACTTGTCTACCCATATCATTGGTGCCAATATGTACCAAGATGTCCGCCTGCTCCCACTCCCCCTTTAGAATGCCATAGACCCAATCTGAGACATCCCTGACTCTGGCACCAGGGAGGCAACATACCATCCGGGTGTCTCTATTGTGGCCACAGAATCTCATTTCTTTTCTTCTAACTATGGAATTTCCTACCAACACTGCAGTCCTCTTCATCTCTCTGCTACCCTGAGCCACAGCACCAAATTCAGTGCCAGAGAAGTGGTCACTGTGCCTGATTGGTTGCCCCCCTCAACAGTATCATTGAGGGGAACAGCCCCAGGGGTACTCTGCACTGGCTGTGCATTTCCCTTCCTTCTCCTGACGGTCACCTTGACTCCTACAACCTAGGGGTGACTACTTTCCTGTGGCTCCTATCTATCACTTCCTCAGTCTGCCATAGAAGCCAAAGTCATTGAGCTGCAGCTCCAGTTCCTGCTGCTCGGTGCTCCTGGTGCAGATGTCTGAGAGAGTGGACATCTCCCACATCGCACACAAAGCATTGTCCCTGGAGCCATTCTCACTAAACTACTGTGCCGTAACAGATGAGGAATGAACAAATAAGACCAAAAAGAGAGAACTTACCAGATACTTAACCTCACCCAAGCCTGATGAGCTAAAGCCACTCTAAACACTGGCCCGCTCAAAAGAATGGCCACTCCGCTTGCACTTGTGTTATTTTTATTCACCCTTTAGAATAAATCCCTTTCATTGACTGGTCACAGCCCAGCTCAGAGATACTGCCATGAAGCTCTGCTTTTTAAATCTTGATTGTGCCCTGTTTGAAAAGTTAACTTTACTTGCGCATAGTAAATAAACTTGTAGTGAGATAGGTTGTTTGATTTCATATCGAACACAACCTAAGGAAGTGCTGAGGGTAGCCCACAGGTGTCCACACATATTTCAGTGCCAACATAACATGTCCACAATATTCAGCAGAACAACAGCAACAAAGCAACAGCAAAAAAAACTCCTTTAGTCTCTCCCATCCATCCACTCACACACACAGACATTCCTCCAACTGCTCCAGGACAGACTGGGCCTCCAGCCTCCATTGGGATTGCATTCTCGCAGACACTGGTCTCCAGCTTCCCCCAGCCGACTCACAGAATCAGGGCTTTGGCCATCAGCTCTCGACTTCTGATCGACCTTTGGGTTTCTATCTTTGGTATCGAGCCAATACTTGCCAATGATGGAGCCCTGAACTCCAGTCACGCTGATGACGGGACCTTAAACTCCGGGCCTCGAACTTGGGACTTGCTGATGACAGGGCCCGAAGCCTCGGGCTTTGAACTCTGAGCACGGCAGCTCGTATTTCTGGAAGGTCACTGGCCCTCGTATCTCCTGCCCACACAAACTTCCGAACCTGTGGGGGATTCGCTGATCTGCCTAATTTGCTCATGAAATAGTATGGATGGCTGCTGACAGATGTAATTGAAAAGGCCACCTGTAGCTGTGTCCTAACTTGGTTCTTGGTTGGGGTTGGCACAAGAGGGTGGTAGATCTGAGTAATGGTTTAGATCCTTCTGCACTTATACACTCGAAGAGAGGGTCAGTAACTTTAAAGTTCTGGGTGTCACTATCTCAAAGGATCTGTCCTGTCCCATCATATAAATATTACTGTGAAGAAAGCACGAGAGTGCCTCTACTTCCTCAGGAGTCTGTGGAGGTTCGGCATGTTAGCAAACTTCTGTAGATGTGTGGTGGAAAGTGTGCTGACTGGCTGCATTACAGCCTGGCATGGGAACACCAATGCCTTTGAGTGGAAAATCCTGCAAAAGATAGTGGATTCAGCCCAGTACATCACAGGTAAAACCCTCCCAACCATTGAGCATGTCTACATGAAACATTGCCATAGAAAAGCAGCATCCATCATCAAAGATCCTCACAAGCCAGAGCATGCCCTTTATTCTCTGCAGCTATCAGGTAGAAGGGACAGGAGTCTCAGGACTCACACCACCAGGTTCAAGAACAGTTACTACCCTTCAACCATCAGGCTCTGAACAAAAGGGAATCGCTATATTCATATAAGGACTCATTTAAGGGCTCTGTTATATTGATGGATATTATTTTGTTATTTCTTGCTCACTATTTATTTATTTATATCTGTGTTTGCACAGTTTGCTTATAGTTTCTGGTTTAAAGTTACTGTTCCATAGATATGCTAAATATGCCCACAGGAAAAGAACCTGTGGTTTGTATGTGGTGATGAATATGTACTCTGATAATACATTTTCCTTTGTACTCTGAACTTTGAAAATCCCTATAAATAACACCATAAGATCATAAGACAGCGGAGCAAATTAGGCCATTTGGCCCATCGAGTCTGCTCTGCCATTCCATCATGGCCGATCTACTATCTCTCTCAACCCCTTTCTCCTTCCTTCTGCCCATATAAAGATGGGTCCAGAGCAGGAGTGAGTCTCTGATTTGGTAGCCAAATGCCAGCACAGTTATGAAGAACTGCTATGCAAGTTAGGTTTCTAGATAATCTACGGAGGGTTAGCTTGGGTAATGGTGACCTTGCCTCTCCCTTCCTTCCCCCCATTGATGCTGATGATATCTCAGGCTAGAGATTATTTACTGTAGTACACACAAATACAGATATGTTCCTGAGATGTGTATTGAGTGAAAACATTCACTGCTGTGTGGACAGTTCAAACAAAGTGTCCAGGGCATCCCGGAACTGGTTTCCCTCTGATTTTGTGCTCACAGCAGCTCACCTCAGCCAAGGTTCTCTCCAATGCTCCCTCTACTTGAGGGGCTGAATGGCCTGTTGCTGCTCTATTTTCTATCTTCTTGGTGAAATGCTGCTCCAAGGTTACAGACCGCCCTTTGTTCCTCATCTCTGCTACTGAGGCTTCTTGCCCATCTTTGGACGAAGGCTGTAACACGACTGTGCTGTGCAGGTTTGATAGTCTACAGACTGATGATCGATAATATCATCGATGGCGCTGGTGATGCTGACACTCCAGAGGGAGAGCAGACTGATGATGGAGTGGAGAGAGGATTATTCTTCCTTTTGCAGACTGGATGTCCTTAGGCAACTTCCAGCATGCTCAGCTGGGCACTGAAGTTATCGCTGCCCTTGAAGGGAGGGCTGCTGTTCTTTAGCAGCCTGGAGCTTGTTGAGGCCTGTTGCTTTTGCTACATCCTCTTCTCTCAAACGCCTCCTGATCTTGTGTGCATTCAGTCGAACTATCTTGCTTTTGGGATAATTCCTCTGGAGGAGGGTGTGATAAATCAGTCACAGTGCTCCTGAGAGTGGGGACGGGGTGGGGGGTGTTTGTAAACTCTTTAACCTTGAACTTCAGACTCCTCCACTGCTCCCCACCAGTGATGGCTGTGATATTCATGCATTAACCCAGCCTGCCTCCTTGACTATGTGTTTGTCCATCATCAATCATCAACTACAGCTGAGTTTCTCTCTCACCTCAGTTTAACTCTGCCAACACTACTTACGGATGTAGGCTTGATAAGATGGCCCCCAAATCCTTATGACCCCCACCCTTTGGTGCTCCTCTAGACTTGCTATTGGACCAGGTTTGTCTCTGGTTGACACTAACTACAGACAGATAGAGATGCTGGGACGTGCTGGAATACAGCTCTGCTACTGCAGGTGACTTCCTTCAACTCGTTGGATATGATCTGATGCCAGTCCACTTCATTCACAACGTAGAGTGTTGTAAACTTATCCCAGGAATTTTCAAAAGGGACAGATATACTGTATCTACACCAGGGTGAAGATTAGGTCAAGAAGATTCTGTTAGCACAATTGCGATTAGCAAGACCTCCCTACAACGTCTCAGCCAGCAGCAGTCCCTCACTGCCTATACCCAATGTCACAGTCTTCCTGTTTTCTTCAACCTTCTCTGTCTCCACAATTTAAAACTGCTGTTTCCCGTTACTTTGACCTGAGGTATTAACTCTGTGTCTCTTTCCACGAATAAGGCACAGCCTGTTGAGTATTTATGCCAGGTTTGCAGCATCTGCGGTTTGTTGAGATTGAGGGAGGAGGTGGTCAGCAAGGGATAGGGATCTCAAAAACAAAAGAAAAACTGTTTGAGGTGAAAGGAAGGAGTTTTATGGGGAATCTGAGGGGATCAATACCTCTGAGGGTTATGTTTGCAGATGGGAATTGCAGCAGGGTTTTGATCAGCTTGGTAAGTTGGCTGAGAGATGGTGAATGTCATCAATTTAGATAAGTTTGAGGTATTTCATTTTGGGAAGTCAAACGAGGGTGGGACTTTCATAGTGAACAGTAGGGCCCTGGGGAGTCATGCAGATCAGAGGAACCAAGGAATCAGAGGATCTACAAATACACTGCTCCCTGGAAGTCTCGTTGCAGCTAGACAATTTGGCATGATGGCGTTCATTAGTCTGGGCACTGAGCTTAGGAACTGAAATGCCATGTTGTAGCTGTAGGACACGCCTAGAGCATTGTGTACAGTTTCGAATACCCTGTTATAGAAATGCTGGAGAGAGTGCAAAGAAGATTTACGGAAACGTGGTTAGCACTCAACAGGTTGAGCTGTAGGGAGAGATTGGGCATAGGGTTTTATTTCTTGGTGTAGGAGACTGAGGGGTGATTTTATGAAGGTGTATAAAATCATTAGGGGCATACATAGGGTGACAAACATTCATTAAACTGACAAAAGGACTGCTTATCCACAATGTGATAGTACGTCAGTCATAAATAGTCTTTTTCCCCAGAAAAAGGGAATCAAAAACTAAGGGGGTAGGTTTAAGGTCAGAAGGGAAACATTTAAAGGAGATCTGAGGGGCAGAATTTTCACACAGAGGGTGGTGAGTATGTGGAACAAGCTGCCACAGGAAGTGGTTGAGACAGATACAATAACCACTGTTAAAGCTTTGGCCAGGTACATGGATATGAAAGGTTTAGTGGGAAATGGGTCAAACGTGAGCAAATGGGACTAGCTGAGATGTGAATCTGAGATGTAATACGCTGTATTACTCTGTGGCTCTACCCAGTGGTGGAGTCAAATACAATCACTAAGTTTGAGTGACATTTCAACAGGTTATAGAAGGATATGGACAATGCTGGCAAACGGGGCGAGTTTTAGACAGGAAAATGGGTCGGCAGGGCTGTGGTGGGCTAATGGGCCTGTTTTAGTGCCATATGACTATGACTTGAAAGGGGAGATGATGGCATGTGTAGGGGACTAGGTCCTCAAGCTACAGGGAAATGAGGAGGAAAATACAGGGAGGTACTACAACAGAGATTAGCCAGAGGGTGGTGAATCTGTGGAGTCCAGCTAATTGGATGTATTTAAAGTGGAGGTTGATTAGTAAGGGTGTGAAAAATCATTCATTAATACAGAGTACGTAGTGCACCTGGGGACATAAATGCCCTAACTTACGGCTGGGAGTTCATGGAGGGACGTGTTGTGGGAACAGTTACATCATTCACATCAGTCTCTCACTGTGCTAGCTGAAGAGATAGGCTTACTGATCAAACCTGCCTACACATCCTGATAGCATCTTAAACGTCATCCAGCTCCCTGATTAGATCTTGGCTTTAAGTTTATGTGCGGGTGCCAATGTTTGTACATTTAGGTCCAGCTGGAACCTGATGCCACCAACTTTGAAACATTCCTCAGTCTGAGATCCAGCCTGATTAGGATAAATCAGGCTTGAAGCAGAATAAAGGTATTGTCCCTTACCAATCTCAGTCCTGTTGCCCACCAGAATCAGACTTCATCCATAGCTCAATGTCACACAGTACCGAAACGGGCCCATTTTGTCTGCACTGACTGCCAACCACCCATTTACACTAATCCTACATTAATCCCCACATTCCCACAACAACCCCCAGATTCTCCCTCTCACCTACACATGAGGGGCAATTTACTATTTATCATTGTTGGGATATGGGAGGAAACATTGAACGATTGGAGAAAACCCACACGGCCACAGGGAGAACGTGCGGACTCCACACAGACAGCAGCCGGAGGTCAGGATGGAACCCAGGTCACTGAGGCTGTGCTGCTGCAAATGTCAGCTGAAATTCCTGTACTGTGTGGCAGGTGGCCCGGTTCCTGGGAGATGGTGGGAAGATGTGTCAGATTGATATTGAGATGTGACACCGATTGGGATCTGGATTCAGACATTTGAAACTCACGTAATCAGCTGGAACAACCCTGTACATTAACCCAAGACACCGTCTATCACTGCTGCCTCACAGACCTTGAGACCCAGTTCAATCCCGATCACTGCGGCCATTTGATTCCATTACCATAGAGCTGTAGAATCGTACAGCGCAGAAATTGGGCCTTCCACCCATCGTGTCTACCTATTCTAATCCCATTCTGCCTTGCTCATTCAAGTATGTGTCCAGGTGCAAATGTTCTTTCTGCTCTTGCCTCCCCCACCTCCTCTAGCAGGTTATCCAAGATGCCAACTACTCTGTCTGAGTGGTGCCACAACAATTGGCAAGGAGCTGATTATTGCCTTTAGGAGGAGGATATTAGAGGCCTATGAGCTGGTCCTCATCAGAGGATCAGAGGTGAAGAGGGTTAGCAACTTTAAATTCCTTGGTGTTAATATTTCAAAAGACCTGTTCTGGGCCCAGAAAAAAAGTGCAATGTCAAAGAAAGCATGGCCACACTTCTGTTTCCTTAGGAGTTTGCAAAGATTCGGCATGTCATCTAGAACTTTGACAAACTTCCATAAATATGTAGTGGAGAATATACTGACTGGCTGCATCACAGCCTGGTATGGAAACACCAATGCCCTTGAATGGAAACCCTACAAAAAGTAGTGGATACGGCCCGGTCCATCACAGGTAAAGCCCTCCCCACCACTGAGAACATCTACATGAATGTTGTTGTAGGAAAGCAGCATCCACCATCAGGGACCTCCACCACCCAGGACATGCTCTCTTCTCACCACTGCCGTCGGGAAGGTAGCGCAGGAGCCTCAGGACCCACACCACCAGGTTCAGGACATATTACCCCTCAACCATCCGGTTCTTCACTCAACTTCACTGCATTATTGAACTGTTCCCACAGCCCATGGACTCATTTCCAAGGACTCTTCATCTTATGGTCTCAATATTTATTGTTTATTTATTATCATTATTTCTTTCTTCTTGTATTTGCACGCTGGTTGAATGTGGTCTTTCGTTGATGGAGTAAGAAGTTGGGAGGTTATGAGTGGAACAGCTAAAGGGCTGAGGAAGGAACCTGATAGAAGACAGTAGACTAGGGAAGAAAGGGAATGAGGGGGCACCAGAGGGAGGTGATGGACAGGTGAGAAGGAGTAAGAGGGGACCAGAATGAGCAAAGGGAAAAGAGAGAAGGCAGAGGGGAGGGAAATTACTGGAAGTTAGAGAAATTGATGTCCACACCATCAGGTTAGAGGCTACCCAGACAGAATATAAGGTGGTGCTCCAACCTGAGTGTGGCTTCATTGCTGTAGTAGAAGAGACTATGAACCGACATCCATTTTCAGACACTCCTACCAATGGAAACAGACTCTAGCTACCTACCCTAACTATGCCCTGTCTAATACTGTGCCCCTCTATCATGTCACCTCTGAGCCTCCCTCACTCCACACCCACCCTATCCAATCTTGAGGCAGCATCCTGCACCTTACATCCACTGTTTGAATGTTTTCCTGTATTGCTCCATTCTCTAAAGACAGCCGGACTGGTGGGGTTAGTGTTCCTTTGTGACAAATGAATCAAAGAGGCATTGATGGGCTTACGAGAGAGAGAATAACCCACAGGCAGTTTGGTTTGGCAGTGATCAGCAAGGGAAAGCTAATGAGGGGAGACTTCAGAGGCTGGAACCCAGAGATATAATGCAGGTAATATGAAATATTTAAAGGAAGATATTACAAGGCTGCTTTATCTGGCTGGGAGGGTAGTGGAATTCCAGTTTAGAATGGTCACTAGGTGTGAGAAGGGAATGTTTCCTCACCAGACATGAGGTGTAGAAAACCATTTGGAGTAGGCTATAAATCCTAACTGCTTGACAGAATATCATGAAATAATACAACAAACATAATGTACTAATTATGCATGAGTTTAACCTTTATATGAAATTAAAAACAGGAGATGCTGGAAACAAGTTGGGCAGCATTTCCTGCGGAGAGAGAAAAACAGCATTAATGTTTCGGCTTTGGGATCCTGTGTCAGAATCTTCATTTAGGCGGTGAACCTAATTGGCAAATGTAATTGGCAGAGTTATAGACCGCAGAAATATGACCTTCAACCCAACTCACCTATGCTGACCAAGTGCCTACCTGTGTCTGGCCCATAGCCCTCTGAAACTTTCCTATCCATGTACTTATCCAGATATCTTTTAAACATTGTAACTGTGTCTGTCTCTATCACATCCTCTGGCAGCTTGGTCCATATGTACACCACCCTCTGTTTGAGAAGGTTGGCTCACAGCTCCTTTAGATCTTCCTCGTCTCACCTTAAAACTGTGTCTTCTAATTTTGGACTCTCCTGCCCTGTGACCAATCACCTTATCTATGCCACTCGTGATTTTATATACAGTACCTCCATAAGGTAATCTTGGGGAAGAGATCCTAGAATTTGTGGAACTAGCCAACCACTTTAGATTAGAGTGCATTAAATAAGTCAAATATTACTGGTGAATTCATTGAAAAGAACTGCGGAAGATGGATATAATAGGCTAACCAGTTGTGAGTGACAAACAAAAGTTTTAAATTAAATTAATTACTGTAAAGGCAATTCATAGTTATGAGAAATGAGCTGGCTAAGGTAGATTGGGAAATTTGATTAAGAGAAATGGCTGCACATAATTAGTAACATACAATTAAAGAAACATTTTGCAATTCTCAATCAATTAGCAGTGTGTTGAGAAAGGGACTACACACAAAAGTAATTCCTCTGAAGTTAACTGAAAAAGTTAGGGTTGGTGCAAAATTAAAAGAAAAGGATTGTAAAGTTGTAAGTGATGGTGAGTGATTGGGAGAATCTTGGAGACTATTAATAATAGAGAGAGAAAATAAACTTAGAGGTAAACCAGCAGGAAATGTCAAGAATAACTAAACTATGCAAAACCAGAGAAGCAGAAGTGAACGTTGGTTTCTTAGAAGCAAGGACAGATGAATTGATGATGGAGAATGAAGAAATAGCAGAGTCACTGAACACATCCAGTGCACGTGTAGTCACAATGGAAGTTAGCAAGAGAGGTGAAAGGGAGTGAAGGACTTTGGTAGCAGAAGAAACAGAAAAAGGCAGCTGCGCATGAAAAAATGCATAACACATTAAAGCAGAATCAATATTCAAGAAAGGGAAATCATGGTTAGAGTTCTTTAATGCTGTAACAGGATAAATAAAGGCAAAAATTTTGGATAAGAGTCATATGAATTTTCGAAATAGATACAGCACATAAGGTGCCACTCAGAGGAATCTATCAGCATCGATACAGGGATTGACAAAAAAGAGATAAACGAGTGGTGAAAATAATTGCAAACTGAGTGTAATTTGGAAAAATGTGAGATCATCCATGTCTCAGAAGAATAAGGCATAATTTGAATGCTGTGAGACTGTTAAATATTGGTATTTAGAGGAATATGGTTACATAGTAAACAGGAAGACAGTAGACAAGTCTAGCAAGTAATTGGGAAAGCATATGGAATATTGATCTCTGTTGCAAGGGGGATAGGGTAAAATACAAGCTTTGTTACAAATAGGTCTGTTTAGTAATAATAAACATTATTAATTGTGTATTTCAAAGATTAGTCACAACTTCATTGCAGTGATAGTTGGAAAATATTGGGTTACAAATATTGAACAGTACTAAATTGAACAATGTCTTAGTAACCACTGACAGTACAATTTAAAAACTCCATTTTGTTCTACTGTGGGTTTTCCCCTATCTTTAAATCTCTCAAATCCCTACATTCCCCTAGTTCTGCACTTGTGTCCCCCTCTGCAATGGATCAAATGAAGTAAGATGGTGCCCACCACTAAGAAAGCAGAAAGGGATGGAGGCATGTCCAGTGCTGGAGGGGGAGGCAAAAAACACAGACCTGGGGTAAGAGAGCTGGAGACCTGGCCAGGCTGCTGGGAACTACAGTGGTAATATGCCTCTCTAAAAGTAGTCTGTGGAAGTGTATACACTTTACAAAAAAAGCTTTACAAATGCTTTCGTGTGATTAATGTATTAATTTATTATCATTTTAATCTTGTGCATTAATAGCGATTGATTGACCTAACTAAGGTGTTGCTGAGTCGCCTCCCTGAATTCTAACACAACTTTGTATAAATGCTCTCACGGGTGAGTGGATCTGAAAGGAGTGCATTTCTTGCTGAAGATCCTTACAGACCATGTTAGGGAACTGGAGCTGGAGCTGGATGGGAGAAATGAAGAGGTGATAGATAGGGCTATAGGGAGGCAGGTAGCTGGATGATTGTCAAGAGGGGGAATATCCCAGTGGCTATTCCCTCAATCACAAGTACAGTACACCACTTTGGATACTGTTGGTGGGGGTGGGGGGGGGGGGGATCCTACCAGCTGGAAAGCCTCAGCAGTCAGATCTCTGGTGCTGAGCCTGGCTCTGTGCCTCAGAAGAGAAGTGAGGTGATGCGGAGAGTGGTGGTGGTAAGGAATTCAATAGTTAGGCGAAGAGACAGCAAGTTCAATGACATGAAAGAGACTCCTAATTGGTATTTAGCTCCCAGGTGTCAGAACCAGGGACATCGCAGATTGAGTCCATAGCTTTCTTAAGGGAGGCGGTGAGCAGCCAGAAGTCATGGTACATATTGGTGCCAAAGACATAGCTAGGGAAATGGATGAGGTCCCGAAGAACAAATATAAAGAGCTAAGAAGAAATTAAAAAGGACTTTAAGGGTAGTAATCTTCGGATTGCTACCTGTGCCACGCCCTAGTGAGGGTAAGAATAGGATGATTTGGCTGATGAATATGTGGCTGAAGAATTGGTGCAGGAGGCAGGATTTCAGATTTCTGGATCACTGGGATCTCTTCTGGCAAAGGTAAGACCTGTACATAAGGGACAGGTTACACCTGAACTTGAGAAGGGAACAATGTCCATGTGGGCAGGTTTGATAGATCTGCCGGGGAGGGTTTAAACTAGAAGGGAACAATGTCCATGTGGGCAGGTTTGATAGAGCTGCCGGGGAGGGTTTAAACTAGAAGGGAACAATGTCCATGTGGGCAGGTTTGATAGAGCTGCCGGGGAGGGTTTAAACTAGAAGGAAACAATGTCCATGTGGGCAGGTTTGATAGAGCTGCCGGGGAGGGTTTAAACTAGAAGGGAACAATGTCCATGTGGGCAGGTTTGATAGAGCTGCCGGGGAGGGTTTAAACTAGAAGGGAACAATGTCCATGTGGGCAGGTTTGATAGAGCTGCCGGGGAGGGTTTAAACTAGAAGGTAACAATGTCCATGTGGGCAGGTTTGATAGAGCTGCCGGGGAGGGTTTAAACTAGAAGGGAACAATGTCCATGTGGGCAGGTTTGATAGAGCTGCCGGGGAGGGTTTAAACTAGAAGGGAACAATGTCCATGTGGGCAGGTTTGATAGAGCTGCCGGGGAGGGTTTAAACTAGAAGGGAACAATGTCCATGTGGGCAGGTTTGATAGAGCTGCCGGGGAGGGTTTAAACTAGAAGGGAACAATGTCCATGTGGGCAGGTTTGATAGAGCTGCCGGGGAGGGTTTAAACTAGAAGGGAACAATGTCCATGTGGGCAGGTTTGATAGAGCTGCCGGGGAGGGTTTAAACTAGAAGGGAACAATGTCCATGTGGGCAGGTTTGATAGAGCTGCCGGGGAGGGTTTAAACTAGAAGGGAACAATGTCCATGTGGGCAGGTTTGATAGAGCTGCCGGGGAGGGTTTAAACTAGAAGGGAACAATGTCCATGTGGGCAGGTTTGATAGAGCTGCCGGGGAGGGTTTAAACTAGAAGGGAACAATGTCCATGTGGGCAGGTTTGATAGAGCTGCCGGGGAGGGTTTAAACTAGAAGGGAACAATGTCCATGTGGGCAGGTTTGATAGAGCTGCCGGGGAGGGTTTAAACTAGAAGGGAACAATGTCCATGTGGGCAGGTTTGATAGAGCTGCCGGGGAGGGTTTAAACTAGAAGGGAACAATGTCCATGTGGGCAGGTTTGATAGAGCTGCCGGGGAGGGTTTAAACTAGAAGGGAACAATGTCCATGTGGGCAGGTTTGATAGAGCTGCCGGGGAGGGTTTAAACTAGAAGGGAACAATGTCCATGTGGGCAGGTTTGATAGAGCTGCCGGGGAGGGTTTAAACTAGAAGGGAACAATGTCCATGTGGGCAGGTTTGATAGAGCTGCCGGGGAGGGTTTAAACTAGAAGGGAACAATGTCCATGTGGGCAGGTTTGATAGAGCTGCCGGGGAGGGTTTAAACTAGAAGGGAACAATGTCCATGTGGGCAGGTTTGATAGAGCTGCCGGGGAGGGTTTAAACTAGAAGGGAACAATGTCCATGTGGGCAGGTTTGATAGAGCTGCCGGGGAGGGTTTAAACTAGAAGGGAACAATGTCCATGTGGGCAGGTTTGATAGAGCTGCCGGGGAGGGTTTAAACTAGAAGGGAACAATGTCCATGTGGGCAGGTTTGATAGAGCTGCCGGGGAGGGTTTAAACTAGAAGGGAACAATGTCCATGTGGGCAGGTTTGATAGAGCTGCCGGGGAGGGTTTAAACTAGAAGGGAACAATGTCCATGTGGGCAGGTTTGATAGAGCTGCCGGGGAGGGTTTAAACTAGAAGGGAACAATGTCCATGTGGGCAGGTTTGATAGAGCTGCCGGGGAGGGTTTAAACTAGAAGGGAACAATGTCCATGTGGGCAGGTTTGATAGAGCTGCCGGGGAGGGTTTAAACTAGAAGGGAACAATGTCCATGTGGGCAGGTTTGATAGAGCTGCCGGGGAGGGTTTAAACTAGAAGGGAACAATGTCCATGTGGGTAGATTTGATAGAACTGCCGGGGAGGGTTTAAACTAGAAGGGAACAATGTCCATGTGGGCAGGTTTGATAGAGCTGCCGGGGAGGGTTTAAACTAGGTTGCCAGGGGGAGCCTGAATGATAGGTTTGATGATGGAGCAGTTGGTGTAAAGATAGGTACAATGTGCAGAGAGAATGTGAGGAAGGATAGGAAATGGAGAGGGTATAAATGCAGCCGGATGGATGGGTTGAAATGTGTTTAACATGAGAAGCATCGGGTACGAGAGTAATGAGCTTGGAGTATGGATCAGTACGTGGAACTATGATATTGTGGCCATTATAGAAACTGGACAGGATTGGCTGCTGGATATTCTGGGTTTAGATGGGACAGGAAGGGAATTAAAAGAGCTGGTGGAGTGGCAGTGTTAATCTGGGATCATATCATAGCTGCAGAAAGGGAGGATTTATGAAGGCATCATCTTCTGAGCCAGTGTGGGTAGATGTCAGAAATAGGAAAGGGGGCATCACTCTATTGGGAGTATTCTATAGACCACACCCTGCCACCCCTTCCCCACCCACCCCCATACAAGCAAAGACTCTGAAGAGTAAATCAGGAGGGAGCTTTTGGAAAGGTGTATAATTAACAGAGTTGTCATTGTGGGGAACTTCAACTTCTCTAATATCGATTGGCGAATTCTTAGTGCAAAAGGTTTAGATGGGGCTGAATTCGTTAGGCGTATCCAGGGAGGATTCCTGACACAATATGTGGACAAGCCAACTAGAGGAAAGGTCATACTAGATCTACTTCTAGGCAATGAACCTGGTCAGAAAGCAGATCTCTCAGTGTGTGACCATTTCGGAGACAGTTTTGGGAATGCGTTTTATTGGGGGAAGGTGAAAGATGATGCTATTAGGTAGGAAATTGAGAGCTTAAAATGGGAACAGATGTTCTCAGGAACGTACAACGTAAATGTGGAGGCTGTTCAAGGAGCCCCTGCTAGGTTTGTCCCATTGAGGCAGGAAGAGGATGCTAGCATGAAGGAACCTTGGTTGACAAGGGAGGTGGAACATCTAGTCAAAAGGAAGCAAACTTAAGGATTAAGAGGCAAAGATTGGACAGGGCTCTAAAGAGTTCTATGGTATCCAGACTTAAGAGGGGACAGGAGAAGGCTTTAGTGAGCAGGATTAGGGATAAACCTAAGGTGTTCTACGCGTATGTGAAGAATAGGAAGATGACTAGAGTGAGGTAGGACCAATCAGGGATAACAGAGGAAACATGTGCCTGGAGTTGGAAGAGATAGGGAAGATCATTAATGAATACTTAGCTTCAGTATTTACCAGCGAGAGGGACCTTGACAAATGTGAGGTCAGTGTAGAACAGGCTAATGTGTTGGAACATGTTGAAATTAAGAAAAAGGCAGCATTGGAATTCTTGGGAAACATTGGGATAGTTAAGTACCCAGGACTGGACAGTATATACGCCAGGTTACTACAGGAAGGAAGGAAGAAATTTCTTCGTCATTGGTGATGGCCTTTGCGTTCTCACTGGCCACAGGAGTAGTACCAGAAAATAGGAAGGCCAGTCTTACATCAATGGTGGAGAAGATTCTTAGAGACAGGATTTAAAAGCGTATGCAGAATAGTCTTATTAGGGATAGTCAGCGTGGTTTTGTGAGGGGCAGGTTGTGCCTCACGAACCTGATTGACATTTTTGACGGTGACAAAACAAATTGATGAAGGAAGAGCACTGGATGTGGTGTATATGGACTGTAGTTAAGTGTTTGACAAGGTTCCCTCATTCAAAAAGTCAGGAGGTATGGGATCCAGGAAAACTTCACTGTGTAGATTTGGAATTGTCTTGCCCACAGAAAGCAGAGGGTGGTAGTAGATGGAGTGCATTCTGCCTGGAGGTCAGTGACAAATGGTGTTCTGAGATCTGCTCTAGTACCCCGCTCCTTGTGATTTTTATTAATGACTTGGGTGAGAAAGTGGAAGGGTTACAACATTTGCAGATGACACAAAAGTAGGTGGTGTCATGGATAGTGTAGAAGGCTGTTGTAGATTACCACAGGACTTTGATAGGATGCAGAGTGGGGCTGAGAAGTGCCAGATGGAGTTCAATCTAGAAAAGTTTAAAAACGATACATTCTGGAAAGCCAAACTTGATGGTAGAGTACAGGGTTAATGGTAGTATTCTTAGCAGTGTGGAGGAACCGAGGATCTTGGGGTCACATTCATAGAGCTCTCAAAGTTGTTGCACAAGTTAGTAGGGTGGTGTATTGGCCTTTGTTATAGGGATTGAGTTCAAGATCCATGAGGTAATGTTCCAGCTCCATAAAACTGATTAGACCACACCTAGAATATTGCTTT